>NW_026555346.1:5020181-5472633 GCF_029017545.1 Prosopis cineraria
TATCTCAAATGGGTCTGTGCTATATGTGTGATTGACCAAACTGTTCGAAGTCTTCATGGCTGCCGAGTGGCAGATCAACTTTTCTCTTAAACTCGTTCCAAATGTCGAGGTTAATATACATACTCTTCAATTTTGGTTGATTATTATATTAGATGTAATGGTCCTTCAACTTTTTTGAATTGATACTTCTGTAATCCTTGACAATTTTAGCACTTCCGAACTACTCTGAGATGTTTAAAGTTTTGGGCAAAAAGGCGTGGTGTTTACTCAAATGTAAGATACCTCTAAAGCTTTTTATCATCAGGGGGGCATTTATTTTTTGTTGTCTTCATTCTTCATTTCACTTTGTCTAGGTTACTGGATTCCTTGGTGGTGTAAATTGGGCTCTTTTAGTTGCTCGTGTTTGCCAGCTTTATCCTCATGCAAATCCTAGTATGTTAGTTTCTCGATTCTTCAGGGTTTATACACATGGCGGTGGCCAAACCCTGTAATGTTGTGTTCTATAGAAGAGAATGAACTGGGTTTCCCTGTATGGGATCCTCGTAGAAACCCGCGGGATAGATTCATCTTATGCCAATAATCACTCCCGCATATCCATGCATGAATTCTAGCTACAATGTCTCAGCAAGTACTCTGCGTGTTATGGTAGAACAGTTTCACTATGGCAACAGGATCTGTGAGGTAAGAGGAGTTTACTAGTATCTAGTTTTCCTTTTCTGCACTCCTTAATTTGTTTTCTATTGCTTTCTTGTCTATCTGTAGGAAATTGAGCTCAGCAAAGCCCACTGGAGTTCTCTTTTTGAGCCATATCTCTTTTTGAGGCATATAAAAACTATCTGCAAGTGGACATAATAGCAGCAGATGCTGATGATTTACTGGCATGGAAGGGCTGGGTAGTCTAGGTGGAGACAACTTACCCTAAAGGTAAAATGCTGTGATAGTCTGGTATTATGTTTCCTCCACTGGATGTGATCCATACATATCTGGGATTAATTCATTGGCAATAGCTAATCTCTGTACGTTTGCTAATTATAATGCTTTCCAATTATTACTGAACAGATAGAGCGGGACACAAATGGGATGTTGCAGTGTCATCCATACCCCCACGAGTACTCAGACACTTCCAAGCCTTGCCCCCATTCTGCATTTTTCATGGGTTGCAAAGGAAAGCAGGAGTTAGAGGTCAAGAAGGCCAGCAGTTTGACATACGTAAACAGTAGATGAATTTAGACAAGAGATAAACATGTATGTATATTGGAAACCAGGGATGGAAATTTATGTTTCTCATGTTCGTCGAAAGCAGCTCCCTCCATTTGTTTTCCAGATGGTTATAAACGGACTAGAATGCCAAGGCATCTGATCCATCCTTCTGAAAACATGAATGAAAATACTACGAAGTGCTACTCTGGATCTACTGAAAGAGGCAACAAAAGGAAAAGTGATCCTGAAATGGTGAATTTGAAGACAAGCCAACCAGAAAAGCGATCATCTATGAGCCCACAAAGGCTAGATTCTTTTTCTCCTGAAGGTAGTATTAGTAGATCAGGTGGTACCTCTCATATGAGTATTGAATGTATTGATAGGTTAGAAGATTCAACAAGCAAGGATGCTGATAGCAATTGTAGAATTAAAACATCTGTTGGGCTCCTGGGAGGTGGAATAGGCACTGTAGGACCTGAAATACAGATTAGTGAAACAGATGCTTGCACACTTGATGAGCAGAAATCAAGAGGTCTGGGAGTTCAAAATGAGGTAAGCCTGCTGAACCAGTGAAGGAAAACATCAGGAAGTAGTTTGGTTCATGTGAAGTTCCTTATTTAGAAGTTGGTGATCCATTTCAGAATGGAGTTGATGGGAACAAAGTTCGGGATTGCTTGGAAAGTGATGAAACTGCATCTATAAAATGCTTGCTGATTCTGAACGGAGTGTTGTTAGTACAGACCAACAAGTAGTCAAAGCTTGTAATTTGGCAAGAGCTGAACATGCGGACTACGCACCAAGTGCCAGCAACCGGAACTTCAACTGTGAGGTGAGATTTTTCATTTGAGGAATTATGGATTAGGAACGGTTGTGAACTGCAGTGACAAAAAACTTGAGTCTGGGCAATAGTGAGGGCACGGATCTTTGCAGGGTGATGTCTGTGTGGCAGATCCTAATTCTGTTTTTGAAGAGTGGATGTTTTGATGGGAATAGAGTATTTCAAAATAGCAAGGCTGAAGAATTGAAGGTTTTGAAACTTCTTTAATCTCTTTATGTTTTTCTCAGTTAGTGAGGATGATAGCTAAATGGTAATTTTGACACTTTTCTCTTTAATAACTGTGGTTGAATTTTGCATTTGATTGATTTATTGATTTCAAAGATATAAGATGAGAATATGATATTATCCTCTTTTTAACTTCTTTGATTATATCAGGTTTTTTAAACACTCATGATGGTCTATTCATACTGTGTTCCTGTCGTGTTGCCTATTTTTACTATGACTACATGCTTTTGCATCATAGTCTTCATATTGTTACTCGTTTCTTAGGTTATAAATGTTTTTGCATCATAGTTTTCATATTGTTACTAGTTTCTTAGGTTATAAATTTTTCATGGCCATTGAATTTTGTAAACAATTTCTGACTGATGAATATGTGGTCGCAGGTCCTGCACCACTATACGTGCTAGCTTTCCAGTAATTGTGCTAAAAAACCCCACTTTTGTGTAGAGGATCAAAGACAACACCCTCCTTTGTGTTTCACTTTTTATCAGTTTTAGATTAATTTGATTAATGCTTTGATGGTATCCTAAAATTTCCTATGTTTCATATTTTCTATAGCCTGATGCCAGACTTGGAAGTGTTGTATGAACACAAGATGGGCTAGGTCGGAATCTTCACAGAAGCTTAGTGACAAGGCATGCGTGTAAACTCTTGCAATGTGACCAAGTTATATCTTTATTCTTTCATGTTGGGTGGTTGCTTTTTGTAGGAGTCAGAATGGAACACAGCATGAGCGTTGGGAGGTGATTTACTGAAATCTCTGGTCCCGTTCCTTCCACCTTATGCTGTATTGGGGGTTTGACGTCTGAGATGGAGTGAGGGCGAGGTTGTATTTAAAGCGTTGAGGAGCAAATGCAGTTGAAAATGCTGAAATTAGTCTGGCTTTTTGGGAACAGATCTGCAACTGTCGTTTGTACATAGATGAAGCGTAATGGAGATTGCTCGAAATTGTGGGTTTCATTCAATCCTGTTTTCTGTGAATCTAGGTCTCATCTGAAGAGCTTTGATTGTTGTCTCATGCGACCTAAATATTTACGTTATTTAACTTGTAAGATAAGTTGAACTTATGATGTGGCGGATGCATGACGTAAATGTAATCAATAGTTGATTGGGCTGGACGATTTAGAAGAGAAAAGCATGGCGGCTGATGAGTGAGTGGGTCTTTCATTACCATGCCTACCCTTCGAAGTTTAGACTCTGACCGGGATCATTATTGCCTATTGTCTCTTCTTTCAATGTCGGTGAAAAACTGTAGTAAATTATCGTCTTTGGCGACGGATAACGGTTTCCGTGTGATTTGGTGGTTTAAAGAGCTCAGGTTTTCTTGCGGGTTGGAGATTCAGTAGAGGGTGGGTGGAAAGCGAGACAAGAAATCAGGGAAGCACCGCGTTTTTTCTGGGCCACGACGTAAACGCCGTCTCTGTATCCGAAGCCTCATGAATTCATGATAGTGCTGTGATCCGGTTGACTTGTAGTTCTATATTAAATTATAAAATAATTTAAGACAGATTATATATGTCAAACATAACTGAATAACGATGCTCTATAATTTTATTATTTTCAAAATAAAATATAAATTTTTAGAAATATTTTTCATTCAATAAAATATAAAGAAAGAATGTAATATGAAAGATAGTATTAAAAAAGTATTATTATTAATAAAAAGCATTATTTTAGCTTCCATCACTTTCACCGAAGGCTGTGCTACAATCCTTGTAATTTGAAATGTACATGGAATCGCCAAGAAGGGGAGCAATATCAACCTCTGTTCCGATCTTCTTGCCGTCTTGACCTGGTGGACGGCACCGCTCAAGAACCTGCAAAATCTCTCTCATGGAAGGTCTAGCTGAGGGTGATATGCTTGTGCAAGCAAGGCCTAATTTAAAGACCTTTATCATCTCTTCCGCATGACACGCTTCTTTGATTTCTTCATCCAAGGCATCAGCAAGGCACTTCCCTTCACTGTGATACTGCCATGCCCAATCTACTAGGCTTGTATGCTCCTCTACGCCATATGGTTCTTTTCCGGTTACGAGCTCTAGTAGTACGACCCCGAAACTGTACACATCAACTTTCTCGTTGATCTTGGTTGAATAGGCGTATTCTGCAAAAGCAAGTTAGTTCATGTAAAGATGGGTTTTTATAAATATAATGCCATAAAAATTATTCCTTGTCTTCTATCATAATCACTTACCTGGGGGAATGTAGCCGAAAGACCCCGCTATGGCAGACAAGCTATGTGGCTCCCCAGATTTCGCCAACATCCTGGCTAGCCCAAAGTCTGCAATACTCGCCCGGAATTCGAAGTCCAGCAATATATTGCTACACTTCACATCTCTATGGATGATTGGTGGTGAGCAATCGTGGTGCATGTAACACAGCCCCTGGGCGGCCCCTATGGCAATGTTCAACCTCGTTGGCCACTTCAAGATCAGATGATTGTTGTAAAGGAGTCGATGCTTTTTTCTTTCCATGAAGCCATCTATCCAGGCTCCCATTTTCCTTGTACTCATACACAAGGAGTTTTGAGTTTTCACTTGAAATGCAGCATAGAAGCTTCACAATATTGGAATGCCGAATCGTGCCTAGGATTTCAACCTCAGACATGAAATCTTTCTCTAGATTGTCGTCCAACTTTTTGCTATTCCAAATCTTTTTACGGCAACATATTCACCCGGATGATTAGAAGGAACCCGGTAAACCTTTCCAAAGCCCCCACTTCCAATGAGGTTATCATCTGTCAAGTTTGAGAAGAGATTCCATTCTGAGAAATCTAGCTTCTGGAACGAAGTAATCTTCCACGTTGAAAGTTTGGGCTCGGAATTCTTTCCCGATATGTCTTTGAATTTGTAGATGGCCAGTGAGGTAGTGGTTAGCAACACAATGATGGTGAGAACAAGAATCAAGGCAAGCAACTTGAAGGACGATTTGTTTGGATACCGAGGAGTTTTGGTCAAGCATCTTGGAAGCTCAACAGTTGGATTATAAGCACATAGGTTAGGGTTGTTCGAGAAACTGGTGTTATATGCGAGGTTATTGAAAGCATCTGGGATGCTGCCGGAAAGGTTGTTGGAAGACAAGTTGAGAAATATGAGCCTCATGTTGCCAAGCTGAGATGGGATTTCACCAGATATATCATTTTTAGATAAGTCCAAATAAACGAGATTAGGGAGATCGCCAACAGTTCTCGGAATTTGCCCGGAGAGTTTGTTGCTTGAGAGTGTTAAAGTATTCAGGGATTGCCAGGAGAGTATCTCGGATGGAAGCTTGCCGGAAAGTTGATTATTGTCAAGCCTGAGAGAATTAAGTCGGGAAAGAGCCGTCAACTCCTTTGGAATTTCACCGGAAAGCATATTGTTTCTCGCATCAAATACTACTAGATTTACTGCGGAAACAATTCCAGCCGGTATCTCTCCTGAAAAGTAGTTATTTCTAATCTCTAGCCTCGACATATTCCATGGAAGTTTACTTGGAAATTGACCAGTAAATGAGTTCTCACTCAACATCAAGGTTGATAAATTATTGGAAGTCCAAAGACTTGCAGGAATCTCACCAGTAAAATTGTTCCTGGAAAGCCGAACTGTGCGCAGAGTAGTGCAATTTCCAAGCGATTCGGGCAATTTTCCACCAAGATTGTTAGAAAAAGCAATCACGCCTTGCAAAGCATTATTGGCACACAAGTATTGAGGCAATGCACCACTCAGTTGATTGTCTGCAACTTCAAACCCTTCAAGCTTCGAATATAGGCCTAATTCTGGAGGAAGAGTTCCATTTAACTTATTGCGAAAAACCTTGAAGTGCTTCAGCGTTTTGATTAGGCCTAAACTTCTCGGAATCTGACCAGATAATTGATTGAAATACAGATTAAGTACCGTCAGGTTCTCCAACTTTCCAAAATCTTCAGGAATCGGACCCGTGAAATTGTTTCATTGCCAAATCAATGTCCATCAAATTCAAGGCCTGGATCGAACTAGGAATTTCACCAGACAATCTGTTGTAGTAAAGATACAGAAATTGTAAATTCTTGAGAGAGAACATTCTGCTGGGAATGCTACCTGTCAAATTGTTCGCTGACAAATCCAGCTGCACGAGATTCGTTAGGTTGGCAAAACTTTCAGGGATTTCTCCGATTAAATTGCAAGCTGTCATCCAGATGAACCTCAAATTCCTCAAGTTCCCAAACTCTGATGGAATGGCCATGGGCACAAACTTGTCATTATAGGCCAGACGGAGGATTTCGAGATTAGATAAGCTCCCAATTTCCTTGGGAAAAGTTCCATTGAACTCATTGTTGTGGAGGTACAACGTTTGTAACTCCGATAATTTCCCGATCGCTGCGGGGATATCGCCAAAGAAATAGTTGCCACTGAGGTCTAGGAATGTCAGAGTTTTTAGTCTGTCAATGTCGTCGGGGATTGGACCAGCAAAGTAATTTAGAGACAGGCCGAGGAATTGGAGGCTGGAGCAATTGTACAAAAATCTTGGGAATTCTCCGGGGATGTTGTTGTTTGAGAGGTCGAGAATCGTCAGATTCTTGAGGTCGCAGATCGTTGGTGGTAGCTTCCGGGAGACACCTTTTCCTGACAGAAGGACCTGGGTGACGACGCCATCGGTGCAACGTATCTCTTGCCAATCGCACGGTGACGATGATGAGGTCCACGATCGAAGCGACGGCGGATCGCCTAGTTGATGTTTAACGTCGAGTAGGATGTTCTGTTCGGAGCCTGCGGCCCGAGAAGCCGCACTGGTGGTCACTGAGAAGCTGAGGAAGACGAAGAAATGCACTCGAAACGTAAGAACAAGCAGGTGAATTCTGGTCATTTGAGACTCTCCAATTTGTTGGTCTGGTTTGGGAATTTGCCGGGAAGACATGGCGAAGCCAACGGTCAAAATTTAAACATGGTGAAGATCAGTGAAGTTGCGTTGCGTTGCGTTGCGTTGCGCAGTGGGTACTACTGAGAACTAGGAATTTATAATCGATGGGCAGGTTAAAGAAACACTGTACACGCTTCTCTCAACCAACCTTTCCCACCACTTTCCGTCTACTGCATTAAAATAAAATTGAATCCAGATTAAATTTTTATTTTATATTTATTTTATTAGACTGTTGAGATTTAATTTAAATAGTTTAATTTGATATTAATTTTTATAATTTTTATAAATTATTATTCAAATATACTTTAAATAATTTAGACTCAGCTTCTTCCCAAAATAAAAAATTGTAAAAATTGTTAAAAAATTTACTTCCTTTGTTTAAAAATGTAAAGTATTTTTAATCGAATCTCACCTCCAATAAAGTAATTACTTACTTTTCAATTAACCATATATTTTTATATTTATTTTTATTAAATATCCTATAATAAATATAAAGTCATTATCGATAGGAGCACTTTAAAAAAAATATAATGATTACACCTTAAAAAAATTAAAAATGTCTTATATTTTTTAACATTAACTCCTTAAAAAAACCTCTCTTCTTTAAGCGAGTGAGTATTAATTAAATTTCATAATCAATTTACAAAAATTTTTAATTTAAATATTAAATTAATTTAAAAAATTCAACTTGATAATAAAATAAATTTATTAAAACTTTTGAGTTTTATTTTGGTAAATAAAAAATAAAAAAATAATTTGGACGACAGTTCAGATTTGATTTTAAGGTGATGGTGGGGAAGGTCAGTGGAAAGAGCTGAATCCGAAGCAGTGAGCCATAATGGGAATTAATTGCAATTATGCCACTGAGACTGCGTCACGGGTCCACAGAAAAGGATGATCAGCGGAGGTAATCTAGTCTTACCCTCGTGCTTAAGAGGTCTGTTCAAACACGGAGCGTTGAAACATGGCAGACTAATAATTGTTAACATGTATTTTGCGTGGGCCCATCAGGGCATTGTTGAATTGTATCCCCTGCAACAGCGACAGTACAGGGTGGTTAAAGTAAAACTACACGATCGGTGGAAGTAGACTCGTATCATCATCATTTTCCTCAGAAAATTTAATCTGTTGTTATTTTAATAATTTCTTTTCACTGGAAAGTAAAAAGTTCGAGACTAGCGTTGGGAAATAAACAACAGGCGAGTTGGCCAAGGCCCAAGGGGCTATATTATGCGATGTTCCGGCCCTGTGTAGAATAATTATTTATCTCCCTTGTAGTCCTCATTGAATGTTTTTGTATTCTTTTATTTATTATGGTTATATAATAAAATGATTTTCCTGCTCCGTTTTATAATCATGTCCAGCGCATATGATTGATTACTAGTTTAATTAAAATGGATAAATTGTCCCACTGGCTTAAAAAAAAATCTTGTGCTTAAAAATGTAGAACAAATTTTTAAAAATTTAAAAATATAATCAGTTCACAAAAAGTTTTTCATATATATATAAAGTGTTTGAAATTAAAAATTTATAAGGATTTTATCATTTATGTATAATGATATATTATTGACAAAAACTCCGCCTATGTTTATAGTCGGTCCCAAGCCCGGGTAAAGGAGGAGGGTTGTGTTAGGCCATCAATAGCCAATGTAAAACTTTGTTGAATCTATCATGAACATGGACAATAGACAGAATGTTACGATGGATGTGCGGACATACACGTAAAGATAAAATTCGAAATGAACACATACGCGAAAAAGTGAGGATGGCACCTATTGAGGAAAAAATGATAAAAAATCGGTTGAGATGGTTTGGGCATGTACAACGAAGACCAAGGGAGGCACCAGTGAGAAAAGTGGAACATATAACTTTGAGTCCGATTAAGAGAGGTAGAGGAAGGCCTAAGAGAACACTCTTGGAAGTTGTTGAACGCGATCTCTTAATTAATAATATTCCTAAAAGCTTGATAAACGATAGAACACAATGGCGTCTTGCAATCCATGTAGCCGACCCCACCTAATGGGATAAAGGCTTGTTGTTGTTGTTGATATATTATTGACAAATATAATAAATCAATCACAATATAATAAAAGTTAGAGTGTTTGCTTGATTTGATTTTATAATATAGGTTATATATGTAAAAACATCAATTAAAATTTGAGTTTTAAATGCATAGGATAATTTTTTGAAATAATTAAATAAATATTGTACTATTTTTACGTTATCTCTTTGATGCGCTGGTCCATCTCTCCTTCACCGTCGAACCAGTGCTTTAAAGGTGGGGAAAAACGCACAGCCCAAAACCAGAGCAAACATTGACATCATGTGTACAGCAGTGGCTATTTAAAAAAAAAAATAGATATATATATAGATAAATGTCGGTATTTACTTAAGAAAGATTATCGCACGTTCTACTACCAGATATGAATGATTGTCTAAATTATAAAATGAATTAGGTTGCTGTTTCATGACGATGCCACTGTTTAACTAAATAATGATAATGATGAAGAGTTTCAATCCTTTTTTAATGTGCATCTCAGTCCAATTTAACAAGGTCGGGAATTCATTCATGTTTTCCCTTAAAAAGAAAAACCACGGGGGACTGTGATTTGAATCAGATTTTTTTTTTTTGGCCGGAAACGATTTGGATTAGACTAGATTAGCTACAACCGCCCCAAAAAAAAAAAAGCCACCAATCACGAGGCTGCTGCCTATTTTGTTTTTGTCCAAACCCACCTCTCAGAAAAAGTGAAAAAGAAAATCTCGGGACTCAATTTTCACGGACTTGTGGAAGTTGGTGAAGACGATAATGGCAAGCTGGTGTTACGAAGGTTCACGTTATCAATTTTATATAGTGAGGTCAGGATATTGTTGCTGACTGTGGAATGAGATTGGTAAAGCACTGCCAAAAAAGCATCCATTCAACGATACGGGTATTAATTGCTTTCAACGCATCAGCCCATGAAGTCTTCTCATTGTCATATGCAAAACAGCAAAAGCGTCACTTTTTCTTGTCTGTTGCCCAATTTCCAATTTCCAGGGTTGAAAAACCAAAACTGATTGCCGTGATGCAATTTCCTTCTAACATTGACCTTGATATTATGATTCGATAGCAGTGCACTCCATACAATAAAGGCCATCGAGATTTCTCGCTGAGTGTTACAAATGCCAAGTCTTTCTCATAATAAAAAGGTTGGACAAGTTGGATACCGATAGTTACTAAAAATTATGCATACTTTTAAGTTCAAATAATACTTGTAGTCTATAGTTACAAATTATCTATTAATCATTACATTAACAATGAGATTTAATTTCAAAATTTTGTGAGTTATAACGAAATCCTTACTAACATGATCTATTTATTTTTGTTGGTGTTATATCTGAAGTTGTAGACAGGAAGACAGCTCATAAGACCAGATTGGGCCGACATTCGGAGGCTATGTCATTGTAAAAATGGAACTTTGAAAATGTTCACCTTTTCCTTTACCAACTTCGTCAACAACTTTCGGAAGCGGTCCATGCTATGCACTTGTACGTGAGAAATAGACGGGGCAGCCATTGGTTGAATATGTCATGGCACAAAAAAAAAAAAAAAACAAAAGAAAAAAGGAAGACTAAAGTATATTTTATCTTAAAATTATTTTTTAAGGAACACCCAATGTTCTAAATTATTTATTATAATAATTTCATTCATGAAGTAATTAAAATATAATATATTTATCCATAACATTAAATATTTTAATGTTAGCTGTTAAAAATACTAACTGAAGCTTAAATTTGATTAAAAATATCACTTATTATGCTAAATAAATTTTAGGTTAAGATGTATTTTTGTTCCTAAACTAGATTAACTGACAAAAAAAGGCATTGGCCCTTCATTAACATTAATTTTGAAATAAAAGGCCAATCAGAGATGCTTTTTGAGTTTTTTTCACAAAGTTTTGGTAATGTTGGATTAAAGTTCAATTCTTCATTTCTTAAGGCAGTCAGGTCACTTTTCTTATTATTATTATTTTTTGTTGGTGAAGTCACTGCTTTATTTATGTATTTCACAAAGAATTGAACCATTTTGCGTAACGTGTATTTTCTAACCAGCTGCACCAGCACCAGAATGAAGGCACCACCTTAATTAGTCAAACCAGGCAAAAGGTGAATGATACAATTGTGATCAGGACTCAATCGATTAAAGTTCGAGATATCTTCTTAACACTGAAATATGCATGCAAAAGTAAGAGACTCGAGTTCTCCCCTGCAAAACGAAGCAGAATCTTAAACTGCAACAGAGCTACAACTTCATGCTTCTTAATAGCTCATAGATCAAGGGAAGTAGATACATAGCATTTGGGTCTTGATTACACTAGTTCTCCTGAAGCCAGGCTTAATTAATCTAATGTCACATGACATAAGTGGACTATTGTTTGTACATGAAGGGCTTGTATTTGGAGAGATTGTGGCTGATTCCATGAATGGCACCAACTGCTGCGGCCAGTGAAACAAGGAAGCAAACAAAGCTCAGCAGCTGTAGCGCACACCACTTGAGTGATAGGGTTTTGATCTGTCTCTGGGCAATGTGCATTTGCACGGGGAAAAACACAATGAGAGGCCAGAACCCAATAGCTCCGAGCAGGGCAAGAAACTCATTGAAGAAGGGCATTGCCATGGCCAGAGTTGTGGCTATCATCACAAATACTGTCCTCCAAACTAGCCTAAACATGTTAAAATTGAATGTCACTCTGCCTATTCTGCATGGGTATTCTTTCTGCACGAAATCTGACTCGGGCCACATGATCTTCGCACCCAATTCAACTATGAAAAAGAATGCTTGAGCCATTAACTGTCATTGAATATTGATTTCTCACATCAGACAGACATTATAACAATGTAGATGTGTCTTAATCCTTAAAATTTGGAAAATAAAAAGATCTAACCTGATATGCGCCCAGAATGTGGATGACAATGCATATATTTCCTATGTCGACCAGCCAGAAGGGATCGTAAAATCCAAAGCCGGTGAGCATGTTGCCCGGTGTTTGGTCCCCAAAAGCAGCATAGCCAAGGCCACCGCATGCAAGGAAGAGTGCTGTCATTGCTGTGATCCCTAACACGTTAGCCTTTTTCATCTGTTTGCACTCCGCTGGCGATGACTTCAACGTGTCCTAAACAAAGCACAGAGATAATCCATTTCACAGAAGTCATGACTGATCATAATCCCAATGCTGTGTTCTCTTCAGATTATTATGATGACAGTAATAAACGCTTGCCTTACCATAATATCAAAAACAACAGTAGCATAAGAGCAAGCAAGAGCTATGTTCCCCATTGCACTGAAAATTCTCCACATTTTATCTTCTTCAGACAGTTCAGGTCCTACTTCTACTCCTGTTACACTGGTTGGCCTTCCCTGTCCTGCTCACATCCAAATGACATTCCATTAATGTGCCAATACTAGTGCAGATGAATGTATTATAATTAATGATAAAAATTACCTTGGACGAGGACAGCGAGAGAAAGGGCACTCCCAATTAAAGCATAACCAAAAGAGGTGATACAGGCAATGGTTGAGAGCCAGGTAAGCTCGTGGAAATTAGGAATTTGAGACAAGATTATCTGGAGGATGCCAAAAGCAGCCATGAAAGGATTGTTGGAAAATTTGCAATAAGCTTGATGGCCTTTCTGGTGGAAGCACCCAGCTTTCTTGATAGCCCTGCAAGACCATAGAAGAAGAGAAGAGAAGAGACTTCACTGAACTGCAGTGATGTAAACATGAGCAGAAGTGAGGATGGATATTGTGACCAACACTAAGCTGGTGGAGGTGGTGATGGTGTAGCCAACAGTAATTCCGGCGAGCTTGGAATACTGGACGAAACCGCAGGCCAGGTGCATGCGGCCGCCCAAGTAAGACTTGACGGCCTGCATGTAAGTGTAGTTTCTGGTGCCGGAGACAGGGTGGGGATATCTGTAGCAATCAGCAATGAGACCGTAAGTGAAAATGGAGATGCAGGAAAAGGTGACCATAACGCCTATTCCTCCGATCCATCCTAGTTGGGCCATCGCCCACGGCAGTGCCAGCACTCCTGCTCCGACCACCACCGTTATTATGTGCGTCGTCGCCGTCAACACATTCCCTGCATGCCATTCATATGTTATTTATTCATCTTCCACTCATCCCTGTTCACCTTTTTGATCTTCTTTGTGAATTACGAACTCAACTAGAGCTGACTGAAATGATTGAGCATATAGTAATTGTTTTTGGAAGTTCTGCTTGCTGTCATCAGTGGGGAACAGATTTTTGCTTGATAAAACGAAACAAAGACTCAACAACAGTACTAATTTCCTGTAAAAGAATTACATTTAAAGCAGGGGGAGGGGAGGGTGAAACAGATTAATCTGAAGCTTCAATTTGTTTTACGAAGTTTTTTTTTTTTCTTATCCGGATATTTTTTGTTCGCACTAAATTATTTCTACCCTGTGAAAACAAAATCACTGAACGGGCATGGCATGATGACCCACGAAACGTACACACTTTGCCCTTGTTCTTTGCTTTAAATAATCCATTATACGCATGAACATGATTAATGTTGGGTTGAATTTTAGATATTGTTGGTTGAATTGTTTTTATCGATATAGGTATAGATTTTTTTTTGACCAAAATATAGGTATAGATTCAAAAAGAATTTATAAGTAAATATATAGAAAAATCTATTGAATTTTGTTAAAATTATACTTTTAAAATTTAAAGTGTTAAATTTAAAATAAAGTTAGTCATATTAGTTTAAATTTAAATTTATTGATTAAAATATTTTCCCTGAACAGCTGAAATAAATGCATATGTTTATAAAAAGTAAAAAAATAAAACAATAGTATTTTATAACATATAATTTTTTCAAATTCAAATAAAGTTATTTTATATTAAAAATAAAACAAATATAATGTCTGGGTTACAAAGAAAAGTTTACGGTGACATTAATTGTTTTAGGAAACGACATACTCCTATAATTTTAAATATTGAAATTTAGATTTTTTTTCCCCCAAATAGCCGAACACCTAAATAACTAATATTACATGTAATTTCATATTAAAATAATTGGGAAATTTACACATTGTTTCCATGGAGCATATTCATTTATAAATAAGTCTCGTGAAATTTAAAAACCACAATTAAATTATTTAAAACCTAAGTATAATTTGAAGTTGAAGTCACGCAACATCAATGCCTCTATTAAAAATGCATTACATCAATTACATAATTCATAACTACTTTATTAATTATTTATAACTATCATTTTTATTTTTACAACACTAACTTAACATATCGTATAACTAAAGTGCTAAACTGATAATGTATTATTAAAAAATTTAATACTAATTATTTACAATTATTTTATCGATAATTTATAATTATTACTTTAATTTTTTATAACTATAATTTTACACATCTAATAATTAAATCAATTATGCATTATTAATAAAGTTTAATATTAATTATTTACAATTATTTTATTATTAATTTATAATTATCAATTTAACTTTTTATAATTATAACTTTACATATCTAATAATTAAAAGTTTAAATATTTGATGTAAAAAATTAAAATTATAATTATATAAAATTAAAGTGATAGTTATAAATTATTAATAAAATATTTGTAAATTATATAATTGATGTAATATATATTTTCAATAAGGATATTATTATTTTTATACCATAATTTTAAATTAAATTTAGTTTCATTTTGCTGTAGTTTTTAAATTTTATGAACTTTATTTATAGATAAGTGCACTCTACAAGATTTACATGTAATTTTCTCAAAATAATTTCCCCTAGGCGAGACTCGAACCCTATGGATTTAATTTGTAGTGAAAGCAAAAAAATTAACAACGCAGAGGGATACGAGAATAATGGAAGACAACAGACACCAAGCAATTGCGACCCGATACTAACTTTCCAACTTATAATAATCTCTACTCTATCTTTCAAATGAAAAAAGATTCAACCCAATCGCATAAAAGAACATAGAATGTGCAGGTCATGCCTAGTAAAAAAAGGAAAGACATGAGATCACTGGAGACTAATTGCTGAACATAAAAAAACCAGAGAAAGAGAGACGAACCAGTTCTTCTGGGCTTGCCATCGTCATCGACTTGCGAAGCGATTTTCCCGTCCGGTTCAATTTCCATTTCGATACCTTCTCGCAAGTCGCAACTCTGGGAAGTGAGAAACGCGATGTGGCTGCACACAAACGGGCGACGCGAGAGGCGAGACGCGACTGACCTTTACTGACGTATATATACACTCACACCCACGCCCACACTATACTTGTTGAAGTCGTGATAAGGTGACCACAATGCACATTCATTGCTTTATGGACTGTTGCCTTTCAGAAATTAAATGACCTAATTTTTTTTCTTTTCCTTATGGACTATAGTAATTGGGCCACGGAATTTTTTCGCGTTTGGATCAAGCTGAAAGAGACTAGACTCCGACCATATTGCGCGTGGTCGTGGACCCGGCACGGCGGCACCCTCCGTGAATGTAGACTTTCTGCATGCACATTTTTTTAGTTGACTCGTCAATCATTATTCTAATACGTGTCCTCCGACTCGGGGTGCTTATGGTTCTAAAATTTTTGTATTTTTTTAAATGATTTATCATTTTCAAATTTTACTAACCGTCTATTGAACTTGTTAGTGCTCGGTTGTATCGAGAATTCAAGATAGTGGAGGAGTCTCTAATCCTTGTATTATTTGCTGGTTGACAATGTAATTTTTGGCTGTGCCCTGTTTTTCACGAAAAAGAAACATTAATTCCTCCTTTTTCGAATATGTTCTTCATGTAATAATGAAAGAGAGCATTCAAGGGAGTACTGATACTGCATCGCGGGAGGGGATGTTCAAAAATATCTTGGTAAGGCTCCCACCATTACAACAACAACAACAACAATAACAAGCATTTATCTCACTAGGTGGGGTCGGCTATATGGATTGCAAGACGCCATAAAAAAAATATAAAATATTTTTTGAGAAGTTGAATATATTTAAAAATATAAAATATTTTTAATATTTTAAATTATAATTGTTGCATTTTTTTAAAAATGGTCTTAATGAATAAGTCATTTTATATTTATTTTAGAATGACATAATTTATTAAATAAAGATAAATATAAAAAAATAATATTAATTTAAAGATAAATAATTACTTTATTAAAGGTGACATGAAATTAAAAATATTTTATATTTTTTAATAGAGAGAATATATTGAAAGAACTTCTTCCCCTCCCACCAGCCACCACTCTTACTATATGAGCCTTTTTTTTTTTTAATTCATTTCCAGCCAAAACACCACGCTTGTGTATCTTCAATGCCCATTATACTTTTATTGTATGTTTGTACTCAATTGAAGATATGAAACAAATAAGATCTCAAAATATCAAGTCAAAGATAATTAGGTTTTCAATTTTTTAAAATTTGCATTACAAATATATGAATAAATTACTCTCTAAAGCTTTAAGTCAAATACCATTACAATTTTTGAACTTATTTACCGTGTAAATTGTTCCTTTAATTTTTAAAAATGATAAAAATTAACTTTGATCATTAATTAATTATAAAATAACATAAAAAACTTTAAAATTTACATTAAAAGATCAAAAAAATAATTAATGATCCAAAAATTAGAAAAATTACCAAAAAATTACCGTAATTAATAATTAAAATTAACTTTTATTAACAATAAAAGCCACATTGCACTGCTTTTAAAAGTTAATAAAATAATTTTACATGTTCAACAAGTTTAGAATTTATGGTGTTACTTGATTTAAAATTTAAAATATAATTTACTCATTTACCCTTATAAATGTTAATTTAAATTGAGAGTTATATTTAAAATTTAAATAACTTATTTATAATTAAAATTTTTACATTTATAGTTATTTGAACTAAAGATTTATAATTTATTTAAAAAAAATGTGAGAACCTAATTATAGCTGGGTAAGAATTTGTGGCTTAAACACCGAAACCAAAAAAAAGGTTGGTCATATCACTGTGGCCGCGAAAGAAGGCCAACGCATGGCCATCCCATGGGGCATCCTCCGGCCAGGAAGAAGACAAAAAGAAGGGACGGAGATTTTCATGTGATGGAGCATAGGGGTGCTGGCCCCCTCAGTTCTCCACTCTCCATCTCATAGATCATCTAAATTCATTCCGAACAGTTTATATTAAAAATCATTATTTTATATAAATAAACTAATATTAATCTCAAGGGTTTATAAGCATACCAAGGAAAGCCGGCGAAGCCCGCTTGCAATTTAAGTATGAAAATGCTTAAACAAATGGCCTTCTAAACCAGCGTATTTAAATTCGTTTATATTTTTTTAATAAAAAGATTATTAATGTTGAATAAATAAGTAGGGAGAGGATTTAAATATGAAAAAATATTTTAAAAATAAAAAAGAAAATCCTAGCCTAGATAAAAAAATATTGTTTTTTACCATAAAAAACTAACTCATAATGAAGTGCAACCAAATATTGTTGATTTTAAATATGATAATCATCGTGGTGATGCTTCTAATATTTTGTTGTTATTGTTTTATCAATATTTAAAGAAAATCTGTTTAGCTTATTTGGTTTGGTTGTGGGAATTTGAGCAATGAATTTATATTTTAATAAGTTGATATTTAATATTTGTAATCTAATTTATTTTATTTTCATATATTTATTTTTAAGAAAAATTAAAAGAACTCAAAGCCCTCAAGGTTGGCTTTGAACCCATGAGCTTTAGAGTCAAACTCTACAAATCAAGGTCTCAAGGTGAAAATGAGTTTTCTACGCTTGAGTCTATCAAGGGCAAGTCTTTTAGAACCATGACATCCCGTCTTCCCATCTCCAAAGATGAGCATTGAAATTGTTCCTCTTCTTGCACCCATCCTCCCCTGCCCTCCCCTGCCTTTTAGGAATATACATCCTTTCCTATTTCTTTAATATGCATGCGGCGTGCACGTGTGTGATATATATTCAATATTCATTAAGAAAATGAATTCCTTTGGATTTTTGTTATATTTTTCTTAAAAAAATTCAAATATGAACAATAAAACAATAATAAGAAAAAGTTAGATAATAACAATGTTTGAAAGGAAAAAAAGAAGCAGTGAAAAGGTGTGATGAATACATTGACCTACACTAGGAGATAGACTTCTCATTGAAATGATGGAAAAGATACACAATGTCATGAACTCAGGCATTTAGGGAAAGACTCCTAACTTCATCTTTTAACTTAGATCCGAATTAGAGAAAATGGATCCTCCCAAGGTCATCCAAATCCTAATTCCAACCTTTGCAATATTGGTGAATCTAATAAAGCAAGCTACAAACACATGCAATGGTAAATCCTTGCGAATTCAAACGAGGACATTTCTTGAACATCATGCCATGCAAGTAAACTTCATCCGATCTAATTCTCAATGCTAAGAAGATTGCTCCATGCTTCTTGATCTTCTAGCATTTTATCTTCCATGAATATGTTAGAGTGTTAGATCTAATCAAAGCCCTCATAATGTTTTCATCTACTATTCTCAATCTTAGAAAAGAAATCTTGACTTTATTAAGAGTCGAGGTTTTTGAAATTTGAATATTAGAGTTTGAATCGCAAGTCATTTTAATGAGAGCAATTTGACTCTTGAATTCCTAAATGACCTAATAAGCAAGGATTTTGATTCTCTTATATAGAGCTAGATTTCTTTCATGACAAATAAGATGAACTAAGGTGAAAATACCTTCAAGAAGGAAAAACTCTATACCCTTTGATCAAAGCATTTGTAATACTCTTGAGCTATGGGATGAAGCCTTGTTCTTCCAAGAAAGAAGAGATGGAAAGAGCGCTAAACCAGACAACCCTTGCCAAAGGGCATTCACAAAAATTGTTGAATAGCCTTGCGAAAGGTCTAATGCCTCACGGCCAAAAAACAAAGTAGAGAGGAATTAAGATGATGAGAATGCAAAATATCTCCTGTACGAATAACCTTGTGAAACAATTTCCAAATAAAAAAAAAAGTTTTGTGAGGAAGAAGCAGCTTCTAAAAAGAAGATTA
Source organism: Prosopis cineraria (assembly GCF_029017545.1). Classification (NCBI taxonomy): domain Eukaryota; kingdom Viridiplantae; phylum Streptophyta; class Magnoliopsida; order Fabales; family Fabaceae; genus Prosopis; species Prosopis cineraria. Next base: position 5,039,400 of record NW_026555346.1, read on the forward strand.
TATAACATCCATAGGAGGAATAGAAGGCCTTTATCTTTCAAATAAAGCTCGATTATGCTTTCTAATGAGATTTGAAGTTGTAAAGATGCCTTTTCAAAACTAAGAAACATTATAAGACAATTGAAGTGAACGTTCATTGGGGATAGCAAACTATTTCAACTTTAAAGTATTGCCCATAGGAGAGTGATTTAGAGCACATGATACGCCAAACTTGTTTAACTAACAAGGCAAGATTCATATTCTTGGTATTTCCGATACCCAAACCCCCATATTTGATCAGGCACAAGAGAATATCATTTTTTGGTAAGATAAATATTCTTTTTACAATCATTAAAACCTCAGGAAAAATCAACAAGTTTAGCATCAATGCCGTGACAATTTTTTGGGAAGTAGTAAACCGAAAAGAATGTAAAAAGGATGGAATTTTTTTCCCTTTAATTTATGGCTAAAAAAAAAGTACCCAGCTTTAATTTACTGAACTCGAATTCTCTGCCATATTCTTTCTCTCTAACACAATTATTCTTTTGTTAGTGAATAAAGGATTCAGCTTCATTTATTTCAATCCGAGCATTAGAGCAACGCCCGATATCATGGGTCGGGCATGATGTTTGATATACTTATATGGTAAATGATTAAATCATAACCTTCACGATATCATTCATTTTAAAAACAATGAGAAAACGTTCATTATCACGGTTCTAACAATGAGAATTAAAATTTGACCCAAAAAGAAGAAGAAGAAGAAGAAGAGGGGGAGGAGGAGAGTGAAAAATTGCCACAATTTGCTCAAGCGGCCATGAAAATTTTAAAACGTGTGGATTAGCATTTCGCGGTTTGCCATGAAAATTTTAGGAACCGTGGCAGCTAACACGGTTTTGTGGTGAATCTGCTAATGTTCTGTTGAAATAAAGTGCAATCAAAATTACAAAATCAATATGCTGAGCTTGCTTGAACGTTTTATAGGCAATGTTCCAACAAAATTTGAAAAATTACTAACCATTGTTTTGGATGTGGAGAAAAGGAGGAAACAAATCTGGGACTAATTCCATCATATATTCCTTCTAATTTTCTTTTCATTCAAATAAAGCATAATAATTAATATTACCGCTACACACATTTTCAACGTTTCATTGGAATGGGAACAATATCTATTCCTTTTTAGTCCCTAATAAGGCACCCTTTTAAAATAATTTTTTGATTCTTGATATCAGATATTTGATAGTGTAATAATTATGTTTTACTAACATTATCTATGTTTAAACTCATTAATCACGAGAGATAATATAATGCATATTTAAATTTTTTTTATTTAAATATAAATAAAATTGAAATTTTATTCTATTTTAAAATAAAATTAATGATTTAATCACATATTTTTATTTTCAATAAAATAGTTAAAAGTATTTTACAGCGGACATCCGGTAATCCCTATCCAGTCCCCAACATTTCACGACTTCTTAAGTTATTGAATTAAAGGGTGCAGATGCATATCCACATCATTTCAGTGATTCTTCGTTCAATAATTATCGTTGAGAAGATGGAGTCTTGTTTCAATGGTTGTGCACAACATCTCAAAAACTGTATTTTCTAAAATTATATTTAGGGCATGAATAGAGTATTTCACTATTCTACCCTCAATGCTACTGTTGACAAACGCAGGATCTAAAAACCCTAATATTGAGAAGTTTATATGTTCAACATTTGTCCATTTTCTGTGTAAAAATAAAAAAAATTAATGACAATAACAATCCTTATCTATTTATCAATATACTGGACACTAATTTGACAATTAATATAAGGCAAATCTTGACTAATTACAAATTTATTGTTCAATTAACAATTTTTAAAACATAAATAAATAAAATTAAAAGTATAAAATTGAAATCTATGAAACTCAATACAAATCAAATTTAAACCTATAAATTTTCAATACTAAACCTTGTTACAGTTTGTCACAAGTCCTACATCGAGAATTCTCACAAGCATTGTGGGGTTTATAAATGTGAGGGGCTCTCCCACCTAACAAGCTAGTTTTTTGAGATGGGCTCGCCCTTTAAATATGTGCTCGTCACACAATTATAATTTATAAAGCTTAAGTTGAATAAAATATTATCAATATATCAATCACAACTATTGCAATAATTTCTCCAAGTTCAAACTAAAAAGACTAAAAATAAAAATCAAATTTAATGTTAATTATTGAAAATAATCTTACCTTAAGTATCATAACTTCAAAACATTGTTATGAATATGAGAAACGAGTCAATATAATTTTTCATCCACAGTTCTGCATGAAAATATAAATTAATCAAATATTAATTACTAAAATCATGCATCAAGAAATAGAAAAAACAAAATGAACATTAAGACATTGTTACCTGAACAAAGGCTTTAGAATGCACGATGAAAAAATGTGAGCTGCGAAATTTAAAGGAACCGGGGAGGGAGAAACCATGGGCGTTCCCATGGTTTTCTTTCCCATTTCACTGGAGATGTCTCTTAATTATGCTGGTAAAAAACAGAGACGTCTATTAATTATAGAACAGTCTTTTGAATTTAAAATTTATATTCAAACTTAATTAAAATAAAAAAAGAACATGGTATTTTAAACGTAATATTAATGTTTTAAATGGATGTATATAATATATAATAGATTTTTTAGAATTTTTTCTCATTTGATCTTGGTGCTGATTCTTTTACATATATGGAAAATGGGCAAAAAATTTAAAACTGTGATTCTTCTGTCCTCTCTATCTGACCCTGAAGAGTCGACATTACAGGCGGTGTCGTGCTGCAATTAAAAATAAATAAAGAACATATTAACATCGTCAATGGGGAGTATAATATATCTTAATTATACCAGTTAAAAATATATAAACAATAGAAACATAATTCAATTTGGTTGGCCCAAAAAAAAACCAAATTGCACGGCTTTTAATTATGGATTTAGGTCCTTGTTCAATAACTCAAATTGTCTCAAATCATTTAATTTAAACAACATTGACATTAAAAACAAAAATAAATCAAGTCATGAATAGAGGCCTATGGCTTGGTCTAGCCTGGCCTCTTTAATAAAAAGAGCAAGCTAGGTTAAGGCTTTTGACCTAGCCTATTTTAATAGGTTAGGTCTATAAGTTTATTAAGCTGGACTGTTTAATTTTTAACATATAAATTATTATATATATATATATATAATATTGTAATATAATATCTTATTACATGTTACATATTATATACTCCCTCCGGTCCTATTTATAAGTCATTTCTACCAACCTCATCAATACCAATAAAATAAAAGTACAAGGAACAAAAGTAAGTAAAATTTCAAACATGCCCCTATATAATAAATCTAAAAAATAATATCCTGTTACTTTTTCTCTCTCATGAAGGGTAATTTTGGAAATACTTTTCAAATATTACCTAAAAAGACACATCATGACTTATAAATGGGACCAAATACACCTTTTAAAATGGAACTTATAAATGGGACCGGAGGGAGTATGTATATATTACTTATTTTATATACATGTTATATATTATATAATATCTATAACATATAATACGAAGTTTATTAATTAAAATACAACATAGAAATTATAAAGTAATAAAGAAAACTCTAATTTAAATTTTAAAACAGAGAACATTGAGACAATTAGAGTTGATTTTTGGATAAAATAAATTATTGAGAATTATTAGATAATAATAATAATTATTATTATTATTATTATTTGTATACAAACATTTATGTTGGTGATTCTATGAATGTTTTGGAATGCATAGTTTTAGCTTAGAAAAGATGTAATAATAATTATTTTTTTGTACTAAAAATATATTGTTTTATATTATTTTATGTATAGATTGTTATGGGAATACTATGACGGAAGGTTTGCTTGATTGATTGTGGATTAGAAATATATGTTTTGAATTGTCTAGCATGCTCGTGTAGTATGTGACTTGTTACATAATTATTTTATTCATTTCAAGCATGCTAGTTTTTGTTAAGCAGTGACTAAATTGTGAATGCGAACTTTTATGCTGATTTAATCCTTTCAAGCATGTCTGGTTGTTGTGAAAATTGGAAATAAGACGGGCAATATAAGAGAGGATATGTTTATGTGTATTGAAGTTGTTTTAAGTTTAATGCATCTGCAGGTAGTATGAAAGAAGACATGATCATGGTGTACGTGATTGGGATTGTGCTAGTTATTTTCTTGCTATGCGGTAAGCCACTGTTAAGGATCTTGTGTTTGCCATTCTCTGTCAAGGCCCCTTTCCCTCAATTTATGACCGTGGCATTAGGCTCCTCCTTTTAAGGAAGAGAGTCTAGCTCTGCAGGCAATGTACTTTGATCAAAGGTATCCTCAGTCTAGGCTCTTGATAGTTGTTTAAGGTAGATTGGACAGGTTATAAGAATGGGTCAGGGCTTGCATCACTAGTTTTTGGCATATTGTGTTGATATGAACTAAATTGATTATTATGAAAATGGTGTTCCTTGATTTGTGAACTTATTGGTGAATTTGTGTTGTGAAAGATATTATGTATGTAAATATATTTTGTGAAATGAGATTTTGAATTGGGTTTCTAGTATATTTAGAATTCCTGTATGTTATTGAGACGTTAAGTCTCACATATTACCTCTTACAATTTTTTTGCCAAAGTAAGAGTTCTGATAGGTCATAAGGGAAGGCACTTAAGAGTTAAGATGATGAGCTTCATGTGCTCTTTAGGCTCAGTGCATGTTCTTGTGTTTATTAATTGCCATGATCTAAGGGGTTTTCACTTACAAAAGTTGCTTTTGAAAACTTAATCTTAAAGTGGTTTGAATTTTGTTTTGGGAAGGTTTGAATAAAATTGTTGTGAAATTAGATCAAGCCTTAGTTGAAGTCAAAAGATTATTTAGTCATCGTATTGTGTTGGGCTTTATTGTGTATGGTTTGGGCCATAAATGCCCTCTACTCAAATGATTTTTAAGATCCTATTAGTTTGTAAAGGACAAATTTTAATTATTTATGATATAAATGTATTTGATAGACAAAGTTATTTCAAAAATAGCATGGATTCAAGTTCAAAACATCCAGATTTAGGTTAAAAAAATTTAGATTCGTCTTCATTCTTCTTCATGCTTCTCTCAATCACCAAGAAATTTTCAGATTTAAGAGACGCTGTTCCTCTTCGTGGTTCATCCATTGAGAGACATCGATCAATGCAGCCAAGAAATTTTCACCACTCAATCCTTCCTCTTCTCTCTTTCTGGTCATAAATGTGGGAGTAAAGAGATACCGCTCATACACAACTTCATTGATAAGCTCAACTCTTTCCCTAACATTGCATCGTTGTTCTTCCTCTTCCCAATTCATGCATCACTATTGTGCTTGTGTATGGTTGTGGTAGTGTGGGAAGTGTCCCCGTCACCACTATCATTTATGGTTGTGAGAAGCAGTGGAGGGCTTGGAGGGAGATGAGAGGCCGTGGAAGGTAGAGCCTTAGAGGAAGAGACGAGAGAGGAGGAAGAGTGGAGAGCTTTTTGGTAAAAAAAAAAGAATTTCAAGATTTATTTTGTATTACTAAGGAGTGAGTAATAACATCTTAATTTAAATTTTAATAGTTAATTTGAGTTAATAGAAATTTTGGAGAATATTTAGAGGTAAATAAATTAGTAAGAGATGATTGTTAGATTATGATATAATTCTAAGTTAAAATTTTAAAAATTATTATTATTATTAATATTATTAGGAAAGAAGAAAAAGAGGGAGATATACACACACATATATATTTATATAGAGGAATTAAAAAATAGAAAAAAAAGGGGTGGTGGACGTTTTTGCCGTACAAGTGCAATATGCATATATACATGTATTAATATTTTAAAAAAAGAAAAGAAAAGGGAGGGGCGGCACGCAATAGACATATATATATATGTGTTATAAAAAAAATGAAGGAAAACAAAAAGGTTGCGGGACCCACACCTTTTTAAATATTCCTTGCCTATCTCCTTTTCTCACTCCTTCCGTCCAGCCCTTTTCTTTCTTGCACGCGAGAATGGAGACTAGACAACGCGAGTCGCCGACGAGAAAGAATTTGAGTTTTAAAAGTTTAGATTTCTAATAAAATATTTAAGGTGTAATTTTAAGTTTTTAAAAATTATTTAAGTGTTTTAAAATTTTTTTTAATCAATTTTTTTTGTTTTTAATTTTATGGTCGTAGAAAATTTAAGATTTAGAAGAGCGATAAATTTATGTTAAATAAATACGATTGTTGAGGTTGTTAGTGGTATAATAAATATTTTAGAGTATAAATTTATTGATGAACTTGAAATTTGAGGCTTATGGGTGAAACTCTAGGCTAAATTTTTATTAAATCTGAAAATATATGTTGATTTGTTGAGGTTTAGATGATTATTTGGGATGAGAGATGGATTGTTATGGCTATAAGATGATGATTCTAAGCTTGAGACTCAATTTCCAATTTTTGCATATTTTATATGCGAATGTATGAAATAAAAAGAAAAATTTTGATAATAAAAATTAGTTTAGAGATTGATTTTAGCTTATTAATATTTATTTATGACTAAGAGAATAGTTAAAAATTTTACTTAATAGTACTACTCTAAATTTATATTAAGATTGAGATTAAAAATTATGTTATATTATCTAATCCTATTATTAGAGTTATTTTATTAGTTTTAATATTTATAAATAATATGTTATTTGAAAATTGTGTTGTTGGTGAAGATTGTGGTGGGAGAAAGATTATAAGGAATAATTTATTGAAAAAACCACAAGGTAACCATGCTTTTAATTTGTGTGTAGTGTTGCTTCATGTTAATTGGGTGATTATTGAGAAAATTATGAATTATTGTTGAGAAATTACCTTGTTATGTTTATGGAAAAATTGTGAAATTGTGGATATGCATTTTGAAGTATTTTTGCCAAGTGGGATGTCATATTATAATATTGTTAAAAGTGAGAAAATTGTGAAGATTGTAATATTATATAATTATATAATATTGTTATGAATTTGTTTGATTAGTGTGGGAAGTGTTAGGAGATTTGTTATTGTATTTATGTACCACGTGGTACGCCCCTATTGGAGCCCAATAGGTGGCTTGTAAGGGCTCGGGTTAATCTACCTTTGATCGAGTAATTTAGCACTAAGTGAGGGCTACGACTCGATGTTAATGGAGGGAGATAAGGATGGTTGTTTGTTATGTATTGTAATATTTTTTGTATTTTATTGGAATTATATTATTGTTTTTTTCCCACTTAGCAAGTATACATTTAACTGTTTATATACACTATTATAAATTGTCATTAGTTACTGGGACTTTTGAGTCTCATTATGTGATTAACAATTTTCAGGAGAAGAGCCACGAGTGGCACGTGGAGGAGTCCCTGAGGTTTAATGGCATAGATCCATTGTCTCTTTTGGATATTTAATTTATGATTTTTAATGTGTTATATTGTCAATACTAGGGCTTTTATTTATTGACAGTTATATGAATGTAATGATATAATCATGCCCTTCAAACTATTTCTATTTTTGGTACACTTTGGATGACTGTAACTTTGATCTCTGATTTATTTTGAATGATTTGAAATGGCATGATTATGAGGCCAAATAATTAGCTTGTTTTGGGAATTGATTAAGTTGTTAGTTATTGGTTTATGGTTTGCACTTGTTGGGAGTATAAAGATGAAAAATGTGATTTTAGCCTAATAGCATGTGGGAAGTAAAAAAAAAATATCTGAGATGTTCTATTGTGCAAGCTTAAGTCAATTATAAAATATTTTATATTAAATTTATTGATATAAAATGTGTTGGATGGCTATAGCCCAACTATGGTTGTAAATATATATTAATTGTATAAAATTATTTTGTATTACTTAAAAAGGGATTTAATCTTTTCTACTATGATAGTGTTTTAAATTATAGAATTGCTTCAAAAAAAATATAGGATAAGTTGACTTCTATTTATCATGGTAGATACTTTTCTACCATGGTTGAGTTAAATTATTTTTGAAAAAAAAAATTTAGGATGTTATATGAGTGGTATTGAATAATATCACTTAGATAGAATTGGGAGGATTATTCAATGAGTCTCAATTTCATCTCCTCAATTTTTTGTACCAAATAGGGTCAACATGTACTCAACAATTCACGCAAGACATATCATTCTAATTTTTTGAAGGTGTAATTAATTTTTAATTTTTTTAAAAGCGTAATTAGCTATTATTGTAAATTCAATGTGTGAATTCACTAGCAAAAGCACGCTTGTATCTATTAATTTTTTTTTGTCCCTTTTAATTTTACTGTGTATTTTTTTGTAAATGGTCAACCCTAGCGATCACGTGAATATATCTTATGGGGAAAAACCGTCTTTCCAGACAACAGGGATTCGGAAATTTTTTTGCAATGATTATCAACGCATAGTGGTGGGGAGGGTGGCAATTATCACCGGATATAAGTAATAATGATAATGATAATGATGACTCGTTTGGAGGCGAAACAAACCCTAACTATAATAATGTCGATGCATGACTGCGATCCAAACCAAATAATCAGCTGCCACATCATTATCTCGACTCTTCAGCTATCAGCGATCAGCGATCCCTCTGTCATGAAAATTAAACCCACTTTAAAACGTTACTGTGGATTCCTGAACCATAACCACAAGTTCTGTTTCTGCTCCGACTCTTAACATGAAAGTGGAGGAATTTGCACCCACTTGGCTTTTTTTATATTTTCCCAGTCTTTACCTGCTCTCCATCTCTCATCTTGATTCTTGAATTCATTTTTAAATAATTAAAATTTAATATTTTATAAATTTATTATTAAAATATAAAATTTATAAAAAATAGATAAATAAATTTAAAATATAACTAAATGTATTTAAATTATAATTAAAAAAATAAACTCTTCATTCTTTCAGTAAGAAAAAAAAAACTCTTCATTTTAACGTAATAGGTTGATTGCACACTTATTTTTACATCATCTTTCTTATGATCCCAAAACTTTATAAATTATTTTACCCTTACTCTCATATAAACATGGGGACTTTTTTTTTAATTTAAAATTTTATTTTTATTTTTAATTATTTAATTCATTTCATTCCTTGCAAACCCGTAACTTTTAAGGTCTTGTTTCATATGATCAAAGAGATTTTAATGAAAATAGAATCGAAATTAAAGTCATAATTAAAAATGAAATTGAAATAGAATCTATTTATAAAAGTATGCTTGATAAGAAGATGAAATCTAGATATAACCTTAATAAATAATTTTTTAAAATAAGACAAGACCAAAAGACCCTTTAAAAATTCTCATCCTCCTCCACCACACCATGGAACCATAACATAAAACTACCATTGATGACCACTGTGCTGTTGATCAACCAACCTTACATGCCAAATCTCAACAATTCCAACTAAGAAAAATAAGGAAAACAAAAAAGAAAATCCAATCGTTGCAGAACCAAGAAGTGAAACCAAAGAATAACGAGGTGGATGAAAAAAATGAGGTGGAAGTGAAGGCATTAAGGGTGAAGGCATTGCAACACTAAAGATGCATATCTCCTGGTGGTTGAAATCGTAAAGAAAAAAGAATAAGGGTGGTAGTCGAGATTGCAACGACATGAGGGAGAATGGGAATAGGAGGCGACGATGCAATTGAAGTTGAGGGGAGAGCTTCACCGTTGTCAAGTGGGAATGCCATCATACCATCGCTAGAGGGTGGGGGATTTCATTGCACTATTGCCGGCAATGGGTGTTGGTTGTTGCATGATGCTATGATTGTGACACCAATGGATGAGAGCAGGGAGCGACAGTGGGTGAGGGTGAAGATGTTGAGGGCAAAAGCGAGATACAAAATAAATTCTTTGGAATCCATCCAATTTCATGGGTATCATGATGGAATTGAATTCTGGCTTTTTTTTTTCCCTTGAATCAAGACTCCTACTGGGTGAGGATTCCTCAAATGTCATTTCCAACTTCAAGATTCTTTGGTACCAAACATCGCCTAAATTGTTTTAACCAAGCCCCCAATGTTCGTCCGCTGGAGTCTTCTGACATATTATTGATCCTGCTGCAGTCTCCTGGAAGAAAAAGAACTCTATAATCTTTTTTGAAAATAACAAATAAATAAATAAATGATGGAAAATAGCATGCTATTTTTTGGGACAGTGTCACAGCACCTTTGCACTTCGCAGGGCTTAAAATCGGGAAAGCTCAACTCAAACAATACTTGAATTGGGCCATCATGTATTATAGACTCTTTCTTAGGCCGACGGCAAAAGAAAACAAGGCCTACTCAATCTGGTTAGATGAAAAAGTCCAGCCCATCACTTTGAGGCGGGTTGCCGAAAAACAAAAAAGTTTAGTCCAGCAGTCCGATTTCCTCTCTATAGTGTTTTTTTTAAGCTGGCAACACCAGCCTTGAGTCTGGAAAGCAGGGGAAACTGGAATCGAGAAAACGAACAGTCCAAAACAGAGAGAGATGGAGACGAAACTTCGAAGACGATATCTGCATAAACAGTGATGAGAGAGTGTGTCATGTTATATCCACGTCATGATGAAGCGATGCGCCGAGTAATTGAAAAGGACAATCATTAGTTCGTTACTACACTTTCATTTCCTTTCTTCATCAACTTGCTTCGGACGAAACCCTAGCAGCGATGGATAACGATAGAATACGCGAGAGGGGGAGGCATCAGATCGAGCAGATTCGCCTGCTCGATCACGAAGAATTGGAGGTCGAGGAAGGTGATAACCTGGAAGGCGATAGGATGCAGGTAGTAGTGGGTGATGATAGAATACTCGAGAGGGAGAGGCTTCAGATCGAGCACATTCGCCAGCTCGACCTCGAAGAATTGCAGGTTGAGGAAGTGGATGACCTCCGAGACTCATCCGATGAGGACACCAAGTAATGAGCCGTTCATGCCTATAATTCTTAATCTGCCTCTGGTTTCTTTGATTTCTCTGTCATTTTCACGGGCAGTTTTATTTTATTTTGTGAATTGCTGATAATCGTATGATCATTTTGTTCGGACCCCAGCGGCCGTGCTGGCCGTGCGAGGCCAGCTTCATCCGATGATTTCACCTTCGATACGTGTATAACGTGTTTGCATACATATCTGGGTGGTAGGCATTCATTTGTTGGCTTTACTCGCCCCTTTCTCTGATACAGCTTCCAATTGGATTGTTCTATTTTACTCAATCATACTTCCATGTTGCAGAGGTTGAGGACACACACCACAGGACTGCTCTCTTGGACGGTGGTGTTCGTTTAAGCCTCCCACTTTTCTATCTCGATGGTAGTCATATTTGTGTATCATGCCATGCATTTCGTATGGTGTCTTCTGGTTGTTTTATCCTTCAATGTGTTTATCATTACTGACTGCTATGTGGTTCTGCATGGATATCTTTCCTGTTTTATTGATGACCAAGCTAGCAATAATTGGTGTGAATTGAGAAATTGATGCATTTAGCCTGGAAAGTTCTTCTACTATGTATCCTATATATAGTTTAAAGGGATTGTTCATGGAGAAAATAATATCTAGTGACTGGTATCAGCAGCCATATAAATAATATCTTTTTTCATATGAAGTCTCCCCCTCCCAAAAAAATGTTATATTCTGGATCAGCTACACTGAAAAATAAGTGTGTATAGGAATCTATGTTGATGAGATCTATCTAATTCTAAATATACTTGAAACCCCTTCATTTTTTAAATTTGATTTGGGCCAAGGATTGAAGATTTTTTGCGCTGTTTAGGTGTTCATTTAAAGTCTAGGTTTTAATGTGACATGTCCGTCAAAGGTCAACACTAAGATTTATAGAAGTTCATATCTTAATTAGTGACGCGTGCATTCTGAAGTGGTTAAAAATCGAAATGTGAGTGAAAAAGCATTTGCTTTAGACTTTAGAGTCTGGTCTATCCAAAACCTGAAAGGATTCCTCAAACCACAGATTTCTATAATTTTCACCAGATATTATGAAAACACTACACCTTAAATATTTTTTGACTGTTGAAGGTATATCTCCTTGTGGAAATTTTGAAACTCATGATTTCAAATGAGGTATTGAAGGAGTCATTCTAAAATTGCTCATTTTCCCCATTCAAGTTTCCCTTCTCTTTCCCCTCAACCCTTTTTCATTATCTTTTTCCCCCCTGCGATTCATTTGGTTGTTGGGATGGTATCTGAAATGTACTAAACCTCTTTTATTCAAAGGCACTGCGATGGGATATTGTTTGACATCACATTGTTGGTCTTCACTTAAATCAGTATTATAAAATGTAGCCTTAAATGGTCCAAATAAGGTTCTTAAAGCACAAACAATGTGGTAGAAATTTGGGATGTCGTATGATTTATCTCCATATACTTTGCACTCTGTTTCTGTAATTTGTATGTTGCATGAATAACTTAGTCGCTGGAACATTCAGGAGTTGTACTCTTTCCGGGGGCTACTCTTCCCCTGAGAGTTATTCAACCCAATTATGTTGCTGCTGTTGATCGGGCACTGAGCCAAGTTGATGTTCGTTACACTATTGGTGTGGTAGGTGAACTCCTTATCACAACTTACACGTGCTTAAAAAACATGTCAATGCCAGGGATTTTCAGTTATTTTTCTTATCAAGCTCATGTGTTTTCCAGATTAGAGTTCAGAGGGATACTGAAAATCATAGGACAAAATTGGCAAGAATTGGAACAACTGCAGAGGTATGATTTGTGTTCCTATATGTTTGTGTACATGGATAGTCTATCAAATATCAAATACTACTGTTTACTGTTATAAATCCAATACATGGTACCAACTCTGATGTAGGGATCAAATGCTTAACAGATGTGATAAAGAGATGAGCAACTCCTTTTGCTTCAGAAAACTTTTCAGATGCAACTTAGACGGTGCTTTGTGAGAGCCAAATTAATTGTTTGCAACATCTTATTCATTGAAATAAAAAAAATAAAAAAGAAATATGTATATATGATACAGAAGAATAATACGGAAAGGAGAGAGAAGGAGAGAAGAGAAAAGGAACAGAGAGATAAGAGGGAAAGAGAGAAGAATGGAACTAAGAAGAGAGACGGGAGATTCTGGGTAGTATGATCAATCCATTGGAGTAGCCAAAAGCATAAGGATTACAAAGGTATCTCTAGTATTTATAGGCTTCTAATCCTTGTAACTACCCAAGGGTTATTTCCTTTAACTAATTCTAATTAACCAACAGTAACTAACCTCTCAATATTACAATTACATAGCAATACTCCCGTCCCAAAAGACCTCTGCCCCCAAAGGTCATGTACAGCAATTTGAGGGAACTTATGCTGAAATATTGGGGAAAAAAAACATTAAACTCTTAGAAGCTACTATTTATTGTTCTCTATCACTGTTCACTGTACTGAATAAATGGAAATAATGAGTTGAGCTCGAAAGCATTTTTAGTAATCCTCCTTTGTACCATAGAAGAACAAACAAGTCGGAAGGGAGGAGTTGAAGATAAAGAAAAGCCCAATTAGACAGATTTTTCAATGGGCTGATTGTAATGTCTCTGAGTGACATTGGGCCTATGCAAATATCCCAATCTAGAAGCTGGTTCAGGTTTAGTGAGGATAAAAGGTACAGCTTTTGCATCTGAAGTTTCCTCCTACATGACAGAATAAGTTTTGACTTTTCAGGACCTAGCCTCATGACCTTCTGAACAGAAAAATCAGGGAGTAGTTCCTTTTTCTTTCATGAAACTTGAACCCATGTATTGATTATCGATGTTAGCTGCCATCCACTAAAACTACACCCACTTGATATGAAGGATAGCTGTCTTTGACCCATGCACCCATGTGTGCAGACCCAAAAAAAAACCCACTAAATCTTACTTCCACATGCCCTTCCTGTTGCGAAAAGTTCACCCAGGTTCTGTAGTTGTGAGAAGTCTAAAGTCTTTAAATGGGTATGGGTAAGACATACACGTTGATGAGAAGACAAAGGGTGGTGGTGGTGATGATTGAGCAAACAACCACGAAGTGTTTGGAGCTACAGAATCAGACTACAATGGGGAAACCAGAGAAGACAGCAATGATGACACCCTAGGAACAAGAAACAACAATGAAGAAGCTTGTGGCGGTGGCAGAAAAACAAAAATAGGTAACGACGGGTTGATCAGAAATAAAGGCGAAGAGAAAGTTGGAACAGAGGGTCATGGTGGCTTGCAAGTGGGCAACACTAGTGTTTCGAACAGTGTTGGGTACCCAAACTCAAGTCAAGACTGACGGTTTTACCTACACCAGCAGTGAAAGAGCTTGAGAAGTCATGTTTAGAGGTGCTCGAGCCTACTTCACCTTCCAACTCGCATTAAGAAACTTTCTTGAAATCGCTACTGTCGACTTGCAGTTCTTGTATTGGCAAGGAAGATCCAACTTCAACTTTAATTGTTCTAGCTACTGGATCCCTATGTTTTATAATGCCATTCTTGGCTTGATGATTCCTACAATCTTGTAGAGGTGTACTTCCTTCATCCTTCTCCAAAAGCTCTCGTGACCCATAATTATCTTGAAGTGCTCATGCCTTCTTTTTTGACAAATGCTTTAGCATAATTTCTTGCATTCTTGCAAGACTTCTAGCTTCTTGCATCGTTCTTGGTTTGAAGAGACGTGCTGGTTCTACAAGTTTTGGCTTGAGTCCAGCTACATACGCAAAAACCAAATATTTCTCTTGCAATTTTAATCTGCTGGTGTGGCTATCAAAAAATTCATTGAATTCTTTCAAACTCCCCCACTGATGAAGCCATATTTGGTGGTCATCCTCATATTCCTAGAATGAATGGTGTGCCATGGCCAAGGATAACTGACTTTGATACCACTGACGCGAAAGAATAATACGGAAAGGAGAGAGAAAGAGAGGGAAGAGAGAAGTAACAGAGAGACGAGAGGGAAAGAGAGAAGAATAGAATTGAGGAGAGAAAGAGAGACGAGAGATTCTGGGTGATATGATCAATCCATTGGAATAGCCAAGAGCATAAGGATTACAAAGGTATCTCTAGTATTTATGGGCTCCTAATCCTTATATCGACCAAAGGGTTATTTCCCTTAACTAACTTAATTAATTAACAGTAACTAACCTCTCAATATTACAATTACATAACAATATACTAGTTAGAATTTATGTACAGTATTCTAATATCAAATCAACTGTATTTTGGCTTATATTATTTGTTAAACTCTTACAGATTCGACAATACAGGCGGCTAGAGGATGGTTCACTGAATGTGGTTACCCGTGGACAACAGAGATTTCTGCTAAGACGGTGTTGGTCTGATGTGGAAGGAGTGGTTAGAACATTATTGTGTTTGTTGCTTCTTTTTTTAATATTCTAAATGATACCTATGCAAATTAATGCTGATCTTGTTCTTCTTCTCTTTCTTGTTGAATTGTTGTGATATTTTGTAGCCTTGTGGAGAGATTCAAATAATTGAGGAAGATCTACCATCAAGAACTCCCAAAGATGCTTTGGTAAAATTAGCTCCATTAAGCAATCTACCTCATAACCGTGGCATCTCACACATGGCTTCAAATTTTTCTTGCACTAAGTTGCATGGGTCGAAAAATGTGGATGATGATTCAGATGGGAGCTTTGAGAGCTTTGAGGATGGACTATCACCAATGGAAAGGAGAATCCACCAGTCAATCATTGGTTCTGGTCATGATCATGATATTATGGATGAATCATCTAGCAGTGATTATGAAGAATGCAGGCATGAGTCTGATCAGGAAATTAGATGTAGCCTAAATGATGACATGACAAGGTCATTGCTATCTGACCGTGGAAAACGAGCTGTAAATATAGACTGGATTGGTGGTAGCTGTTCCACTTCAGGTTCAGGCAAGAAACCCTGCAAAATGGAAGCTTGTGCAAGCGCCAACTTCTCTCATGGAATTCCAAGAGCATTCTGGCCCCATTGGGTATACCGGATGTTTGACTCCTACTGCCTTGCACAGAGGGCAGCGGGTAGTTTTGCTTTACCTTTAACTAACCCAACACTCTTTGCAAGCCTTTCCTGTTTTGGATTTTACATAATACAGTATGATGAAATGTTATTGGATAAAATAAGCCTTGCCTTTTCTTTTCTGCATTCTGGTTTATATGATTTTAGATTTTTAACATAGATCAATAGAGAATTATTTGCAAGGAGTTACTTATGCTTTACCGATGCCTTTGTGCAGAGTATTTTTACTGAAGCCTCAATTCAGAGTTTTTCATCTAGGCTTATATTTGATGGTCATTTGTCCAAGCCTTTGTCTTTATCTTGATTTGTTTTGAGGTCACTTTTTATTCAGTTCGGTTAGGGCGCGTGGGGATTGGGGTAGGTCATAAGACCGAGTCATGGTAAGCAGTAAAAAGGGTATCATTATAACAAAAAAAAAAATGAATGTATAGTAAAACAACTTCAATTGGAAGTTATAATAGTAGCTCCTTGATAATTGTAGAATTCGTTTATTTCTAAAATTTCTTTATTATACAACAGTCTAAATATGTTCATGTAAGAATTACAATTAATAATATTCATGTTGATAATTTGTAGATTTGTGGAGGAATGTGGTTGGGACGCCAAGCATGGATGGTCTTGTGAAGAAGCCTGATGTTTTATCATTTTATATTGCCAGTAAAATACCTGTCTCCGAATCTACAAGGCAGGAGCTTTTGGAGATAGATGGTATCTCATATAGATTGCGTAGGGAGATTGAATTGCTAGAGTGTGTTAATCTTGTTCGATGTAGAAACTGCCAGGTAAGCGTCATCCCACCAAAGCCTCGCTCTGTTTGGTACTTGTTTGTGTAAACAAAATATTCCTTTTGTTCATAATTAATTGTGATTCCAATATATATTTTTGATACGAGAATTTTCTTTTCAACTTTCATCAAATGCAGAAAATAATGTACTTTTTTTTTTTATCACTAATATTTTCAGACTATCATTGCAAGGCGGAGTGATATGTTGGTGATGTCCAGTGAGGGTCCTCTTGGTGCTTATGTTAATCCAGGTGGTTATGTGCATGAGATCATGACTCTGCACAACGCAAGTGGCTTAGCGCTTATTGGGCGAGCAACTACGCAGTACAGTTGGTTTCCAGGGTAAGTTGTTAGTCAATTTTCTTATCCTGAGCATGATGCTAAGATATATAAACTTGTTTATGTGGTATAACTTCGATCGTTTAAATTATTTCTGTTGATTCTTCACTGCCATTTTGAATATCATCATCATCATTAATAAGCTCGGCTAATTGATTGAAAATGTTCACATTTCTTCTAGCGATTGTTATATATGCCAACTTGAGCAGTTGCTTTTATATGATTGTATTAGTACTCATAAGCAACTTCAATTGGCTTTGTTTTGCGCGTAGATAATGGGGTTAATTTGCCGCTTTTGACAGATATGCATGGACAGTAGCCAACTGTGCTACGTGTGAAAGACAAATGGGGTGGCTTTTTACATCAACAAACAGAAAACTGAAACCCAGATCATTTTGGGCGATACGGAGTTGTCAAGTTGCGGAAGAGATGCGCTAAAACTGTGTTTAATCTGGATGCCAGTCATCTTCATTCAGTTTGAAGTACTTCCCCATGTTGATGGCTTCGTGCAGCCCTTTACGATGTGTACAATACTCCTGGATATGCATATAATGCTTGCATTGTAACAGCCTGGCGAGTAAGAGTAACACATGAATATAATTTATTTTAGAGACTTGTTCTTACATTCCAATTGTAGAAGACGTGATATCCTTATGGATCTCTTTCGTGTTTATTAAGCAATGACACATTCATTCTAGTTCCTTGGCAACAAGCATGGGGTTGTACTTACGGCGTCTTTCAGTTCTGGCAGCTCCGCGTACCAGCTGCTGCTGCAGCATGATGTGTTCTCGTAGATTTGCTGTCTCCTTTGTGATACGTCTGCGTCTCAGCTATGGGCTTGGATTGGGCATGAATCAGTCGGATGGAATATCGTAGGGGGGATTAATCACCCCATCGATCTTCAATTGGGCAGGAGCATGATTACTGTCTACGGAGATGCACGAGGGGACTTGTTAACCTGACAATTGATTTCATTATTTCAAATCTCGTACTATTTGTTGCATTTGTCATTCGCCCATGAAGTATATGATTACATAGTGTAGCCTGGTTATCATAAATTAATATTATTGTATATATTTAAATTAAATGTGTGTTTGTCGTTTGTGCATGAAGAATCCTTCGAGAGAGTTTTTGGTCCATGTTTGTTATTGTTCATCTTTCCTTTTTCTTTTCTTTCGTTCTTTCTTTCTTTCTTCTTCGAGGTTTAGGTTGTGTGCGGATCATGGTCTCCTGAGTGCTGATTCTGCCAAGACGATCTAAACATCTGGAGTAGGATGTGAGAATATAGATTTTTTTCCTTGGGTGGGCGTGGCGGTTTTGTGGGTGGTATGGAGTCCACGTTTGTTATTTTTGGGCGAGGGGAAAATCCAGTTGTTGTTGTTGTTGTTATTTTGGTAGAATTCAATCGTTATTTTGTCTTTCTCAAAAAAAGATCAACTAAATCTGACGGCCTACGGGGGGAAAAATCTTATATGTTGGGCTTTTATTACACGGGTATACATGCAGCTTTTGCGAAGGTAAGAGGAACCCTAGGTCGAGGAAGCTGAGAAGACAGATCTGTGGTGCTGAAAACAGAGAAGGCCAAAATTTAAAACATGAAAACCCCCACCCCCACCCCCCCCCCCCCAAAAAAAAAGAGAAAAAAGAAAAATGCATGAGCTGAACACAGCGGATGTAACTGGCCAAGATCACGTGCCTTGACCGCAGACATTAGCAGCCATGTGAGCTGATATCTTTTTGATACCAGAGATAATTAAAGACAATAACTAGAAGTTTTATCCTAATATATGGAATCGACCATATAGATTATACAATATAATTATACTCTATTATTAATCAAGTTTTTAAAAATATTATTAATTAAAAGATCTCATTTAACAATTTTCGTAAGTGTTCTATCTAGTTTTTCTCTATTTCTTTTTACAAGACTCAAGATTATTCATTTCATTCTCTTTACTGGTGCTTCCTGCAGCTTTTTCTATATATGTCTAAATTATCTTAAATGATTTTATGTCATTTTACTTTCAATAGATGCCATGTTTGTTTTTTTTCATATATGTTTATTTTGAATTTTATCTTTTTATGTATGCTCGTACATTTATCTCAATATTCTCATTTTCATTACTTCAACTTTATGCTCTTACTGTTCCTTTAAGACCCAACATCTACTACCATATAACATAAATGGTCTTATAGCAACTTGATAAAACTTTCCTTGAAATTTATTGAGTATTTTTTTATTACAAATAACTTTTTTAGCTTTTTTTCAATTAAGCCACTCAGTTTGTATCATTTGTGCAACATTTCCATCAATTTCCTCATCATATTAAATAATAGCTCCCAAATATTTAAATTTTGTCACTTGAGGTATAATCTAATATACTAATTTCACTTTCAAATTACTACTGACTAACCTCTTATCAAAATTATAATGTACTCCCTCCAGTCCCATTTATAAGTCCCATTTTAAAGGGTTCATTTGGTCCCATTTATAAGTCATGGTGCGTTTTTTTAGGTAATATTTGAGAAGTATTTTCAAAATTACCCTTCATGAGAGAGAAAAAATAACAGGACATTACTTTTTAGATTTGTTATATAGGGGCATGTTTGAAATTTTACTTACTTTTATTCCTTATACTTTTATTGTATTGGTATTGATGAAGTTGGTAGAAATGACTCATGAATAGGACCAGAGGGAGTAAATATTTTGTTTCACTTCTACTCAAGTGAAAACCCTTTAACTCCAAGGCCTTTCCCTATAACTCTAGTTTGCAATTAATTGTTTATCTTTTCTTTATAATAAAAACTATATCATCTGCAAAAAGCATGCATTTGGAGATTTTTTTTTGAATATTCTTAGCCAAAAATATATATATATATATATATATATAGAACCAAGTCAAATAAATAAGGATTTGAAGATGATCCTTGTAAACAGTCCTCACCTTACCCCACCGAGGGTCTTTTGGACTGGGCCGATCCACCTCACTGGGGTAGAAACCAACTTTTCTTAAGGTGGTACTTGGGTTATTTCTCACTTCACCCTCACAGGGGCCTTTTAAAGCCTCCCCAAACCCGAATTTCTAACTTCTACTATCTTAAAGTTGAAGCCAAGTCTAGTACCATTGAGTCAAGTGATGTAGTTCAATACTTACAGAAAATTCTTTTGTTTCACCATCAAATGTTCTAATGTTAGTTGTTACCCTCTTATATATCTTGTATAGTCCTAATATATGCTACTTAGACTCCTTTCTTTTTTAATACTTTTCAAAGTACTTCTCTTGAAATATGATTATAAGTTTTTTTTAAATTAATAAAAATTATGTGTAAATCTTTAAATTCACTTTGATACTTTTTCGTCAATCCTCATAATAGATAAATTGCTTATGTAGCCATCTTACTTGACATGAAGCCAAATTGATTCTTAAAAATACTAGTCTTCAATCTAAATATGTACTCAATCACTTTTTTTTTACAATTTCAATGTATGACTTGCAAGCTTAATTCTTCTATAATTTCCACAATTTTAAATATCTTATGTACTTTTATAAATAAGAATTAAGGTGCTTCTTCTCCATTTATTAAGCATTTTCTAGACCATAGGATTTTATTAAATAATTTAGTTAGTCATTGTACTCTCCCTTCACCTAAATACTTTTTTACCTTAATAGGGGCACAATTAAGTCAATTAATTTTATCATTTATCATTTTCTCAAGAGCTTTCTTTATTTTAATATTATGTATCTTTTGATAACATGATAAAATTCTGTTTTTTATTAAATACCCAAGGTTACTAGACGAGCTCCTTCATCATTCTATCGACAATTGTGGATAAATCAGTCCCTTGTGCAGCCAAAGTTTACGCTGTTGCGGAGGACGTATTGATTAGTTCACAGACTTAGCCCTCTTACCAGAGAACGCATACATTCAGAAGCATGTTAGAAAGAAACTGAAAAGGAACAGGAATAAGCATGGGAAAGGGAGGAGGTCTCGTTCTGCATAAATTATGTTCTTCATTTTCCCTCTATCCAGGCAATCATAATGGCTAATTTAGTATCGTTTTCTCTGACAGTTTTGATTAGTCATGCTGATGAGCTTCTTGATACAGACAATAGCTTGTTGGTTTCATTTCCTCCAGTTTCCTTATCTTACAATTCCAATGCACAATAACCGTTGGAGCGAGTTCACGATGATCACATTTTCATCTTGTAAATTTCAGGGACTTACGGCTTGCCAAGAGGATCCCTCCGCTCACACGGATTGGTCCAGAAATTATCACACCCAAACACAAACCGGAAACGTGGTAGCATTGGTGTCCTGAATCGCATGATCGACCTGAAGCAAGCAGGCCAAACTAATTTGGTTTGGTATGCATGTTGTTACTGCTGTTTAATTATGCACAGGTTAAAAAATGCTGTTCAACAACTTATATTATGATAAAATGTAATGCTATTTAATTTTTGTTGTTGACCCATTTAATTAAAACATTCTTAATAAAGGAGAGTAGGAGAGTGATAAATATTTTTAAATGGTTGCATCAATTCAAAATAAATGCTAACACACAGAAAGATAATATAAAATGAGAGTCAACGTTCCACTTGGCAAATTTAAAACCCTCCAAATTTGTCAAACTTTAACATGTGCATGTGCCAACGTGTAGTCTTTTACAAAACTTCATTAATTATTGATTCTGTGCCCGCATGCACATCGTGCTTATAAGAGCATTCGCAGAACGCGGAGAATCAATCCACCGATCTTTGGCGGAGGATCGGCACTGCACTTGAAAACAGATAATCAAATAAATAAAAATGTCCGTAAGATTTATTCTTGAACGGTGAGCCCATGGATGACATTTATTCTTGGAACGGAGCACCTCCGGGAAGTGAGAAGATAATGGGGCTTGAAATTTACAGCGTCTGCTGTAACCATTAGGCCATTTGAATAGGCTCTTCATGGACTTCTATTAGCTCTTGCAAGGCTGCAAGGGAGGACCACACAAACAATCATTCCCGGTAAATGCACTCGCTGGAAACTTCGTTTTTGGAATTTGACCACAAAGATGATTGTAGCTAACATTCAGTTTCTCAAGCCCAGCAATGGCGTTAGGAACCTTTCCAAACACTGAATTATTCCCCAAATCCAGATACTTCAATGTTTTCACTATTTTTAACTTCGCCAAATCAAACCGCAGTTTATTCTCCAATACCCAAAACCCCACCAAATATTCTGTCCTGTTCAGCAGCCCGACCGGACTTCCACTTATTTCGTTACCAGATAGGTCAATAAAATCGTAGAAGTAAGTCTCAACTGGCTTCCAATCTTCCAGCTTCATCTTGATCCCACACCTCGCGAGCTTCAGAGAGAAGATAATCGGAGAAGAAGTGACCCATCTGGGTATTTCCTTCAAATGGAATCTGTTATTGGACAAATCAAGCGATTCAATGCCTTTCACATTCATCTCCGGAAATGGGTCGACGAGAAAGTTGTTGGACAGGTCGAGATTGAAGATCTTAGTGAGGTTTCCGAAACTTTTCGGCACGGTCCCCGAAAACCGATTCCACGAGAGATCCAGGGTGTCTAGTGCCTTGAAATTCCCGAGAAAATCAGGGATTTGCCCCGTGAGATAGTTGTGGCCAAGCTCCAAGTAGCTTAGCTTCGGGGCAAGCGATGATATGGAGGGTGGGATTTCACCGGTAAATTTGTTACGGGAAAGTCTGAGAATCCGAAGGTTTGTGAAAGACGAAAAGAAATCCGGTATTGTACCTGTGAGTTGGTTCGCTTCTAGACTCAGAAAAGTGAGATCACGGAGCCTGCGAATGCCGTCGGGCACCGGTCCTCGGAGAAGGTTTCCACCGAGTTTGAGCTGAGTCAGCTGAGTCAACGCAGAAATTGAATTGGGTATTGGTCCTGCAAATCTATTCCCAGACAAACTAAGCGCGCTTAATCGGGTAAGATTACCAATATTTTCTGGTACGGGACCCGAAAGTTTGTTGTTTTCGATATAAATGAATTGGAGGTTGGGTAGCTGGAAGACGAAAGCGGGAAAATTGCCCGAGAGGTCTCTGAGATCCATGAGGTAGATGCCGTCGAGGAATCGGAGCTTCGAAAGTGAAGATGAAATAATGCCAGACAAAAAGCTATTGGGGCTGTAGGGTTGACCAGAAAGGGAGAGACTGGTGACCCGCTTGTTGTCATTCAGGCAAGTCACACCGGCCCATGTACAACAGTCGGTACCCGACTTCCAGGAGGCGAGAATGTTAGACGGGTCGGACGTGATTCCGGATTTGAAACCCAATAAGCCCGATTCGTCATCCGGGTGGCAAGTGGAAGCACAGACGGTGAGGCAGTGGAGGGTGATGATAGTGAAGATGGTGAAGAGGGTCTCGGATGAGAATTGCATAGTGCTCGGCGAGAAATGACGGAATAGTAGAGGGGAGGATGGTGTTAACAGAAGGAACGAGAAGGGACTTATTTTATAGGGAAAAAATGGTATTAAGAATGAGAAGTAGACCAGCCGTAATGAAGACTAAAATGGAGGCAATCTTGCCACTTGGGTGAGGAAGACATAGGTTCGTGGCATGTAGTCAGACGCAGCCACCACTTTTGACTCGCCGACGTCACCAGAGACGTTACGGAGTATTGATCAGTAATGCATGCAACTCAGCTCAGGATTGACCACAGAAATGGCAGATAACAATGCAATCTCTCGCCACCCAACACCACCACTCTATGCTTCTGTGCCGAAGTGGCTTTTCCCCCACCGATTCTATTCAATAACGTGATGATCGCGTGAGCAAACATACTATACATTCTTCGTTTCCAGGAACGTCTTTATAACTTGGATGAAAAATACAAATCTTCGCTTGTTTTTCTCCCTCCAGAAAAGTGATCTGTGTGCCGTACAAGACGGCAAAATCCAAGACTTGGTCACTCAACAGCCTTTTTTTTTTTTCAGCAGTTGCTTTGCATGATTCATCTGGAGTTCCAGATTAAAACCGCAAGATTAATATGAACAATACCAGCATAAGAAAGAACAACTTATTGAATATGAATATAAAGATCAGTGAAAAGGAATGGCAAAAGTAGCACTGTTGATTGGCTGGCCTTAGGCCTACATTAAATTTAAATGTCTGCATTCGGGGACCGGTTTCTATCCAGATTAAATTTATTATAATATATTATATTTATTAAAATAAAAATTATAAAAATTATAAAATAATTTTAATAAGTTTTTTATTTTTAGTCAGGTTTAAATTTAATTTAGTGGATCTAATTTAATGTTAAAATTTTTATAATTAATGTATATTAATTATTCAAATATATTCTGCATGTCTTAAACTGTGCAAAATAAATTTAAATAATCAAAATATATTAATTATAAAAATTTTAATATTAAATTAGACTATTTAAATTAAATTTAAATTAAATTAAAAATAAAAATTATTAAAATTATATTATAATTTTTACAAATTTTTATTTTAATAAATATAATATATAATAATATAATAATACTTTAAATCTGGACAAATCTGAATGGTCCAAATTTCATCATAAGGATGAGCAGGGAAACTCATTCCTGCATTCGGTATATCAAGTGCTCATCAATATTAGGAGTAATCTTAAGCCTCCATTTTAACTAAAAATAATCTTTGTAATTCCTTTTAAATTAATTTTTAAATATTTTTAATATTATATTTATTAATATAAAAAAATTAATATTAAATTTAGACTATTTATAATACATTTAAATGATTAATTTATAAAATTTATAAATTTTATAATATTAAATTATGTCATCTAAATTATATCTAAATTGTTCAGAGTCTATCTAGATAATTAAATTATAAAATTATAAAATTTTTAAATATTAAATTGGAATGCTAAATTAAATATATAGTGGCCAAATTGTTAGCGAACAAATTTATTAAAATTTTTAATATTTTTTATATTAATAAATATAATATGATATTTAAAAATTAATTTAAATAAACAATAGAGATTAATTCAGATTGAAATGGAATGTTAAGATTACTCTGATCTTGATGAGCATGCGGTATTTATGATGAGCACCAAATGCAAATCCTTAAATTTAAAAGATCTCCCACACTGTTTGTGGAATTTGTGTTTTTTTTTTTTGGACGTTAGCCGAATACTTCCTCTAATCCTAATCTTAATTATAAAATAAAATCAATCAATCTTACAGTTTTCAAAGAATGGTCATTAATATTCTTAAATTTATAAAAAAATATTTGAATTTTTATTTTTAATTTTATTAAAATTAATAATCACCATAAGATATGTTTAGGAATTACAACTTGGCATGACTAAGGAAGCATTTGGGGGGAGGGAAAGGGAGGGCAATGTTGCAAGAAAAAATTAACCATTATACCTCTGTTATTTGTTCATAATTATAACCAAATCTAACTTTAAAGCTTTATTCTACGAATTGGGAGGTAGTGACATCAACCTCTTCCTTGAATTCAGCCCCATTGGTCTTCAAGATTAAATGTCTCGGCTTTGACGTAAAATATGTAAAAACTACAAAAAGATGTCAGGAAACAAATTCCTCTCCGTTCACAGATATCTTGTGATATTTTCATAGCTTAGCGCCGGCAGACATGATCCCATGAATAAGAAAATATAATTCACCCACCTCTCCTCCAATAGAAAAGAACAAAAGCTTATGGCCTCTTTCCCATTAATTACACACACATGCACACACATAAAACCTGAACTGGACTAAGAAACAAAATTAAATGCAACATGCAAACAAGCAATGCTATCCTATAACCGTGTCGGCATTCCGCTCATCAGCCAATCTTAGTCTTTTATTTTGATTTTAATATGACCCCTGCCACAGTGTCAATCATTGTATTTAATAAGTAATAGAGGACAATTCAAATATTATATTAACTGTTCATAATTTTTTATTTTAATAAATATAATATTAAAAATATTTAAAAATCAATTCAAAATAAAGGACATAGATAATTTTAAAATAAAATTAAAGGAGAAAGGATCAAATTTTTGATTGAGCGCTCATCAAGTTGGTGAGCATGAAATGTGGGTATTTGTTTGAACTTGAATTCAGTGAATGACTTAATCTATTTATTTTGTGATTGTCTTGCATGATATAATAACAATCATTAGATTATGGTTCACTTAGTTGAATGATTGTATAATATTGAAAAGATATTAAATGTCAAATTTTTTTATATGAAAACAATATATGTAAAGGATGCTTTCATCATAAGAAATGTTGTGAATTGTTTTTTTAAAAAATATTTTCATAATTTTTAAGTATTAATAAAATTTAATAATTATAATTAAGATCCTCATTAAGCATGTGGATTTAAGCTACCCACCGTTGACTGAATGACTGATGCAGCCATTGCAGCTAAGCTGTCGCAGCACCCAAGCTACCATGGACACCTTGGCTCAAATAAAGGGGACTCAAATTAAACCATCACAGTTATGGAGTTAGAGACGAGGGACGAGAGAGGCGAGAAGGGATGAGGCACTTTAGGATTAAAAGGGATTAGATGGTTGGGATTAACTAAAAGCTATGAAGGATGAACGGCACAGATTTCATTATATTGAACATTCGATGGTGAAGAGGAACCATTCGGCTCTCCCGGCCCAGATCCATGAAAAAGCCCATCGCTTATTAAATTACGGGCTTAACTGACATTCTCATCTCCTGACGTGACGGCGGATCATCCCCACTGCTGCCGGAAGCAGGTGGCTCGGCACTCGATGTTCCCTGAGTTCCCCTCGCCAGTCTAATACGTTTTTGCAAATACCCCTATAAATGCGAAAACACAGTAACAAAAGTGGGAATCCTTTGCTAGGGTTTTTAGCTAATCTGGTGCTTGGTGGAGCGAAACACAGAGCAATTCAACCATAGCAGCGCTTTAATTCTATCTTTATCTTCTTCTCAAAACAGAGGTGCTTCCATGGACCGCTTGCGTCCTCGGAACAGACCGGTCTTTTTTGGATTCACCAATGCTGAGGTATAATTGTATTACTCTTGTCTTCTTTCCTGAAAAAATTTTAGGTGAATTTTTAAACTCAAACATAAACTGAGGCAGCCAATAGACTTTAGATGAAGCCTATATTTAATTGTTGTTTGGGAATTGGTAGATTCATCCGTGTCTGACGTTAGTTTTCAGCTGTAATAATTTCTTAGCGGGCACGTGTGAGATCAATTACGTTGGTGGAATTTTAATCGGGAATGCCTACGTTCATTAATGTGTCTCATGGATGGCTATTCTATCGTTTGCATATATAAACGCATGGAGCATTATCTATTGGCTTATTTATCCTGTTATCCTGAGAACATATCTTTTTCTTAGCTGTGTGATTCAGTCTCCTATATTGATCGATACCGAGATCTGCTTTGGGCTTATTACTTGTTAGACATGCCTGAAGGAATTATTGTCCTGGCTCCCCCACAACCCCACCCCCCACCCCCCACCCCAAAAAAAAAAAAAGCCAGTCTTCCCTCTCTGCCCTGCATGGTTTAACAATACTCATGCGCAATAAGGAGTGATGACTGGGGAAGCTACTTTATGAGAGCCTTGTCTCTATTTACTATCTCTAGCATTGTACGAACTTCTATTACTACAGTAAATATAACAGTATCTGTGTTCTGAGAGCGATGGCACTCTTTTGAAACTAATGGCAAGTTGGTTCCTGTTTAATGAACTTCAAAGATTTTCTGATATGCTAAGACCGTTAGTAAAATAATATTGAAATCATGAAGACGCAATAGCATTTAGATAACGATGCAGAATGTTTCTGCAATGTATCAAATATTGTTATTAGTGTCATTAAATCTTCGTGGCCTGTCTTAGCATGTAAATATGAGTCTACTTTGGAGGCTTATTATCTTAAAATGAATTGACTTTCCCGGCACCATGGTGAACAGATTGAGAAAATGGAAAAATTGCTTAAAGATTCAGGGGAAGAATCACTGGGCAAGGAGTTTTGCCAAAGACTTACTAAAAGTTTTAAGTGAGTTTCACTCTGGATGCTCTAGTGGTATAATTTTCAATATTCGTTGATTTTTCTTCTGGTGATAAGATAAGATGCTTGTGTTATCCTGAAGAGTAAGTGCTGTTTCCATATTATCTCTGTGCAGCCGCTCCTCTGGTCGCGCTGGCAAACCAGTCATAAAATGGACTGAGGTAAATACAGTTTTCTTATATATCACGTGTATCATTCAAGTTCCAATCCGCCTTTTTTTTATTTTTGGCTTTTAGCTCTCTCATTCTTTGTAAATTTTTAATTATTCCTTTTTTTTTCTTTTGGGGAGGATTCTTAGATACAGAGTTGGTTTCAGACAAGGCTTCCAGAACCACCCGAAGTCCCCAAAAACAAGTTGACTCATACAAATGGTCTTGTAAGTAAGGAAGGTAAGAGCTCCTGTATGCTTAATGGATCTTTAGCATAGCTCCTTCTTCTACTTGTGAGTTTCATCCTTTTATGTAAAACTTATTTTTATGCGTTCATTGGATTTATCTTCTTCTCTTGGCTCCTTATATGCGTTTCTGAGCTTCATTCTTTATGTAAAACTTCATGATTTTTCAATTGTTGCTTGTTAGAACTATACTATCTTCTTTTCTTGGTTCACTCCGTATGTTTATCTTCTGACTTCTGAAGTGTAAATGATCTTGACATAAAACGCATCAACACATCATTGCTGGTTTAATCCTAAAATCTTTGACTGCATGTGATTAGCTCTAGCATTGCCACAAACAAACCCTGAAAGGGAAAAAATTTCCTTAACAAATTCAATTCTTCCAATGTTGATAATTTCAGCATAGCGGTTTAAAAGGTTGGTTGTTTAAATTATTATTTTCACAATTTCTATGATGGTTCTAGTTGTGATATGTACTTCCTCGGCTGACAAGTTTATGGTTGGTGTGCTTGGGTTTCATGTTGCGAATGTCCTTCATTCATTTATTTGGTATAAGATCATGAATGTAATGAAATCATTGTGTGAAATTGCTTTATGGTATTTGGAATATATTCCCAAAATAAAAATAAAGACATCAAAGTAGCAGATTTTTGCTGCAAAGCAGGAAGCAAGAGCAGCATAGCCTTCCGTAGCCCCTTCTCACATTTTAGTTCCTCTTCATTGATTTAAGCTAGCAGATATGCTTGTTTTATAGATAGATATTTTGGTCAATGTGCAGTTTATTGTATCAAATCCACTTATCTTGTGGAGGTTATTTCTGAAATGGAATATTTACTCTTTAGTAGGAATTATCCGAGACCCATCAGAGTTGGAATTTGAGGCAAGATCATCAAAAGATGGAGCATGGTGAGCATTTATGTCAGCTTGCTTGAATTCATTTAGTAATTTGTAAATTGCTGAAGTGATGAGATTGAACCACATTGTAGCCCCTTGCCCACAGAGAGTAAACATCTATAACTAAATGCTTCTCTGCTTCAAGCTTGTCCTTCCCATGCTGCCTTTGCCGTCTCAATTGTTGAAATTTAACACTGATGGAAGTTAAAGATATTGACAATCTCATAAAAAACAATCATAAATCATGTGATACACTGATATATGTTGCTGAACTTGACCACCTCCTTGCATTTGTATGAAAACAATCAAATAGCTTCCTCCTTAAGGCTGTTGTAGGAATATTGATCAAACGGGAAGCATGGCATGGTTTTTACAAAATATTGCTCACTTAATCTTGTCCTAACGCCCTGAGTCTGTATAGTTAGTTTGAGCTACGTGACCACCTCCAGGCTTTTATAACACTTGCTATCACAGCAGGGGGGGATAAAGTGATAGTGGCAATCATTAAAAGAATGCTGAATAATATTTGTTAGGGGGTGATGACATGTGATGGTGTCTTAGACGAGCCTTATTTTTCAGATGTGAGGTTTTGATATTCTGCAGGTATGATGTTGAGAAGTTTCTTGCCCACAGATTTCTCAGCACAGGTGAAGCTGTAAGTTTTCATCATCTTAAGTTCCATAGCGTAGTACTGCCAGGCTTGATGTTCGGTTTGATCATCTTGACACTCCCAAAAGAAAGAGTGGAAAAGTTTCGTCTTTGATACAGTTTTGCCCTTTGTTAAAGGAAGTCCGTGTCAGATTTGTTGGATTTGGAGCTGAGGAAGATGAGTGGGTCAATATAAAAGATGCAGTGAGAGAACGCTCGGTGCCTTTAGAAAATACTGAATGTTCCAACCTAAAAGTTGGAGACCCTGTCTTGTGCTTCCAGGTGATTCAGACATTAGCGTGCTGACCATAATTTTCTTCCTTTCAGTGTATTTTGCTTTCATTTGACAAAATAATTTGGGTTTCAGGAGAGGAGAGATCAAGCAATTTATTATGATGCCCATGTTTTAGAGATCCAAAGGAAAATGCATGATATCAGAGGCTGCAGGTGTCTCTTCTTGATTCGGTATGATCATGACAACAGTGAGGTACGAAATATTTCCTTCTCTGCTTGTGCTAACAGGTTATTGGTTAATGCAAAATTTTCATTTTCATTTTCCCGTTTTCAGGAAAAAGTTCGCCTGAGGAGACTTTGCCGCAGTCCAAGATCCTAGGTTTAAATTCTTGTCCAAAAAAGAGAAAATTCTAGGTTTACATGGTATTAATCAATTTTTGAAATTCAGCTGCGTGGCCTCAGCCTTTGGGCTTCCGCAACGAGCCTGATACGCGGCGAGAATCAGCATGCGGCTGAAAATACCTGTGTTTCGGCTTGTTCATATAACTTTAATTGCTGAAACATGGAATTTTGTTCACTTGTTGGGCGCCGTGGAATAGGTGCTTAAGCCATCAGTTTAATTTGCGGATCAGCGATTAATGTGCTGCCTTGCAGTCATAAATGATCTTATTTATATATATATATATATATATATATGAGAGACAAGCTAACACGATAATACTATCTTCGCTGCGAGGCAGGCTCTAACATGATAAAACTATTTTCGCTGCCAATTAACTGGGATGCAAAATTCTCACTACGTCGTGAACTCACATTACCTATTAAATTGTGCCCTGAAATTGGTTGTAGGTTTCCCATTAACGTTCACACGGGTCTTACTTGGATTCTCTTTACAGCACATGTTCCTTGCGATGATACGTAAATTATTTAAATGTAGTTTTAACAATTGGCTTTCAAGTTTTATTGAGTTTTGCCTTTTTAATTTTTATAGTTTTCTCTAATGTTTTCAATCCTTATATAGTTTTAAAAAATTAAATGACATTTGTGTTTAGGCTCTTATAATTTTATTTTTTTAATATTTTTAGTCCATGTAAAAATTAAAAAACTGAAATAATTATAGGAATTAAAAACAAAATCCTATAAAATTATGAGGAATAAATATTACATTTTCCCTTGACAATTGTTATAAGATTTTTACCTTTTTTTTTCAATGATAAATTTATTATTATTATTTTAAAATTGGCCATTATGAATTTATTATTTTAGATTTTACGTCCATTAAAATTTAAGAGTCATTTAAAATGTGAAGGAAAAAAAAAAATCACTTGAACCATTTAAATTCAATCAAAATAGTTCAGAGATGATGAGCATGATCTGCTTGTTATCCCCGCGTTTTGCTTTGCACTTGTGATTGTATCCGATCCCAGCAAATAGGAATCTATTGGAACCCAGAACCTGAAGAAGTCGATCCAGCCTGAAGAAACCTTGTCCAGATCTCAAAAACGGCTTCGATCTAACCATTCCAACTCCGAGTCAGACTGGGCCACAGCCAACCCCTTCATATATGTACCCCTGAACGCATGAAATCTCTTGGAACAATTGTCAGCATAATATAACGCTACTCATAAATGCATAAAAACAAAAAACACGTTTAATTATTAATAACTTAACCCTGTTCGAATTTTATTCTCATTGATCATGTTTGCTGGCTATGTGCTGCGGTACAAATTGAACGCGCAGCACGGTAGGGTGAAGGAGTTAGTATAGACAAATCCTAACACTCGGACAGTATCAGACTATCCGTGAAATTCTCATTTTTTTTGGAAAATCTGGCAGTCATTCATAAATTGAGTCCAATTGAAATCTAAATAAAATTTAGGCTGAACTGCCCAGGGAAAAAATAATAATAATAAGCGGCAAAAGTTAGCAGGGCATTGCCAGCTCGTCCTTGGTTCTTTTACTATGATACTGTCTCTTACAAGGAGGTCTTGCAAAAGTCAGATCAGGCCAGAGCATACCATCTTCAAACTTGGTCGCGCAGTCATGCAGTCATCTGAAGCCCTGACAAAGACGCCAAACGCTAAATTAGATTAAGCGGCTCTCATCAACAACGCCACTTATTTCATGAGCTTTTCAAAAAATCAGTTAATATTTGTTAACCCATCCTCCAATTTTACTGGAACTACCAAAATCGCAACTAACAAGCACATCAAAAAGTGCAGCACTTCAGCATGGACCTCACCGACATTTTAAGGATACTCATATCCGATCAGCGGATTTCAAATTTCAACTCAACATCATTACCAACATTAGATTTTATCAAGAAACCATGTTTGGAAGTCCACAGTGCACAAAAATATTATATTGTTTTGTCAAATTTGGCACTAGATATCTCACATATTAAAGTCTTCAAATATTTTAAAAGGAGTAAAATTCACTTACACTAAATCAGAAACTAAACTTCCAAAGCTTCCCCATGAGTAAGAATGGTCCAGCATCATGATTATGGTTTGAAGCAAAATGTTCGGATCTGCAAGCCACCACAGCCATAGAATGTCAATGAAATACCTTCGAAAACAAAAATTTGTGTTGAGAGAACAGCCAATGGCAATAAAAGAGAACAAAGAGAATCAAAACATCACCAAAATGTGAGAAACCAGAGGGAAATGCCATTAGGCCTGGTATACATCAAACATGAAGAAAAAAGATATCAGACTAAGCAAACAACTTAGTTGCACAACAGTACATGAGAAATGCAATACTAGCTTGATTACTAAATACCTGCCTCACGCCCAGTGAACTCTCAGGTATTACAGGAGTCATCACACAGGGGTACAAGATACTTCTGGTCACCTTGACTGAGCTTCCAATGGAGCCAACCTCTTGTCAGAATGAAAAGTGAATCTTGCCATGCTTGATATTAGAAAAATAATCAAACAAAATTATGCACTAAATCATAAAGGACTAGCCAGAAGCCAAAGCAGATTTTGGATACTGGAAGTAAAGAGTAATTAGAACAATGGAGATGGAGATGTGTAACTGTCAAAGTCAGGAAGGTTGCAGAAAGAAGATTTTTTTTCTCAATGCCAGAAGATAAACAGATTATCTAGTAGCTCCTCTTCTAAAAACAACTCAATGCTATATATATAATATATTCAAACATTTAGATGCCATAACCTTCCAAGAGAGGTAGGAAAAATAATGTTTGACCGACAAAACAAAACTTTTTCAGACTCACTGACTAGTTTCTGTACAAAGAATCAAAACTCTATCGTAACTGAAAAATGAAAAATCAGTACAAATCTGGAAATTGCATCCTTTATTTAATGCGGAACACCCCCCCCCCCAAGTAGCATTTCTTGAGATCAACCCACAAAACAAACACGTCAAGACGTAAGCAGCCATAACTAGTGTAACAGACAATTAAGATGTTTTGATAACAATAACAAATCAATTACAAGATGATAATGTTATAAGAACAACTGATCAATTACAAACTGCTGCCACAGAACACAACTTCCCATGTTCAATGTCTACCCAAGAAGCCGTTAATTACTTTACGTGAAAAGAGGGAAGAAGGTAGAGGATCTAATTACAAGATTGCAAAGTCGAAGGTCTCCCGTTTCCCCTGGAAAATCATAGTTGCACATTTGCGAAATGCAAAATATCTTCAATAAACAAAAGCCTGACCTGTGCACATGACTTTGAAACAGTAATTATCTGTTCAATCTATACAAAACTTTCTATCTCAAGACTTATCCAAATGGACACGATCTATATTTGCCTACAAGCATGTTGACACAGTTGACATAAAGTGCACAAGTATTGTATCAAATGATAAGTGATGACAACCATGAAGAAAGGTTTAGCATACATCAAGGCTGAACTGCATTGTTCAAAAAACTTGTCTAGAGGGTCTGGTCTTTCATCCCAAGTGGCTGATGAAAGGATAAGCAGGATCATGCAAGAAGTAAAAAAGATGTCAGCAGGAACAAGAAAGCTCAGCAGCTCATGAAACTGTTCTTCCATAACAAATAGATGCAATGTACAGGTTCTTTGCCCATTTTTCCTGCATGAACACAACAAATCAAACATAAAAACAACAAATTCATGAAATAGCGGTGGATTGGGCAAAATTTCAGGTGCAGTAGCCACCTTAACATGAGTACTAGGGAAAGCAGAAGTCCGAAGTGTCTCTTGAGTTTCATCAGCTGGTTTCCTTCTTGGTACACTAAGAACGAAGGCAGCTTGGTCCCAAGTTGCTGCAGTTGATGTGATGCGGTAACCACTGTCCCACCTACGATGAATACCTTCACTGGGATATAGGAAATCAAGTTCTACAACCTGGCATTAATTGCAAAAGGAAATGAGTCAGATATAATTCTTTAGCGCCTGAGATTTCTGACTGTTAAGATACTCAAGAGTCCCAGCAAAACCTGGTCTGAAAATCCCGCACCACGGGACATGACAATTGCCCATCTACTCCCAGCAGTGGCCATGCTAGTGACGTAAAACCCTTCTCTCCATTTTTTATTGATCCACTTGAACGGAAATGAATCACTGACTTTATATGACTGCTGTAAGTACTGGGTCCCTGAAAGCAGTAGAAGTGAAACAGCAGTTTAAACACAAACTTCTAGTTCTTGCTAACAGGTCATTGTCAAATTCCAAATTAGTCGAGCCAATTATTGTCATCCCAAATACAAAAGCCTGACGAGTGATGAGTAATGGGTCCAAGGATACTTACCTTTGGACATTACAACCAATGAACTACAATTATTAGCTCCTGCTATTGCACTAATGTAGTAATTCTTCTCCCATTGCTCCATAATCCATTCCTACAAAAATAACAGACGTGACAAGTTTATCAACTTCCATATGTTTCAAGTAAAGCACAAAAATTGTTGAATAACATGCACTGAATTTCTAATTACTAACATCAAACATGGGATATCTCAAATTGAAATTAATATCTATGCCCAACAGAAACATGGATCATCCAACCTTGTGAAGAAAGTGAGGAGAAAGTTCATAAACTTGTGCACTGAAACCAGTGCCAGCATCCATAATAAGTGCCCAAAGGTTAGAACAAGAAGCCACACTGCTGATAAACAAACCATCCTCATTCCCTTTCTCTATGTGTTGGGGCAGCCGCATATCAGCCACATTGTAATGATACCTACATCAAGAAATAAAAGCTCAAGAATCTGACAGTTTACAAATCAGCTTCAAGAATCTACATAACTTCTGAAGATAACCTTTGCTTCATTGGTCGGCGAGCATTATAAACACTGATCCATTGGGTTGCTGGCATTCCCATTCTGACCTTCTTTTTTGGTTGTTCATCATCATCCTCTTCCATGGTCAATCGCCCTCTCTTATGGCCAACCTGACATATAAGCTATAACGCCACCCAAAAAGACAAGGATAACAATGAGACTTAATGATAGCAAATGACAGAATGTTAGAGAAATTATACCAGCTATTACCTTCTGAGCACCATCAGTATTTATTGGCCTGATGTCCGGATTTGGACCAACAATACCATCAAAGAGGGAAACATACTTCGCATAGTTAGGTTCCTCATCAAACTTCAAATTCACCACATGCTCAACAAACTGCCGGAAAGGTTGAGGACAAAAGCAACATAAAGTTTCAGGGGAAGTGGCCATCTTCTTCTTGCAGACAAGAAATCCTTTATTCTCTCCCTGCAAGAAACGATTGCATTAAAGTAACAATGATTATATTTACCAAAAAAAAAAAACAATAATCATATATATCATCCACAAAAAAAGCTGTTATGTTTCCAGTAAATAATTACCTGATATCCTTGCCAAGGTAATCGACCACGAAGAAGGAAGATGAGAGTGTAAGCAAGAGACTCCAAGTCATCTCTCCTGCTACCTGTTCTACCAAGATGAGCATGCACACTAGCATAACGTACGGTCCCCCTGTAGCAAGAATGGAATATAGCATCAGAGAAACACCCAAAGTTAATTGAGCAGATTCAGATAAACTAAATTAACTTTACCTAAATACATCTGGTCGTTGATCATACTCAACATGAACTCCAGTCGTATGGTCACGCCACCGGGTTGCTGTATTGTGGGAGGAGGGGGAACAAAAATAATATTTTATCACATCTTTGCTGCCAACGGAAATACCAAAGTTTCAAAGGTAAGGTGGTATATTTACCTAATCCAAGGTCAACCAGAAAAAGCCTTTTCTCATCCGGAGTTCCAGGGGGACCAAGCAGAAAATTCTCAGGTTTCACATCACCATGCACATATCTTTATTATAGACAGGAGCATGTTAGATGTTCTTTACAACAACAGAGATCAATAAAATACAAGATTCCACAAAGAGGTAGAAAATTATTGCTCTTAAAGCAACCAAATGCTTGAATCACGTGGTAGTTTCATGATTAGCAATACCTACGTCCTAAGTCATTTAATCTACATGTTGCTTAACAACAAATGATTGACCAAGTCTTTTACACGCTATATATAGAGAGAACATCTAAATGATAACATGCTGTAACACCAATATCTAAATTGCGTGCCAATGTATGGATTAATTAAGTATAACTATATTTCCAATATATTTAGAGAAGGGGGGTCAATCGTGCCAGAGATAACAAAACATGGATATTACCCTCTGGAATGCATCTTCTCTAATATGGAGATAGCCTCAATTGCAATGCATGCCACCATTTCTGTAGACATCCTAAGGTCAAAAATGAGAAAGGGTCAGGTGCACAATATTGACATTAACATTTAAAATGTAGGATGTTATGTTTCAGTACACGTTCATAGAGATACTTACGTGTGCGAGTTGTTATTCCATACATCCCATAGACTAGGGCCGAGCATATCCATGACCTAGATACAATACGGAGCTATTAATACATTCAAACACAACCACAGGCCTACACCCTTTCTCACAGAGCATGAGTACAGACTACATACCATAACATAGTAGTCACCCTGACGCCCCTTGTAATGAACTCGTGGAACACCGTGACTACCACCTAATGCACTGTAAAAAAATTGAGCAGATGCCAGTTATAAGCATTAGACAGACTGAATCATCAGGATGTTAGTCAGCCCTGATAAATTACTTTTGCAACCATATCTTCACTAGAAACATGAAGAGCACAGTGACCAGTTGTTGAAATAAACCAAAACATTCCTGACTACCTCAAACGCATAGAAGTGACAATATACCAAATATCCTTATGATTGAAATTCAATAAAGCCCTAAAGCACATTGAAAATGCTGTAGAGTCCAGAACATCAACGAAAAATTAAATCTTATAATTATTCAACCATGAATCTAATCCTATAACGTATTGCATAGCATGAATTAAAACATGATCGGTATTAATTTTTACAGATAGCAACCAAACATAACCAATATCAATATGTAAATTTGTTTTCAAAAATTACCATATTTCTCCTTCAAATTGATGCTTCAGATGCATTACAATTTCTTTATTTATGCCTAATAGGCGGATAGACTCCAGCTGACTTAAAGAAAAGATAGGTGACTTACTTGTAAACCTGCCACTCGTATGGCGGACCGTAATTACACCCTTTGCTACTTCTATGCTCGAACTTTAAAGCTACCTAAAGCAATTGGGCAAATAAGTAAGTAACAAAGAATCCAAGTTGTGAAAGTAAAACGTCAACAAACGGACGCACTAATAACATACTTCAACGGCTCCAGGCCCAGTTCGTTCATTGCAATTTGTAGCTCCTGCACGCCTGCCAACATAGACCTGTCCAAATCCACCTTTCCCTAATTTTCTATCGACTCTATACGGTGGAGAACCACCAACCTGGACCTGTTACACAAAAAGCAAAAAAAAAAAAAAGGGAGGATTCATCTTCAATAACATGAAAACGATTACATATATTCATGATTCTTCGGTGATACGCTGTAGCAAATCTGACGCAGAACTCAGAATAAAACGACTGGAAAAGTATAATAAAATTCCATAGGAAACAGAACCGTGTTGAGTGGGATAGCAAAGCCTACCATACGCCAGTGCACGAGAGCTATTCCCTATTAGATTACTAAACAACTTTTTTCTCGCATTTCATTATATGCAACAGTACTATCAAGTAGAAGAACAATATTACATAAGAAAAAAAGTTGAAAGACGGAATATTTCGCACTTTCTCGCAAGTATAGAACACTTCAAAATACCATAACGGAACCTCGCAGAGAGACAGAGACAGGCTGCCTCGGAGGTCCAAATGATCCATGGCAGGCCTTCAACTTTTAGACACTTGACTTATCCATTTTTCATAACTTGTGCATGCCTTCGGAAGTCAAAAAAATAAGTACAAATTTTGCCCTTGAACTACTTGAACAATCTCGTCATCCAAATATAGAATAATTAAGGCGGGGGGGAAAATCAAACCAAAACCACCTTCTCAGGAAGGGGAGCTGTATTGCCCTCGTCTTCAGCGGCCGGAGCCTTGTCGGGGCTTCGACCACCGCTGTCGTACTCATCCATGGCCTTTTTCCCAGCTTTCTGTCTCAAAACCCTTAACGGTGCGACTGGCGCTTGTCCTTCTTCCTCGCCTTTCAATGTCCCGGTCAGAGGAACGGCGCCGACGTTCTTGTTTAGATTATTATTTGTTTCATCAGCTGCGATCGCGTTCTTATGCTTCCGATTTGGCTTGTTCTGCGCAGTGGATCTTCTCTGGCGAGTTCTTGGCGAGGGCTTGTCCAGTGCTGCAATCGGACTTGGGTTCGGATTATCTAATGCCCGGTCTCTGCGTGGTCTGCGACGCAGCTCAGGCATCGCAAGGGTGCTGGCCCATAAAGAGGGAGAGGCCTGCGTCAAGATTCATGAAGGTTCCAGAATCATCGACCGAATATATTGATCAGTGCCCAGGGAGTAGAGTGAACAGAAAAGAGATGTTTGGGCGATACAGATAACAGAGGCGATCGAAAAATTATATTATCGATGCTTGGTGAGAGGGAATTTTAGAGATCTGTGGAGGGAAATGAAAAGCTAGAGATTCCAATATTTCTAGTACAGGGATGGGGAAAGAGAAAATAGGAGAAGCTGACAAGCAAATTTGGTGTGGATTTTCTTTCGAATTTTATATGCAAGTGCTTTTTAGCTAATGGCTTTTGTTCCTTATGTTTATGCGTGTAATTGTATCATTTTGTTCCTTATGTTTAAAGAGTTCTGAGTTATTCAGACTTCAATCCACCTCATCCTAAAAAGTTATAACCGTTCGATTTACAATTAGGATCTCGGCTGTAATCTGTGCCGCAATCCCGATCTCTTATCCAAGTATTCTAGTCATAAATCATTCACTTACAGGACACTCAACAAACTGTGAAGATCTATTTTTTGGCCAAAAAGACAAATCATGAAGAGTTTTCTACTATTTGTTTTCATACCTACAATTTTTATTCTAAATGCAAAGCCATGGCAAAAACTGTGTAAGGGCACCAAGATTAGGTCATGCATGAAACCATGAGGCTTTTTCAATCAGTAAACGAACTTTTTCATTGTGAATAACAAAATTATCAAACATGTCAGAGATGTTAAGTCTCAAATGATAATAAAAAGTCCTTAGACTCATTTATCACAGTTTATCCAAATATAAAAAATATAAATAAATTAGAATAATAAGTGTTTGATTAATACTGAAGGCAAATTACAAAGTAGTAAAGATTACAAGGTTGGAATGAAACTGAAAATTATTCAAGAAATTTTAGAACTACAAGTCTGAAAGATTTTAGTGTTTGAAAGGTGTTTTTGATTGGTCCTCTTTCCTATGATCTTCTCCTTCTTATATAATAGTTTAGTTGATATAGTTGCTTCCATGAAATTTGGAACGCATTCACAAAATATCAAAGATTCAATGTGCACAGTCTGCGAGATGTATGGCATGGTCTTCCTATCCGTAATGCATTTCATTGTTAACTATCAGCTCGTGTCTCTGAGATATTTGTAGATAATGGCCTGTTGAGGTTATGATTTTCTGTATCACAACAATCTAGGTAGTGGCTTCGAGCTTCAAGGGGTTTAAAAACTCATGCTTACCTAATTGGGTTATTCCATTATGATCTAAATTGATCTTGTTGTTATATCACTTATTGGGCATGGTTCTTTAGTTATTTGGCCCATTTCATGTTATAGCCATTGTGAATGACGTTTTAGTTTTAGCCCAAACAACACTCATAAACAACTTAATATCAAAACTCTCTCTCGAAGCCTTGTGAGTTAAAAGAACGTTGTATTTATTTGCTTCTCCGTAAAAATGATCAAAAACAATCTTTCAATTCCTTGTGGTGAGATTTCTAATGTTCCTGACAATTGCTAAGGGATGGTGACTGTAAAATTTGGGTAAGACAAGTAAGGTTGCCCTTATTAATCCACCCTACTCACTAAAATCCATGGTAATTACCAAATTTTTAAAATATCACAAATAATGAATCTCAACTTTTCATAATGTATAATACTCTTATAAACCATTAAAGATTCGCAAATCAGAGATTAAAATGTGTGTGGAAGCATAGGATTTCAAAAATAGGTAAAAGCATTTGCAAATGAAATAATAACTTATTTTCTATCGTAAACAGCCATTTTGAATTTGGAATGGTCAATGCTAGTGCAATAGTCAATCATGCTATAACTAAGACCGTAATAACATAAATTAGACTGATTATCGTTTAAAAAATGTATTAAATAAGTTGATATGATATTTTATTATTTTTCTTAAAGAAAAAGACAAATTTCTATTAACAAAAAAAAAGAAAAAATAAGACAATGTCAATAAGTCAAAGTAATAACAGGAGATCTAAAAGGGGAAGATAGAGAATGCTGTAGCATGTGCAACTGTGATTGGTCTTCACAAAAGAACAAATGACAAAATGATTCAAAAGGGAGTTGATAACCACCAACACAATGTTGTGATTTGTTCTATTTTGATTCTCAACTCCAAGCATAAGCCCTTTGTTAGAGAAAATTTTAAGAGAACGGTGTTAAACCTCAGATCTTACAAATGCTTGCTCAAAGTTTCTGATCCATGCTAACCAGCTTCTAGTGGATGATTCCATGAATGGATCTAGTGGTAGAAAGGCAAATTTTTAGAACATCATACTCTGGATTTCTTTTTAATTGAAAATGATATGATCACGACGGTATAAATGATATAGCATGCTATTACAAATGAACTTTTCATGTTCTACCTAGATCATTAAAATATTACATACCTACTATTTTTAAGCCAGAATATTATTTTATTTAGCATAAAGAGTGTAGAATATTAAGAGTGAGGGTACAAAATTACAAAATTTACTTTATAATTATTACCAAAGTCCTTCAATATAATGTGACTCTGCCTCAGATCATACTAAAAAAGGTCATGGTTGTTACGAGTCAAAATTGTTTAAACGCCAAAAATATATTTGGCAGAGGTTAATTGAGTTTGACAATGATCAAATTATGCTAGTAAGGTAGTTGTATAAAAAGAAATGGTAATAATATTTTCCACCAAAAGTACAAATTGAATTATGAAACAGGAGGCTATAATGTTATATGCAACTCATGCAATTTTAGTATCGAGAAAGTAATTGTTGGCAAGAAAAAAAATTTATGGCCCTATTTGGTATGTGAGATTAAAGGGGTGGGGTTGATATTGGGATTGAGTAATCCTAACTTTTTATATTTGGTATAGGGTAATAAAAAATTTAATACCAATATCAGTCCTACCTACATAGGTTTTCTTGATACCACCACCCTCATGGTATTGGAAAATCAATCTTAGGATTAAAGATTCACAAACTAAATTTCCCTCCACTCCTCTCTCCCCCTTTCTCACATATCTCCCCTGCCATGCTTTCATCCCTATCCTCCCCTACCAGCTGTTAGTGATGTCTTTATTGATGGTGTTGTTTTCCACCTATAGCGACAATGTTTCTTCAGTATCTCCATCTTTTGAGTAGTAAGAACAAGGGTAATGATGGCCAACCAAAATGATAGCAAGGTGACCAAATTTGAAGCACTCGATCTTTCCAACGACGCAGAGTGTGAATAGAAATTCTTGAAATTCCTAATGCTCCACCGTATAGTTTTTTATCTATTATTCAAACTAATTCGATAGCTAACAAGAGCATCTCATAGTTATAAACATTTGCTTAATCTGAACAAACTTGGAGCAAAGAACAATGAATTCTCTATGAGAAGTAATCTAAAAGAGAAAAAAGAAATGAGTAGTGTGGGTGCAAAGCTTCCAACACATTTGGAACCATCTCTGCAGGAGGGACACAGTGAGGATAAGAGGATGAAGGAAGAAGCCCAAATCTCGTTTTTTAGTCACCGAACAACTATAGGAAACCAAAAAAAAGGAGAATAATTATGTTTTTTACTTTTGTTTTTGGTTTGATCTGAGCATGATTTTCTTTAAAATCCCATCACCTACCAAACATGATTTTAGAGTCATTCCCACTCTTAATCCCATGCCCAATCCCATTTTCAATCCCTTAAAATTCAATATTTCATACCAAACAGGGCCTAATATTGTAAATTGATTGATTGAATAGGATTTTTTTTTTGCAGAGGGCATATTTTTATTGTTC
The DNA here is from genome assembly GCF_029017545.1 of Prosopis cineraria. Classification (NCBI taxonomy): domain Eukaryota; kingdom Viridiplantae; phylum Streptophyta; class Magnoliopsida; order Fabales; family Fabaceae; genus Prosopis; species Prosopis cineraria. The sequence goes on from NW_026555346.1 coordinate 5,082,325, forward strand.
TATCACTCTCAAAATCCTAATATTGTATTGGGCTTATGCTTCAAGTTGACAAATTGTGGGTGAGTCCAATGCAAATCCTCTTTCTAAACACCAGACCTGTACAAGCTTGTGTGGCATTAGAGTGAGAAGCTCGTTTGGATTTGTTGAGTTTAAATAAAATAAATTAACATCTTGATTTTTAGATGATAAAAAAATTGTGGAATTTAGATTTTATTGAGGATAAAAAAATAATAATAAGAAGAATTTATATTATTTGATGTTATTCAAAAATAATAATATGGTTAGGTATTTAATTATGAATTAAAAATTTAAGTTTAAAATTACATAAGAAATGTTTAGTTAATATATAATTTTAAGATTTAGAATATATGAATAATTTTTTTTTTGTGTGAGTAACAAAAAAAAAACAAAGAGGTAAAAGGCCTTTTTTTAGGTCCTACATCAGTTAGATGTGGGAAAAGAAGATGTCTCCTTATGTATAAAAAGGAGAGTACGCGCATCAGGAGACAAAGAAGGGTTGAAATGCAATTTAAAGAAATTACAACTAATAGCCCAAGAGTTTGAATAATTAAATTCAAACCTATAGTCCTTTTTTAATATAATTGTAGGACCCACAATTTTATTTTTATGTTATTTTTTCCTATCTCTCTCTGCTCCATCCAAGGGTGTTATTCTCTTATTTCTTCAGGTATGCTCCATTTAAAAATTATTTTAATTACAAAATTAATTTATAGTTATTTCCTAAATAATATTAAATTTCTAATGATATAATTATTTTATATAGTAGAGCAAATATTCTGATTAAAAATTTTTTATAGGATAGTTAATCTGATGATATGATGGATTAAAAATACATGTTAAAATTTTTATAAATATAATAAATATTATAAAATATTTTCTTAAGATTGAAACTCATATTTGAAAATTTTTGAGTTAGACTCTAAATTTATATGGTATTTCTAAGGCTATAGAATGGTGATTTGAGGTTTCAAGGTAATTATAAAATTTTTAATTTATTTTTAAATTTTTAAATTATAAATGGATGAAATTGTGATACTAGAAGTGATTTAAGGTTTAAATATAGTTTATTAGGGTATGAGAATTTTAGAAAATGAATTTGAAAAGTTGAATGATGCATAAACTTTAAATTAGTGTTAACATGGATCTTAGGTCTAAGACTTTCTAACTCTTTAAATTAAAATTATTTATTAATTTCAATGTAAAATTAATATATAGTATTATGAAATAATTATGTAGATTATATTGATAAAAAGAGTGGTGAAACAAGAGATGTGAAGGAGAACTTGTTGTTCAAGATACAAGGTAACTATTATTAATGTATTGTGATGGGTGTGTATGTAATTGGTTATGTATTGTTTTGTTATTTGAAAAAATTATGAATTATTAAAAATAAATATTATTATATACTTGTTTAGAATTATTGCTAAATGAGTTAAAAATTTGTTTTTGTTTATCATGATGAGATGATATTATTATTCAGTTATATTTTTGTCTGGATATTTAAATGATGCATGACTTGTCGGGGTATTTTAATATATGATATTATTAAAAATTTCTATCTAATTAATTATTATTATGTGGTAAGCCCTCATTAGACCCAATTATATAGCTTGGTCCAACTCACCTTTGGCCAGGTGATTTGGCGTCTGAGCATGGCAAAAGGAGGATATAAAGTGTAATCATGTAATTAAATACTTGTTTGGTTTGTTTGAAAATATTATGAATTATTAAAAATAAATATTATTATATACTTGTTTAGAATTATTGCTAAATGAGTTAAAAATTTGTTTTTGTTTATCATGATGAGATGATATTATTATTCAGTTATATTTTTGTCTGGATATTTAAATGATGCATGACTTGTCGGGGTATTTTAATATATGATATTATTAAAAATTTCTATCTAATTAATTATTATTATGTGGTAAGCCCTCATTAGACCCAATTATATAGCTTGGTCCAACTCACCTTTGGCCAGGTGATTTGGCGTCTGAGCATGGCAAAAGGAGGATATAAAGTGTAATCATGTAATTAAATACTTGTTTGGTTTGTTTGAAATATTATTCAGTTAAATATTTTTATGTGCCAACTTAGCAATCGTATAATTAGTTATATCATTATGCATCATTGTATATCAATTTTTGATTATTGGAATTTTTAAGTCTCATTCCCTGTGGTTAATATTTTTACAGGAGCGAGTTCGGTCGAGAAAGCACCAGAGGTGTAACTTTGGTATATAGAACACCATCTTTTATGTTGCCTCTTATTTTGGATTATGCAATGTATCTAGTGCCAACTTATGACATATTTTATTTTGTGGAGCATATAGACTCTAATTTTTTTATTAACTGTATTTATATGACAAAGAGGATCATGTCTGTCCCTCTTAATTCGTGACTTGATTTGAATATTATGCCATGAGGATCCTATCTATCCTTGATAGTTCTAATTGCTTTTTGGGATATTAATAACATAACTAAATTTACTTAGAAATATTGAGTATTGATTAAAAAGGTATTCATAATATGAACAAGTGTACATCCTAAAATTGTATTCCGTGAATGATAAGTGTTGGATTATGGTGAATGTTATGCAAATCTGTTTTAGGTATTGTTGAACCAATATTCTTTAGGAAGTGTTAATACTTAGTAGTTAAATAAGAGTTGTGGTATCTTGTCTTAGATGTACGATTAGTTCACGTAACAACATTAAAAATTTGTATTTAGAAATTGTTTGGGATTCTGCCATCTTAAGATGTGCTTTTACACTAAATGTTGATTTAAAAATTATCATTTCCTTAGATATGAATTATTTTATATTGTTTTTTATTAGGTAAAATTTTATTATAAATGTATTTTCAATTATCATGTCAGAGTTTATTCACTATGTTAAATTCTTTCTACTATGATAGATATTTTATTTATATGATAAACTCTTTTTTAGTATAGTAGAGTTTTCAAAAGAAGTTTAATTATTTATTATCATGGTAGAAATTTTTCTATTATGATAAAGGTTTGATGATGTAAAAATGATTTATTGAACTAATAATTTGTGAAAAATCAATTTGAAAATTTAGAGTGTTACAATAAATGCCTCACCAAGAAAGTCATCCAAGATAGGTAGGCATTTGAGGCAGGGCCATGCCGTGTTTAAAGGACTTGATAAGTTCAAGGTGACAATGAATAATTTAAGGGCTAGCAGTGTAAGGGAACAAAATTTGGTTGTTGATTCTGTTAAATAGGGAGATGCAGCATAATATTAAAATTTGAAATTCCTTATCCTGACATGGACCGAACGAAATTATTTAAGTCAAGGTGAAATTAAGAGTTATTGTAACACACCAAAAAAATTTTTTTTAAATAATTTAACTTAACCATAGTTGGGTTACAGCCATCCAACACATTTTTATATCAATAATTTCAATATAAAATATTTTATAATTGGCTTCAACTCACACACTATAATATTTCAGATAAATTTTTACCTCCCACATGCCATTAGGCTAAATCACATTTGTCCATCCTTATACTCCCAACAAGTAAACTAAATCACATTTGTCCATCCTTATACTCCCAACAAGTAAAATAAGCAATTTAATAAATTTTTAACATAAGCCAGTTATTTGGCCTTATAATCATGTCATTTTAACCAATCCAAAGTAAACCAAATATTAAAATTACAGTCATTCAAATTGTACCAAAAATAGAAATAGTTTGAAAGGCATGATTACATTTATATATTCATATAATTGATAATAAACAAAAAGCCCTAATATTGACAATATAACACATTATAAATCATAAATTAAATACCCAAAAGAGACAGTGGATCTATATCACTAAGCTTCTGGGACTCCTCCACGTGTCACTCGTGGCTCTTCTCCTGAAAATTGTTAACCACATAATGAGACTTAAAAGTCCCAGTAATCAAAGCTAATTTATGATAGTGTATACAAACAGTTAAGTGTGTGCTTACTAGGTGAGAATTAAAAATAATATAATTCTAACAAATATAAGAAATATTACAATATACACAAACAACCATCCTTATATCCTTCCATTAACCTTGAGCCGTAGCCCTCACTCGGTGCTAAATTACCCGGCCAAAGGTAGATTAGCCCGAACCCTTACAAACCACCTATTGAACTCCAATAGGGGCGTACCACGTGGCACATAAATAAATACAACAACACCTAATAGCAAGTAACACTAATCATAAATTAAAAGCATGGTTACCTTATGACTTTTTCAATAAATTAAAATTTCTCTCTCACCACAATCTTCACCAGTAATACAATCTACAAATAACATATTATTTATAAATATAGTTTTCAATTTTTGAAACAAATAAAATAATTCTAATAATAGAATTAAAAATAACATAATTCCTAATCTTAATCAAAGAAACATTAAGTAAAATTTTTTTAACTCCTCTTTTAATTATCAATTAATAATCAAAAATTAACTTCTAAACTAATTTCTATTGTCAAAATTTTCTTTTTATTTCATAAATTCGTACCTAAAATACCCAAAAATTAAAAATTGAGTCTCTAGCTTAAAATCATAATCCTATAGCCATAATAATTCATTTCTCATCCCAAATAATCATCTAAACCTCAATAATATCAATATATATTTTCAGATCTAGTTTAGAATTTGATCCATAAGCCACAATTCAAAGATCATCAATAAATTTATACTCTAGAACATTTATTATACTACTGACAACCTCAAAAACCATATTTATTCAACATAAATTTATCCCTCTTCCAGATCTTAAATTTTCTACCACTACAAACTCAGAAATCAAAGAAGAAGGATGACTAAGAAAAATTTTTAGAATACTTACTTAGTCTTGAAAAGCTTAAAATCACACCCTAAATATCCTATTAAAAACTCTTACCTTAAAACCCAGCACCGGTGAACTTGGCTCAGACGCTCTCTCTGATCGCACACGAAAGAAAGAGAAATGAAGGAAAAATGAGAAGAGAACGGTGGTTTTTTAAAATGAATGTGGGTCCCATAATTTTTTTAATTATTTTCCTCTTTCCTCTCTCTTCTTTCTTTTATTAATTATTATTATTATATAAATAATGATTACACGCGCACAGCCGAAGAAAGTTTTCTTGTTTTCTTGTTTTGTTGTTTGTTTTTTTTACCTTTTCTCTTTTTTTTAATAATAATAATTTAATAATATTTTTTATTTTTTTTTATTATTTTTTTAAATTTTTTTAATTTTAATTTATAATTATATCCTAAGTTAGATTTAAAATCATCTCTTACTAATTTTCTTACCTCTAAAATTTTTTAAATTTTATTAACCCAAATTAACTATTAAAATTTAAATTGGGATGTTACAGTTATCTTTTTCTTTTTGTGATTCACGTGCGTTCTCTTCAGAGTCTAAATCTTAAGAACTGATAACATAGATTTGCTCCCCCTATCAATATCCACATGAACAGCTACTCAAACAACGTGCTAATGCACTCAACATTCATTCTTCTTTGAACGTTGGTTTTCTTTCTCTGAGGTGTTTAATAGCTCTCAAATTATTTGGTTTTCGAAACTTTTCTAACTCTCTATCTTATACATGTCCTCTTATATCTATTATATATAGATTAGAGTTTTTGCCTTCCTCTTAAAGAGCCAATTGAGATTTAGATTAAATTTATTTTATAAATAACATCTATAATATCGTATCTAAATTAAATTTATCTTATACTTTAAACTATAAAATTGATATGATATTTTTTCATATCATGTTAATTATTAAATTTAATCTATTATATAAAATTAAATTTAAAACTAACACAATATAATATAACATATCACATATACATATTATATATATATATACGCAAAAATATATATAGACATGTATATTTCAAATATATTATATATATATTTATTTTAATTTTATATATCATATACATATATATATCAGACACACACACACATGAATATATATGTATTTTAAAAATATATATATAATTATATTTTGAATTTTATATTTTATATAAGTATTTTTTTAATAAATATTCAAATATATATATATATATATATATATTTATAAATTTTATTCACCCTATATTATATTCATTAAATCCGAATATTCCAGGTTCATTAAAGTTGGACATTATAGTTTGAGTTGAACTGTTCTTGTGTGCAACCCTATAGACCCATATGAAGTTAGTAGTGGGTTAATTATGCTATTAGTCACAAGTCACAAATGACTTCTAGCAAAATATTACAACTACCGAACCATCCAATTCATATGGGGATCGATAATCTGATATAACCTATCATGTAACTATACCACATCCTTTTTGTTACGCGATATTTTAGTCAAGTATAAGACATGACATTGTCATTCTCATTTACCTAACTATTACTTTTTCAATTTTGAGTGGACTGATACAACAATAAAAAAACCCTTTTCATTATAATATGGTCATATATTTTCTTAGTATTATTCATTGAGAGGCCCGGTAATATTTCTCAATTAATATGAGGGAAAAATTTTAACTTGACCACTCATATTTCTCTGCATGAATATCACTAAATTCAATCATAACCTTTATAATCACTCGGTCAAAGGTGATGCTTAACTAGGTCAAAGTTCAGTGGCCATCATATAGGAATCCATGATGATCTTAGGACAAAGGGCTTAGTGATGTAGTTACATATGAAATAAATTTAAGATTTGTACCCATGCAGCTTGCTCATAATAGGTCGGTCAAACACCTTATACTATTTCAAGTGTCCATTACTTTGATTTGTATCTCTATAATCAATTAAAGTCATATTAATTTTATTTCATAGGTGATTTCTTATAGATGACTGACCAGGAACATTTAGGATAATCACTATAATTTGTCTAAGGATATAGTTATCATAGTAATCATGTAATTGATATGATAATAAAAAAAATTATTAAATAATAATATGTATATAATGATTGGTCATAGGGTAAATTTTTTAACAAATTCTCTGGCTAAAGAAGGAATTTCAAACGCTTCTCTCTTTTTTGGAGGGATCTTGTGCTAAAAGATTGTTTGGACTTCAGCCCCTAGCTTTCTTTCTGTTCAGTTTTTGTAATCTGGGTTCTGCCCTCGTTCTTCATATATATGTATATAAACAAAACACTGCATGGGAAGCGATTTCACCATATGTTCATGACACGTGACGTTGCAAAATCATTGCTATTTCATTTGGTCAAGAGAGGAGAGTCAAGACATGGTCGAATGATTCCTCTTGTCAGTTTGTTGTGATCTTTGTTTGAATTCTTGGATCTTGAGTGTTACTTCGCGGGAAGATGACAAGAACCATTCGTCTTTATTTGCTGGGACGCAGAGGGCTAGGACTTGGGAGCAGGTTGAGGAGGAAAATAATACCCAAACATGCACCACCTCCATCTCCCACATCTCAATCTCACTTCGAATTAATTGACATTGCCCTATTGTAAATACGAACATCAGTGTAGTCTATATATATATAATACGGATTTAAATCTTTGAATTTGAAAGTGGTAAATTTATGTAAAGTTTTTTGTTAAAACACGAAAAGTGAAAGAATTATATTTTATAAAAGATAATAAAATAAATAAACATATTAAAAAGAGAAAAATTTCATATAAATTTATCAATTTCAATTTTAGAAGATTCCATATAATACAATTACAAAGAGACGATGTAAAGCTGTAGACAATAGTAGGTAGCATGCCAAACTCGCTTGCGCACTACCGTTAATTTCTAGGGATAACGGCGGGGTTATAAAAACTGATGATCGGGGCTGATATTATCTTTTGATTTAATTTAAACGATTCTGTTTCCTTTCTTATAACTTATATACGGGTGCCTTATATATATACATATTCGCCAAAATCTCTTCCGTGTAATATATATATTACTTCTCGTACAACAATTAGGGTCCTGTAAAATCTCTTCCGTGTAATATTCGGAAGGGAGACCTCCGTCGGTTTCAAAGATGGAGAAAGAATCGAAGGGGAAATGGGAAGGAAAGGTATCGGCGACTCTGAGAAATGCGTCGGCGGAGCAGACATGGGAGGTGGTGAAGGACTTCTTCAACCTTCACAAATGGTTCCCCACTCTGGCCACCTGCTACGGCATCCACGGCTCTAACGGTGAGCCCGGCTGCATTCGATTCGCCTCCGGCTCCTCCATCCCTTCCGATGGCGCCGATCAGCTCGTCAGCTGGTCGAAGGAGAGGCTTCTTGCCATCGATCACGACGAGCGCACGCTCGTCTATGAAATTGTGGACAGCAATATCGGCTTCAACTCCTACCGCTCAACTATGAAGGTGTCGCCCATGGTCGCCGACGGCCGGCACGGATCTTTGATAGAGTGGCATTTCTCCCTCGATCCTATCGACGGCTGGGTGCTGCAGGACTTGATCGCCAAATACGATCTTGGTCTTCAACGGATGGCTGCCAGAATGGACCATCATTTTCATACTGCAAATTCACTCAATGCTAAATAGCCCTTCTTTCTGCAAATCTGTAGCAAGACTGCTACTCTTTGCTAATGCGCTTCCCGTAGTCTTGCCAGTAAAAGTATTTGATTTAATTTATGACTTGTTCTTTATTTTATTTTATTTCTCTCCGCGTTCCAATTGATTTCTGATGACTTGTTTCGCTGATCACTCCGAAGACTCCCCCCCCCTTTGGATTTGCTCCATTGACAATTACAACGAGATTGTATTGTTTTCGTCGAATTGGGGATTCAAATTAAACTCTAGATCATATGAATAACTTTATAATAATTCACGAGTCATGGGCAGTAAGTACTTTTCATCAGGTTTCGAATAAGCCTTCTGTTCATCTTTTAAATAATTAAATGTGAAAAAACACACAATGGGTAGTCATACCGTGACTATAAATTTGAGATGCTACAATTTTTTTCAAAGAAAACAAAACTATCGACTGATTTTAACCATTTTAAAGTGTTGTGATACTTTTGTTGAAAAATATAAAATCTTTAACTAATTTTAAGCATTTTTTAATTTATATAATTTGGTTAGAAGTGTTTTAACTATTATCTTTTCTAAATTATTCTGCTGCCCAGTACTTATGTCTGCAGTTATAAATCTTTGATTGTTTGGAAAATGAATTGAAATAATTAAAAAAATCTTGTTAATCCCGTGTTTATATTTAACATTTGATGTCAAATAAGATTATCTTTTTATGAACCTGTATACAATATAAAGAAATTAGAAAAAACATAACTTTTAGCCCTTGCACTTTGTTCGTGTTTTATCATAGGTCCTTACATTTTTTTTTCAATATTTTGAGCCCTTATACTTTCATTTCGGTGTTTTATGTTCATTTAAGTTATCTACAGTTTGATCATTTTGATCATTTAGGGATCTAAAATAATGAAAAATGAAAATGTAAGAACTCAATACTAAAAAAATACAAACATTTATAATAAAATATGAGTAAAGTGTAATAATTAACACTTATATTTTTTTAAAGGATTTTTTTTTTGGGAATTTTCCTATACTACCGTCTACATGTACATGGGGACATATTCTATCACATAAACTGCCAGCTCATGCTTATCTCTCTTAAGTCTTGATAGGAATGAATTTATGAATATACAGTCAACAAACCCATTAGGACAAAACGGCAAAATCAAAACCATATGCAGCCGTTTTTTTGTTTCTGGGCAATCTTTGCTAGGTTCCACTTTCTTCCCAAAAGATTTTGAATTTGGACTCCGATGCTAAGATTCTCGATTTGCATTCAGTGCACAACTCACTAGGATTTAGAGCAATCCTGACTCAAATTAATTTTTACTGTTCATTTAAATATTTTTGATATTATATTTATTAATTTAAAATTTAAAAAATTTAAAAAATATGTTAATTATCAATACATATTTAATCAAACAGTTCAATTTAACATTAAATTTTTTTCTAATTTCACAATTTGATTATTCGGATGAACTCTGAATGGTTTAGATATAATTTAAATGACTTAATTTAATATTCCTTTATTTTAAATTATAAGATACTTTTAGATAAAATCTCACATATAAATAAATCTTATTAAATACACTTAATGGCCTTATCTTTTCAAAATAAAATATAAACTTTTAAAAATATCAATCATTTAATATATTAAAAATAAAATGGATGAAAATTAATTAAAAAGAAAAAAATAATATTAAAATCAGCTCATTTAATGATACTTTAATTTATCAAAAATATCTTATAATTTAGAATTGAGAAACTATTAAAAATTTATAAATTTTACAAATTAAACATCTAAATGAATTCAAAATAATTCAGATTTAATATTAAATTTTTTTATATTTTTTATTTTAATAAATATAATATTAAAAATATTTAAAAATTAATTCAGATGGGCTGAGATTAATTTGGATTGAAATGGGGGGCAGGACCACCGAAGGCGGATCTGACGCAGCCAACTAATCGCGTGCCCATCAGTCATCACACAGAAGCCCCAACACCACCCAGGCACACCCCCCCCCCCCCACACACACAACACCCCTTCTCTCTCTCTCTCTCTTTCCCGTTAACTGTTGCTTTCCTGACTCGTGGAAATGGCAGAGGAACCCAATTCTAAATGGGAAGGGAAAGCCTGCGTTGAGATCCCAAATACAGATACAGAGCAAGCTTGGCATCTCCTTGAGGATTTCTGCAACCTTCACAAATTGATGCCCATTGACACTTGCTACCAAGCTGACGGCTCTCCTGGTCAGCCTGGTCTCGTCCGATACTGTGCTTCCACCGTTCAAGGCCAGGGCGAAGCTGAGCCCACCGTCAAGTGGGCCAAAGAGAAACTACTCGCCTTGGATCCCATCCAACGTTGTTTGACCTACCAGATTATCGATAACAACATCGGATTCAAGTCCTATGTGTCCACAATCAAGGTGTTGCCCATGGAGGCTGACGGTGGCTTGCAGGGATGCAAGATCGAATGGTCGTTTGTAAGCGATCCGGTGGAAGGGTGGGCATTTCAAGATTTGATCTCTTATATTGATTCTTCTCTTCACCACATGGCCAACAAGATGCAGCAAGCATGCCCTGCTAACTCGTAATCAGTCCGACTTGACGGCCGCTCAGTTATAAAGTGTTTATCGGCTTGCGCTGATATCTTAATTATTGTTTTTTACTTGTAGTTTTATTATTTTCTCAGGACTATTGGCTTCCTTTTTGTTGCAATTATTGTTCTCGTCAATTATCACTATCCGTTACCAAGTTAGAAAACTCCGGACAATCTTGTTAAAACCCAGAAAGCATAAATCTCGGCTCATCCACATTCCACATATGTCAAATTCGTGATCTCCTATGCGAAACTGCCAATCTTGCGTCATGGATAAGCAGCTAATGGTAACAGAAGGTTGTCACAGTAAGAGAGGTCAATTCTAGTAATCTAGTTAACAGGGCCACGATGAATATGTTTCCAGCAAACTTTTATGTCCCTCCGTTTGATTTTTCCGGTAATTAATGTAGTAACACAAAGATACGAGTACTCACACCATTTATGTTTTCTATGTGGGCATACAGCTTATTGCAAGTTAATTTCTATTTTCATTACGAGACAAGCAAGTCCGTTAGCATTATCGTCAATCCAATCCAATAAAAACAAATACTTGTATAAAATAGCAAGAAGTCACTATTTATTTATTTATCATTTGTAGACGTGGTTTCTTTTCCCCCGTGATGTTCTGATTGAATTGTTCCCTTGTTTGCTTCAACGACCAATGCGTGAACGCGCAAGAGAACAGCTCCCGCGACTTTCATGAACGATACGACGAAATAGAACCCCATCCATACACGAAAGGCAAACGAGGGACGAACAACATGACTTGTAACATCACTAAATACAACTTTCCCGACAAAACAAAATCACACACGTATATATAACATCCAACATGAAATGAATGACCTATCAGACTCCCCCAAACCATTATCCCGAGGGGCCTGTTCAGTGGTGGTTTACCTTCCGGTTATTCCCTAGTATTGACATTTTCAAGATATATTTAGTCTCTCTTCCATCCAATTAATGATGTCCTGTGCCTGTGCTACCTCTTCACGCTCAGGTTCAAACAGAAGGTCGTGCAATAAGCCATCATAAAGCTTCATTTCTTTGATCCGTGAAGCTGCCTCGTTGTACAGATCCCGTGAGGCAAGTGGATCAGTCACCTTATCAGCAGTTCCGTGGAGAACAAAGAATGGTACTGTCACAGATTTTAGGTTCTGCATTAAGTAGGAAGAGATCCGCAGTATTTCATACCCTGTTCGGACCCTTATGGGTCCTGTGTAGACGAGAGGATCAGAGTACTTGACCAGCAATGCTGCTGGATCCCTGGAAACTGGAATACCCCTTTTGTTTGCTCCTTTAAATTGCAATTTTGGAGCAACCAGGGAAAAAACTGGGGCAACAGCCTGCATGCATCCGGCAAACAAGTGATTATCAAAAGCAAAAACACATTAAATAATACCCCATAACACATTTTAATGCAATAATCTTCAGGATTTTTTCCTTTCTCTTCCCCGTGTAGCATGTTCAACAGAGGACACACTAAAAATAAAAATTTCAGGGCACACAGAAGACTAACGAAATAAGATCCAAGTATAACATCATTCTGGCCAAGAGTTTGAAAAGGAAACTTTCACACACGGAGAGCATGTTGGGGGGATTTCTATCTACACAAGCATATTGATTATCAAACCAAGAGAATGAAGTGCCAAGAGAGGATTCCTCAATCATCATGCATCCATGCCATTTTGGACATCCATCTTTATACGTCTATACCCACGCTCGGTACCCTAAAAAAGTAACTGCTGCAATCCCCAAATAAAACAACACCAACGACCGCCTGTCCATTCTGGTCCAGTAACAAATTGGAAGTACCAATTCATCACGCCTATTTTTGACACCGTTCTCCAAGCCTCTGAAAATTTTGACGTTTACTACCCCAAGAAGTTACCTGGTATGATGTCAAGGTAAAACAAAACCTACAACTACTCATTTTTGATCTAATAGAATCAAACCCTTTCTAAACTGGATCTCATACATATGATGATTTAATTAATTTAGCAATAACAGATGATTTCCTAGGTCTCCAAAAACGAAGGCAACTAATCACAGCCTATGAATGCAAAGCTTACCCTAACAATAGGATGAGCAGGCTTAACACGCAAAGCTGGTGAAGTCAATACAATTCCTTCCACCATCTCTTCAACATGCGGGTAGAAAGCCGCCTACACAAAAAGTACATGACCTTTCAAACTATATATATATATATATAGAAGAAATGAAAAAGAAATCAACTCATGGGAGTTATACAGAAGAAAAACAGTTCTTTACCTTCAAAACCACAGCTCCTCCCGTGGAGTGACCAAAGAGAAAGCATGGAACCCCAGGATTGTCCAACTTTATCTTTTCCAAGAATGCCCCCTGTTTAAATTATCGCTTGTCAATGTTAAATGATCAGGCAACATTTGAAAATTATACTATACCCCAAAATTTTAAAGGAGGCCAAGCGGAAAATGTGAGGAACAACAAAATTATTTCTGCTTCTTGGTTATAGTAAAGTTTTTAAATGGCCAAGTGACACGAAATAACAAAGTTGAACCTGCATGAAGAACTTTATCCATGTCCAGGCATGCTCAAATTAAAAGAGAAACAAGAGATAGTGATAAGACCCATTTACACCAATGAGAATTAAACTCAATCTTATGCAATTAAATAGCTCTTTGTATGATGAATTTTATAAATATCACGCCCATAAGGTTTCACAGCAATTTGGAATTGCATTGTACTCCATCAATATAAGATTGATTAAGGACAGAACTTTTTCAAGTATGAGAAGTCGACTATTCAATAATTAATTACATAATTAATCTCGGCTAACTTTTACCATTTGGCTTACATGATCTACATGATAGTTGCTTCATGTTTCAATGGTTGGATTGATGAAAATTGCATTCTATTGTTAAGTTATCTAATGTTGTAATCTCACACTGCATTATGACCAAATGTTGTGCTTCTGTCCATCTTTCCAAACATTGATGTGAAAACCACTTGTTAAAGTTTTAGCCATAAAAACAAAAAGAAATGCAGTCAAACATACTATGTCTGCAGCAACATGATCAAGTGATGGAACATAACCATGCAATCCATCACTCCCTCCATGACCTGTAAAAAGAAACCATAAATATAAACCTTCAGACAAGAGAATGGCAGAAAAGTGCAGAAAAAAACTATATGTTTAAATTACATAAACAAAATCCTTTCTCATAACTAGGAGGAAAAATAAGCATTGCAAAGAAGAGGGTATATCCATTCCTTTTACTACATTATCTAACAACAAGTGGTTAAATCTTATTTCAACAAGATAGATATCTATTGCAGAACAGGGAAGTATTATTTAGCAGTGAAGAACACATTGATAGAATTAGAAACAATTCTTAAAGATAGTAGTCACCTATCCAGTCCATCGCATAGACACCAAAGTTGCACGAAGTTAATTGCCTTGCAAAATGAGCATATCTTCCACTGACAAATGAACACTGAGTCAGGGAAAAGGCATAACTTTTATATGCTCTTAAAAACAAACAAGGGCAATCAAATTTTTTTTGAGAGGGCAACAAAAACAGGGAGGATTTAATTGTATTAATACTGAACTGAAAATTCTCATGAACTATGGAAAAATAAAAGCTGCGTCATCTCTTAAGCAGAACTAATCACTAAACTCTTAACAGAATCAAGTTTCTGTAAGCTGATCAAATTAAGCTTACCTGTGTTCATTAAGCCCATGAATGATTATGAGAATTCCCCTGAAAAAACAAAAGAGGAAAAAAAACCCTGAGAAATGTGAAACAGGGCAGCAGAACAAATGGCAGCGAAGGGGACGGACAGCTGTACATGACAATCAGAAAAAACGTAGGATATGAAAACGAAGGGAAATAAATTCAAGAAACCAGAACCTTTAATATCGTCCTCTGAAAGTGCCTCTTGAACTAATCGAGAAAGGGAAAAGTAACATCTTGACACCATTGACATGACAACTACTTTATCTTAACAAGACGACAATTACATTCCATGAAGCTTAAGTTTGAACCTCACTGTTACATGTTAGTTGTTCAATAGGACAATCCCAGAATGGAGATCAGAGAACAAAAACGCAATCAACACAGAGATTAGAGAGCCACATAATCTGAGAATTGGAAAAGCCGAATTAGCATTTTTCTAAAAGAGGGGATCGTTTCAATCACTTTCACTCCTATGCATAATGAACAGTTCAGAAAGAGGCCAACTCAAACCCATGTCCAATTTAGCTCATTCCAGCTTCGTAGTTTTTGGGGCTGGAATGATGCCACATCCAAAATGGGACCAAATAACTTCTCTTAAGCTCATTACACAGCTTAGCTCCTCCACCAGCTAAGTTTTTTTCAATTCTACATATTTCCAACGTGAAACTGGAAAACAACATCACCAATTTTCAATCCGTTCAGGCCAGGAAAAAATAACTTTCTTTTTATAAAGGGGGAAAAAAGGAAAAATAACTTTCTAGTTTTCTATACGTTACACGTAGAACTCCAACAGGGACAACAGACCCACGAAAAGGGGAAAAAAAGCATGAACAAGTTCATAGAACAGAACAGTTCTAAGATAGGAAATTTGCGATCGCAAATTTCACTCTTTTAACCCTTCCTTCTCTTGAAAGTGAACCCAACATTCAGAAACCGGGGGCAAGGACTTAAAGACTAGAAAGCCAAAACAAAAATATGATGAGGAGGACAAAACATTAGAAGACCTTACTTAATATCATCGGAAACAGGAAACCAGGAGCGGCAAAACAGAGCGTTACTGCGAAGACCAAAGAAGAGAGAAGTGGCCCATCGGCAAGTAGCATCATCGCGGGCCATGCGCACATCTTCGGCAAAGCCCCTTCTCCTGAGGGAGTCCTCCTCCTCTCGGATCAACCACAGGGACCTCCGCTTGCGATGCTTCCGAGGCGAGGAAGGCGGAGTGCCGTGCAAGGGAGGGAAAAAAAAAGCGACGAGGACGAGGAAGGAGGAACCACAAGAAGGAGAGGAAGAAAGTGTAGACGAAAATCAAAGACGCCCTGAGGGCTTTGAGAGTTGGAATGATGCGGTTGCTAGCACCGGAGGTCAACTGGTCCATTTCCATCTCGGCGGTAGACATGGCGAAGATGGAATGAAGGAAGGAGAGGGGAAGAGAAAGAAACGAATGCGAGAGGCGACCCTCGTGGTGGCGAGCATTTATTAACGGCACAGCGTTAACGAGTGCTAGACGTGGAGGTAAGGTTTCCCACGGTGTAGATTGAACAAGCAAACAGCGATCTGCGAGAAGGCATTGATGAAGGAGGACGTGGCGCGACATGATTGGCTAGAAGAAGCGCGTGATTCATTGACAGCTCCTTATTTTTACGAAGTCGTTGAGGGTGCGGTGCAGGTGCGACAGCGAGTAAATAGGTCCTCGCCTGATTTTGTTTGTCAAGTCAAATGAGCCTTGGGCGTTAGTTTGTTTTTTTTTTCGGATCGCAATGTATACCCCTATTTCCTTTATAAATCACATTTTACAAATTTTATTATTCTTTTTTAATCAATCAAATAAATATTTTTATAAAATTTTTATTTATAAAAAAGAAACATTATATTAATTTATTATATAAAATAATATTTAAATTTTTTTATTTTTTTTATTTTTTATTTTTTTATATTAATACTAGTGAGGTTAGTAGAAATAATAATTTATAAAAAAAAAAATTGAATGAGTATCTGCTATCCCTGCGAGATTACCACAGATGAGATGGGAGCGGCGACAATCCACGCGGTTTCAGGGTTTTTTTAATATTATTATCTTAAATTACTAAACATTTACTAAAAGTAAATAAATTACTTTTTTCATTTTAAATTATAAAAAATTTTAATAAATTTTTCATCCTAAATATAAAACACTTTAAGTAAATTAAAGTTTTATTAAAAGTATCAATTTTAATATTATTATTATTTTTTTATAATTAATTTTCATCATCACTTTTCTTACCAATATATTAAATGATAAGTGTTTTGAAAATTTTATTTTTTAAAAAGATAAAATTATTGAGTACATTTAATAAAATTTATTAATATATAAAATTTTATCTAGTGTTATAATTTAAAATGAATAGAGTAATTTATTTAATATTAAAAAAGTTCACACATTAAAGGATGCCCAGACTTGTGTTGCCCTTATATTTCATGACTATTTGAAATTACCCTTACCGTCTTACAGCAATAAATGGGAACGGTGAGCCGTGTCTGGTTTCCAGACAAAGGCAAGGCTAAGCTGTTATAACTAATAACTACTCTCTTCATTTTTATGTATAAAAATAATAACCATTATTTTTAACTTATTTTTTATATGAGCAAAATTATATTTTTAATAAACATTCATTATAAACCTTTTAAATTACTTTCATAATTTTATTATTTATAATCATAAAAAATAATTAATAAATATTTGATTAAAAAAATTAATAAAGAATATTATGATTCAATTTTTTTATTTTCAAATATAATTAATATAATTAACTGATTTTTTTTAATTGAGTAATATAAATATATATATATATATTTTACGGATAAAATCGGAGGGAGCGATGAAAACCAGACAAGGAAGCGAACAGCACCGCGTTTGATCATGGATCTATTCCATTTTGCGCCAGGCAACAGTTAATGATTCGAGCCCGAACCTGTGTGCGCCACGTGTCATCAATCATCTGTCGCCAGTTGCCGATGTCACTCCTGTAGATGGAATGCAGATTGGCGGTGTATTGATTGACCAAATTAAAAAGAACACACCGCCCGGCCCTTTTTCCACGTCAATCACATATCGGAATTTGATTTGTATGTGAACCGAGCAGGCGAGTACACATTGTTTGTATATTTATTATTATTAATGGATCAAATTCAGCCAATGACCTCAAGCAATGTAGCAAGATACTATTTGACTCCAGTACGTACTATATTAGATACGAAGCCTCACGCGTCCGTGAGGATCAAGAACCCGCGTATGGAGGCCATGACGATTAATATTGATTTTCTAGGAGCAGGCGGTATTAAAACAATGAATTGGGTATTAATGAAATTATGAAAATGATAATTGAGCATAGGTTGATAAATGTTGTTTGGGTGGTTGGGGGAGAAAACACATCATCATTGAAAAAGGTTGCAAGCAGGGCAACAGGGCGCGACGATATTCCGGGTTTTTTTTTTTTTTCGGGTGAACGCAGAAAGGAGGGGGCCTCGTTGAAAAAGTTGCAAGAGGAGGAGGCCCACAAAAGACGAAAGAATGAGCCTATTGATTTGGAAGTGCGTGGACCACAACGATCCCAAAAACAGGTCAACATCAAGATTTTTTACTTTTCTCATCTCAGCAACGGTTTTTTCGTTTGATGTTTATCGTATTCGAATAAATGCTTCCCCAACGGGAAAAGAGTGAAGTTGACGATGATCCCCATGGCATCGCTGGGGACATTGCTGCTGATCCTCTTGTAAAAAGCACAATTGATAACATGCATTATGGCTTGGAATTAAAATATTGTTCTAATTTTAAACGTATTAATAATATAAATAACATTTAAATAAAATAGTTATGCCAATTAATCATGCAAGTAATAATATGTATTGATTTCCCTAAAATATCCTTCCTTTTAATTATTTATATCGAGAACTACCCTCGTTGACCCCGTGCATAGACAAGGATAGTTTCGAAGAAAGTATATAAAAAATAAAGGAGATTGCTATCTTATACTCAAAATCAGGATAAATTTGTCAACTAATTATTATATTTAGAATTTTAAAAATAAGTTGGGATTAGGATAGGATGCGGATGCAATTACTTTGCATCTCACTTACCCTCTCTTTTACTTTTTTAAAAGCAACGATGCCAGTCAAGAAGGGACCACGGCAAACCCGAAATATGGAGCGAGGGGAAAAAAAAAAACGCAGTGGATGTCCGGATCAAAAGCCCTCTGAATTGACGATCAGCTATGTTTTCTTGCAAAATATATGCTCGTCACTCATCGATGAACAAATATGGCGTGGACCAGGATCAAATCAAGAAACGCAAGCGGGCGCTGGCATGTTTACTGTTTCACTAATCTCATTTATAAGCTATTATCAACACATTTTAATGAAGTCGAGAAAAGTTTTAAAATTTATTGACTTTATCTTAAAATGTATTAATTATTAATTTTACTTCAATTAAATACATATGTTTAATAATATATTTTCTCTTTTTAATATTTTGTGAGTAAACAAGAAAATTTATACTGAAAATTTAACGAGATAACTTATAAATAAAATTAAAAAAAAAATTTTCTATCTGTTTTATAAATAAAATCAGAAGGAATATAAAATAAGAAAATCATGAGCAAGGTGAGCAGATGACCACGCATTTAAGCACAAGTATCAACGGCATCTCGGATCAATGTCAAGAGACATCGGATGACTGTCCTTTTGGTTTCCTTTTTCAACCAAAAAAAAAAAAATCTCCTGACAGTTCGTCTTTGAATAAAAACTGAGATCAATAATGTCCATTCATTATGAGGTTATCTTTTAATAAAATCAACTTTTATTTCATTTTACACGTACCATAAACCAAAAATAATTTGATAATAAACTGTTAAAATATAATTCATATGCTAATAGACTTGTTATCTCACGTGCAACTTTATTATATTTGCTGAGATAAAGATTTATTCTGTTAATATTATCTTATCTATTAAGGTTTATCGTGTTGAGGTTTATGAATATTAGGTTCATTTATATAATACGAGCCTTTCATATCAATAGTATGTGGACAGCGCTTTCCTCATCTCCTTTTCCTTCTCTCTTGACTTCTTTTATTGCTAATCTCATTAACGAAAATCAAATTGATAAAAAACGCCAGGATACAATTTTCTTTTTCTCTTGAAAACAATTACATACAAGGGTAAATTAATTATATACATTAGGGCATTTTGTTGAGGCCGGGATGAGATTTGAATAAGTATTCAATCATCAATTATGGCTGTTACTTGTTTTCATGACAGGGAAAGACTCAGGATATTATTTACGAAGATGTGAAGGGCCTCTAATATTTATGTGGCCAGTGCTGGAAGATAACAAGTCCGTGGCTAAACAATGGTATGGTTGGTCGTGATCACTTGTCTTTCGCTTCCCGAAGCTGTCAGTCTCAAACTATCAACATCGTCATCTCCTTGGGATATATTTCTTATACACTAGATAAGCTTGGCTCTATTCAGCATCTCGTCACCTAGGTCTCTTCTATTGCAGCAGACCCAACACTTACGGGACCTACCCCACCACAAGAGAACAGGACCTTATGGGGACTATGTGTACAGCTCAAGAACCATTCATTCAAATCCAATATGAAGTTTTATGAACACTGCATTCGCCTCTCTAAGTTAAATACGCAAGTTTTTTTATTTTGTTTTTGTTTCCCACCTCATCATTTGTCCGATCGGTGAGCAGCTGTGTTTTTAGTTGAGTGCTCTTTTGTGTCTTTTTCTTGGGTCACTTGATCCACTGGACCTGATTATTCTTCCAGATTTCCGTATGGGCTGCCCACAGCCATTCTTATTCCCACGAATTCGTTCCGGGTCCTGCGTTTCGGTAGTTGCAGGCCGCGCGTTCAGAATAAATAAGCCCTATATATATATATATATTTTTTTTTTAAAAAAAAAATCTATATCTATATTACCTAATTATCCACATGTATCTATATTCTATATAATGTATAAATTGCGTAGATATTGATGCACTTGACTTGTGAATAGTGCTGACTTGAGAAGTTGTCATATTTCGCTTCTATTGGGTTGGATATTTTGTTGTTTTGTAACTTAATATCTATTTTTCTTTTCTTCTTCTTCTTCTTTTTAACTTGAACGGCTAAATACAGTTGGATCCCAACTGTCTTCTTTTGTAAAGCACAAGAACAATTTCTAGTTAATAACCCTACACGGAGAGAAACTGACAGACAAGATTTTTCATTTTGAGAATCATGAAATATTTTCCAATTTAATTAAAACGGAAGCTGCATTTTTTTCTTCAAGGACTTATCCGCCAGAGAGGCCATAAAGTAGGAATTTGACCTTCAACCTTCAAGAGAAGATACATGTGAACGTCGTATGCCTTTATTTTCCTTTCTCGTAAATGATAAGCTTGACCTCCCCCCCCCCCCCAAAAAAAAAACATGACTTCCTGTTTTGATTTTGGATTTCTTTAGGATAATCTATTATTTTTATTTTGTCGCCTTTTAACATCCAACTCTATATTGGTTTTGTTAACTTGTTTGAATTTAAATTAAATAACTATACTTAATATAAGTATTGAGCGCCTGTATTATTTGAACAGTTAAAATTCAAATCAATAATTATAAATTTATATTTCATTTGAAACTAACGAGTGAGTGAGTTTATTTGAACCGTTGATTTTAATTTCAGACAGTACAAGCACTTAATATTTGTATTAAGTATAATCATTGAATTTAAATCTGTCTTGTAACCATATTTCCAAACTCTATATCTAGTTTTCCAACCTAAAAGTTCTCTCGTCCAGAGATTAAAATACACAGGTGCGCATCCTAAAGCTTCTATCGTCTAAATTTGCCTGCCCTTTATAGCAACAGTTCAACACCTTCACACCAAAACTCTGCCTTTGTTATTTGTGCATATATGCAAACGGCGGTATTACTACTAATTAATACCCGCTAAACTTTGGATATAATTAAGAAGAAAACAAAGTGTGTTCACTACATGTAAAAAGTTATCCCCCAACTTCGCTTCGTGAAAGACCTGGGTCAGTCCGGGTTTTTCTGTCACGTTCCTTATAAGTTACTAGACTCGACAACTAGAGTCCACATGCATCTTCTTCACATGAGAAATCCTGTGTGTGTGTATAACTACGATCATAAACATGTTGAATATGTCATGGCCTGCCTAACATTTTCTCAAAAGCTATCAGTAGCTAGCTGAACTATCATATTTCATCACCGTGGCTTCAAACCCAAACAAGGCAAATCAACTGGTAGAATCCCATGCAAAGAGCAGTGAGCATATATTCCCAAAGGATAGCCTTGAAAGAACGATATCCGATGTCACGTCGGGACTAGACCAACAGGGCATGGAAGACATCTGGGAGGTGAAGAAAGCCAAGTGCGAGTGTTGCGGAATGTCAGAGGAGTGCAGCGAAGAGTACATAAAGGGCGCGCGCCACAGGTTCTGGGGGAAATTCATATGCGGCTTGTGTGGTGAAGCTGTGAACGAAACGACGCAGAAGAATGGTGGAAAGGGAAAGGAAGCACTGGAAGAGCACATGAATGAGTGCGTCAAGTTCAACAAGATTGGCAGGTCTTATCCTGCGCTGTACCAGGCCGAGGCCATCAAGGAGATCTTGAAGAAAGCATCAAGAAGCAGATCAGCCAGGTCTGTGACTCCCTCTGATGAGGTTGGTCTTAACAAGAGTGACACGATCCTCAGGAGCTCCAGCTGTATTCCTGCAATCACTCGAGGCACCATCAACAACGTCGCGTCTTGATCGACTAGCTAGGTTTCACACCACACCATGTTAATTATCTTGTTCTCTCACTACTGCTAGTTACTTGTCAAAATTAATTTATTACGTTCCTGTTTCAATTGTAATTAGATGTGATAAGCTCTTCATGGCTAAATGGCATGATTTTTTATAACTAGTATTTTATCGAAATTTAAGGGTAATTGTACAGCTGTTTCTTTTGCGCGTTTATATCTATGACGGGGAAAAGCTGTATTGTCTCCTGTATATTTTTAAATAGGTTAATTGTACGGTACTACCTCCGGGCCGATATTACGGTAGTCGGTACGTACGATGAAAAAAACTTGTTTGTGTCGCAAAAATCTAATCATATGTGAGTTCTCGTATTTATCCATGGGATATCACCGGCGACCGGCGTGCAGTCATAGATTCGGAATGCCATGAGTAATTCAGTAGTCCCGTACATGAGTGTGAATTCTTGTGACAAAAGTAGTGTACTGATCTGAAACTCTCGCAGAATATGAATTTCAGACCGCTTATAAAATTAACGAAAACGAATACCATGTTTTATTAATCATAGGTACGATAACATATACGTAGTAGCTAGGAAATTGACAGAGCTGAATAGTGAATATTGTCTTGAAAGCAAAGCGAGGAAAGCTATATTATGACGAGTTGATATTAGGATGCAATAACTCAGAAAAGGAGGGGTATTCTGAGAAAAAATATGTAAGTGTCATCTAATCTTAACCACCCAATGTGCGAAGTGAATTCAAGGATCTAGGCAGCAATACTAGCCTGAACAGATTAAAAGGGATCTCAATGATTTGGTTATCACACTCATGCGCTGGAGCTGCAAATGACTTGCTGATGACAAACAGAACAAGAGCTCAGATAAAATCGAAAGAAATAAGAAACAAGACAACACGAGTGGTCCTGCATATAGATGTATTATTAGTATGATGAACGTATTTTGTCGCGGGGCAACTGAGTGGGGAGGTACCAGCTGACTCTGCATGCGTGTCTTTCTGCGCATGCACGCTCTAGCTAGGCAATAGGAGGAGACTCCCTAAAAGCAAATGGGAAATAAATGGTGGTCTCGCATGTCTCCCCCAGACTTCGCCACACCCAACTGCCTACCTCTGGATACTCGTCCATGCACCTCACCTTACATTGGTTTTGAATTTCAACAATGAATAATTTTTTATCGTCGAAATAATACAGTTGAAATTAACTGATGACATGGAGCTGTATGTATGTATTGATTCTAGTGGTGCAAATATCTAGGTATTTTCAGGTCTCGCAGACAAACGAAATAAGCAGTGGTGAAGTTGAAATTAGGCGGTCCTATGTCGATACATTGAGGCTGCTGCAATAATTGTTGCGGCAAAAATTATAACCTGTGACGTGGGTTGGGCCCGGATTTCACGTACGAAAGTTTGACTCCTCATGAACATAACAGGTCAGAATGGTGATAACCCCGCCAAGAGTGGAGCATGTAATGGTTGATTACGATTTTTTTACCAATATAATGTAAACAATAAAAAAATTATCAAAATGCTATATCATAGAAAATATTTATCTAAATACTACAACAAAAATCATTCAGAATGAAAATGAATTTTTGACTGTGAAGAAATCGTTCAAGCCAAAAGCAATTTTGTAGTCAAAAATTATATTTTTATTCAATAAAAAGTGAAATTGTTTGCTAAATGAATGATTTTAGCTTTTTTATTAACATGACATTTTATTCACTATTAACTACGAGAATCTTTGCTTTCTTTTCTTGCTTTGCTTTTCACACGCGATTCATTTTCAAGTGTGAGATAGATGGCCACTTACTATTGTTGATGTTCCTCCGGTACTCGAAGAATTGGATAGAACATCTAAGTAAATACAATGGTATTAAAGACATACCCAACAATAGATCTAATATATTAGTAGTGATATTGAGTATGCGATAAGTTTTTCACTTTCTTTCACTAGTGTCGTCTTTTTTTTGTATAAAAAAATTGTTAATACCTAATGTCTTATTATTTATTTTAGGCTTATATAACAAATGAGTTATACTGGCTAATGATTAATTCTCATTCAAAATGCTCTTATTGCATTGATTATTGAGATAAGGTTGCTTGAGACCAATGCAATATCTTACTTGTAATGAAAGAACAATAATTTAACAGGGACCTTTAGCTTACTCTACTAAGAATTGAGTTGCCTCATCCATAAATTCTTTAAGTTAGACTAAGCAAGTGATGTGGTAGCTATTTGTCTACTCAATCACTAATTTAAAATGAAAATGTAAAAACACAAGAGCCTTAAAATTTTATTATTAAACTCATTACATGCTAGCCTATCATAATCATTGCCCCCTTTGTCCTCTCTCAATCATGTTCAATTCGAGTCTCATTATGTGCCACTCTCACCATCATCCATTTCTAACTCACCCACTTCTACTCAATGATATTAGTGGAAGAAGGTGAAAACTTACCGCATACCTAGTATCACTACTAATATGCTAGATCCATTATTGGGTATGTCTTCAATATTATTGCGTGTACTCAGATGTTTTATCAAACTCTTTGAGTACTGGAGGAACATTAACGATAATAAGTGGCTATCTATCTTATGCTTAAATGAATTGCATGAGAAAAGCAAAGCAAGAAGGAAAAGCAAATATTCTCAAAGTTGATAGTGAATAAAATATCATGTCAATAAAAAAGATGGAATCTTTCACCTAGTGAATAATTTCACTTTTAATTGAATAAAAAAATAATTTTTGACTACAAAATCGTTCTTGGCTTGAATGATTTCTTCACAATCACTTTGTTGTAGCATTTGGATAAATATTTTCCATGGTGCAGCATTTCAATATTTTTTTACTATTTACAGTTTATTGGTAAAAAAGCCATTGATTAGCTAGTCACACTTAAAGAAATTTTGTCCATTGTTAGGATATTTATAATATATAGTGCCATAGCTAACTATTCTATTCTACACGGGTGGAGTGTAATATAAAGCACAGAGTAGCCCACGGCATAATAATGCCTTGGCTCTGTTTATAGGTACCATTGTTCTGTTTGAGATGTAATAGTTTTTGCTATGTGCGTTTTTTTTATGGGGCAAATGTGCAAAAATATTTAAAAATTTTCTACCAAGAGCACCTAGTATTCTTGAATAAGAATGGTGCAAAAATTTCTATAAACTAGCTTCAATAGGTGCATCCATCTCCAACACGTTAAAGATAACTTATATTGACCGTTAATTTACATATAAGTTATCTAAGCAAATAGTTTGACCATTTTTTGCTGAGGTGGAGTAATAAATTTTGGAAAACTAGTGTCTTCCTCCAAATCCTTCACTCCTCTTTCCATTTCCTCTTCATTGCTTCCCTCCGTTGTAAGTGCCTCTTCTTTGCTGCTGTTTCTCCTTTGCAAACTTACATTTCCATCCCTTCTACTTAGTAGGAGCTCTAAGATCAACATCCATTGACACAAGGGATTTTCATTCGCAAGATTTAAATATATAATAGCGGGATTCCTTATCTAGGAGGGGGAATAAATCAACTAGTCTAGATGACCAGGGTGCAGAAATGCTGGGTCTATTATGTCCAGTTGATTGGTAGGCCCTACTAATAAACACAGTTTTCTTCGTCGACATCTCATCCATTTCTGTAAGGAGTTGATTCAAAACCCTGTCAATAGCTCCCTCATATCTCCCAAACTCCTTCATCATCACACATAGTCATTGTATTGGATTTTAAAACGACGAGTCTAGTGGTGCTAGAGAAAGTAAGTAGCATAAGCTATGCGAAGGATGTGTTAGAGGTTTTTTGGTGTTGCCATTGGAAGGGAGGATGTATGAAAGACTCTTAGAGGTAGAGAGGGGAGCGTTAGAGCTAGACTGCCATATGGCGTGAAGAGGGGAGAGTTGGAGTTGGACTGCCAAATGATGTTGAGAACGTTGAGGTAGACGACGACATTGAGGGACATAGGGCACACTTATAATTGATGTGCACAAAATTTTAAAACAAACAGCAAGTGTTCGGATCTAACGAGATATAGCTAATCAAGGTTGTCTTACAAGGAACTAAATAAAATGAATTTACACAAATAAAATTGTTTTCATTTCAGTTAAATTATCTAATCAACAGTGAAGTTTTTATTACTTTAAAAATATGAAATAAATAAAATAAAAGTCAAAGAATAAACCTGAGTTAAGATAAGCTATCTAAGAGCATCTTAGAAATTTTAATTCCCTTTTACTACTTTGCAGCTCAATTACTTCTAGTTATCACATTTTAATTTAACTTTAAAATCACTTATCTAAATTAGATTATACATTTGTCGATTCTAAAACTCATGATCTAATTATGTTATGATATCTCAAGCAAATCCTAATTCAATTATGTGCAAAACTTAAAAGATTACCTAGGACTTTTGAGTATATTTTTATCTCAAGTGAAAATTAGATTAAATCAAATCTTAAGTTGCTCAATACATGATTTATTTGAGATTTTATTTTGTCGAAGGCAAAAACCAAAATTCAAATAGACACTAAAGTTGGCCACCAATAGCATGACACAAAATTAATCTTATTAAGCATTAAAGCATTGATTAAAATCGATAGTCAAAAAGAAATCTATCTACAAAGTATTAAATGTTCATAGAATCTCTAAGAATAAAAGAAAACTAGCCACTCAAAGCTCTAATATAAAAAATAATTCAAAAACAACACGGAGAACTAAAGACATAATAGAAGAAAGAAGAGAATCCAGATATAAATACCTTAAAGAAGCTTCACGGTCACTCTTCAATATTCAATTTAGCCTCCAAGCCCTTGGTTAATGCTTTAGAGTTGCCGATGCTTTATTTATGACTTGTTAGCACCCCTTTGTCCTCTAATTTCTGTCTTATCTCATATGTTTTTGTAAGATATTATTTAACTTTGCATATGAATTTTAATTAAAATTTTGCCATGTTTTTCCTTTTGTTAGCACGCGGTCGTACTCTTCTTCTCAAGGTTCACGCATGGGCAAATAATGAAGGAGTCTTTTTCGTGACCTCCTCTGTTCGTCGTCGGGTGTCGAGGTTTAGGGTGTCCGCATATAATCTTCACACGTGGATGAGCTTTCAAGCCATGATCTTCCCTGTGCAACTATATCTGTGGGTGGAGAAATTCTCTTCTTTACTTATCCACGAGTGGACAACTTTTTTTGGGCCTATTTCTGGAGCTTTGAGCTAGTACTTAGCATTTTTATCCATTTAGGTGTTGTTTTCGCTCATTTTTCTTGAAAATGCCTAAAAATCACCAAATGAGGTATTTTATCCAAATTTCTCTAATTAGTAAATAAAAGAGGAGAAGATATATATTAATTTATGTAAAATCCCAACTTATCAATCATATTGGCTAGTTTCAGGATGGCCAGTCTCACTTGGTTTCAAGACTCCAATGCAACGAGTGGAGAGTAAGGGAGAAAGGAGGTGGTGATGTGGTAGCTACTTGGCATGGATCGTGCGGTTTAAAATAAAAATTTAACCGATGTCAATTATCGTTAATGGGTTGGAGATGGATACACACATTAAAGCTAGTTTATAAGTATTGCTGTATCATTCTTCAATTAAGGATATTGGGTGTTTTTACAAAAAAGTTTTGTGAGTATTTTTACATATTTGCTCTTATGTATGTGCAATTTACCTGAAGGGAACATCACTGTGTGGGTGTGAATTGAAGGAAGAGCATGAGTAAATGTAACACCCTCAAATTTACAAACCGATTTTTCGCAAATTATTAATTCAAGAAATCATTTTTTTTTCATTGAACCCTTATCATACCCTTATCATGGTAGAAAAATTTCTACCATGATACATCCAAGATAATATACCACAGGTCTTAAAATATCTCAAAAAGCAATTAGAACCATGAGGGACAGACATGATCCTCATAGCATGTTATTTAAATTAGGTCATGAATCAAAAGGGACAGACATAATCCTCTTGGACATATAAATGCATTTAATAAAAAGGATTAGAGTTTACATGCTCCATAGACAAGATATGTCCTAAGTTGGCACAAGATACATTGTATAATCCAAAATAAGAGGCAACGTAAAAGATGGTGTCTCATACACCATAATTACACCTCTGGTGCTTTCTCGGCCGGATTCGCTCCTGTAAAAATATTAACCACGGGGAATGAGACTTAAAAGTCCCAGTAACCAAAAATTAATATGTAATGATGCATGCGGATGTAACTAATCATGCGATTGCTAAGTGGGCACACAAAACATTTAACCGAACAATATTTTCAAACAAACCGAACAAGTATTTAATTGCATGACTGCACCTTATATCCTCCTTTCACCATGCTCGGACGCCAAATCACCCGGCCAAAGGTGAGTTGGACCAAGCGACACGCCACTCATTGGGTCCAATGAGGGCTTACCACGTGGTAATAATTAACCGAACAGAAATTCCCATTAACACCATACATTAAAATACCCTGACAAGTCATGCATCATTCAAATATCCAAACAGGAATATATCCGAACAATAATATCTCATCATGATAAATAAAAAATAAATTTTTAACCCACTTGGCAATAATTTCAAACAAGTATATACAGTATTTATTTTCAATAATTCATAATTTTTCCAAACAACAAAACAACACATAACCATTCACAAACACACTCATCACAACACATTAATAATGGTTACCTTGTGTCTTGAATAACAAGTTCCCCTTCACAACTCCTTTTTCACCACTATCTTTGTCAATATAATCTACATAATTATTTCACAATACTATATATTAATTTTACATTAAAATAAATAACTCTAATTTAAAGAATTAGAAAGTCTTAGATCTATAATCCATATTAACACTAATTTAAGATTTATGCCTCATTTAACTTCCCAAATTCTTTTTCTAAAATTCTTGTACCCTAATAAACTATTTTTTTTATCCTCAAATCACTTCTAGTATCACAATTTCATCCTTCTATATTCTAAAAATTCGTCCAAAAATAAATTAAAAATTTTACAATTATCCTGAAACCTCAAATCACCTTTCTATAACCTCAAAAATACCTATTCATACTTAAATAAATATTTAATAATCATAGGTTTATCCCTACATCTCAGATTCCACATAAATTCAACCATATAGATCTAGATTTTAACTCAAAAATTCTTAAACATGAGTTTCAACCTCAAGAAAATATTCTATAATATTTATTATATCCCTAAGAGTTTTAACCTATATTTTTAATCCATCATATCATCAGATTAACTATCCTATAGAAAAATCCTAACAAAATATTTACTCTATCCTACAAAATAATCATATCATTAGAAAGCTAATATTATTTAGAAAATAACTATAAAATTAATTTTGTAATTAAATAAATTTTTAAATGCTAATCTAAACAGGAAAGTTAGAACATACCTGAAGAAAAAGAAAATAATCCCCCCTTGCGAGAAAACGCCGAGCAACGTGAGAGGAAGAGAGAAAAATAATATAAAAATGGGATTGTGAGTCCCAAAATTATATTAAAAAAAACTATAGGTTTGAATTTAATTATTCAAACCTTTGGGCCAAAAGTTGCAATTTCCTCTAAATTGCATCTCAGCCTCTCATGCTTCCTAATGCACACACCCCCTCCTTTTTATACATGAAGGCACCTCTTCTCTTCCCTCATCTAACCAATGTGGGACTTAGAAACAACAACCTTCCACCCCCTTTTTTTTTGTTCCTTCTACCTTCTCTTTTTTTTTCAACACATACATAAAAAAAAATTATTTATATATTATATCTTAACTAAATATTGCTTATGTGATTTTAAATTTAAATTTTTAAATTCATAATTAAATACCTAACCATAATATTATTTCTAAATAACCTCAAATAATATAAATTCCTATCATTATCATTTTTTTTCTCAAAACCTAAATTCCACAATTTCTTTATTATATAAAAAATCAGGATGTTACAATTCTCCCCTCCTTTTAGAAATTTTGTCCTCAAAATTTAATAGATAAGCATAGAAACTATGTACCTAAGCAAATAAATGTGGATAATCTTGCCTCATACTCTCCTCGGTTTCCCAAGTAGCATCACCCAGGGCTCCACCCTTCCAAATCACCTTCACGAGTCGGATGGTCTTATTGCGCAGTTGTTTGTCCTTAAAGTCCTCAATTCGCTCCGGTTCGGATCTAAAGGTCAAATTCTCCCTCAATTCTACTTCTTCAGGTTCAATAACATGGGAGGGATCCGGGTTGTACTTCTTCAACTGTGATACGTGAAATACATTATGGATACCTGCAATCTGTGGAGGCAATGCAACTCTATATGCAGCAGGTCCAATTCGCTCCAAGATCTCATACGGGCCCATAAATCTAGGTGTCAACTTCTTTGCCTTAATGGATCTACCAATGCCTGTCATCGGAGAAACCTTCAAAAATACATGATCTCCTACTTGAAACTCTAACGGTCGTCTTCTCTTATCAGCATAGCTCTTCTGTCGACTCTGAGCTGTTAGCAATTTTTGCTTAATCATTGCAATCTTCTGGGTGGTCTGCTTTACAATTTCTGGACCAATGATACTCCTCTCACTTAATTCTGTCCAACACAAAGGCGATCTACACTTCCTGCCATACAAGGCCTCATAAGGCGCCATCCCAATACTAGAATGATAGCTGTTATTATAGGCAAATTCAGCTAATGGCAAATGATTATCCCAACTACCTGGTAGTTCAATGGCACAAGCTCTCAACATGTCCTCCAAAGTCTGGATCGTCCTCTCTGTTTGTCCATCTGTTTGGGGGTGGTATGCGGTGCTAAAACTCAGTCTGGTACCCATAGCCTTCTGTAGCGCACCCCAAAAGTTTGAAGTGAACCTTGGGTCACGATCTGACACAATTCTAGAGGGTATACCATGAAGTCTAACTATCTCCTTAATGTATATCTCAGCAAATTTCTCTAATGTAGAGGTAAACTTGATCGCCAAAAAGTGAGCCGATTTGGTGAGTCGGTCTACTATCACCCAAATAGCATCCTTACTCGAGGGTGTTCTTGGCAGTCCAGTGATGAAATCCATGGAAATATCATCCCATTTCCACTTTGGAATATCTAACGGTTGCAGTGTTCCAGCTGGCTTCTGATGTTCTATCTTTATCTTCTGACACGTTAAACATCTAGAAACAAATTCAGTTACATCTTTCTTCACCACCACCTCGCTTCAAATCATGGTACATTTTAGTTATACCGGGATGAATTGTATATTTGCTCCTATGAGCTTCTTCTAAAAGGATATTCCTCAATCTTGGATCATTAGGTACACAAACTCTACCTTTATACTTCATCACTGTGTCCTCAGAGATGGTAAAATTTGGGGCCTTACCTACCACTATCTCCTTCCTTATATTCCTTAAGTAGTCATCACTCTGCTGTGAGACTCTGAGATCTTCCCAGAATTTGCTCTCAAAGTCTGCTACCTGGAGTGCGGCCATTTGATGTTCAATCACATCTACTGGAACATCATGAAAACTGTTCCACAAATGATATTCATGAACCATCAAATGTGCAGCATGAATAGTCTTTCTACTTAAGGCGTCAGCTACCACGTTAGCCTTACCCGGATGGTAATGTAATTCAAAGTCATAATCCTTCAGAAATTCCATCCATCGTCGCTGCCTCATATTAAGCTCTTTTTGATCAAATAAATACTTCAGGCTCTTATGGTCACTGAAGATTTGAAACTTAGATCCATACAAGTAGTGTCTCCATATCTTCAGAGCAAACACAACTGCAGCTAACTCCAAATCATGAGTAGGGTAATTTTCCTCGTGTGGTCTCAACTGTCTGGAGGAATAGGCAACCACTCGGTCATTTTGCATCAAAACACATCCTAAACCCTTTAAAGAAGCATCAGTGTACAGAGTGTACGGCACCACAGGGTCAGGAATAGTCAATACTGGAGTAGTGGTTAACCTCTTTTTCAATTCTTGGAAAGCAGCTTCACATTTGTCAGTCCAAATAAATGGGGCATCCTTCTTAGTCAGCTTAGTTAAGGGCATCGCAATTTGCGAAAATCCCTTAATAAAGCGACGATAATAACCTGCTAAACCTAAAAAGCTTCGTATCTCTGTAACAGATTTTGGCTGTTCCCACTTCATCACTGCATCAATCTTGCTAGGATCCACCGCAACTCCGTCTCTGGACACAACATGGCCCAAAAACTTTACTTCTTGGAGCCAAAATTCACACTTGTTTAATTTGGCATAAAGCTTATGTTCCCTCAAAACTTGCAAGACGATTCTTAAATGTTCACCATGAGCCTCCTCATCCTTTGAATAAATAAGAATGTCATCAATAAACACTACTACAAACTTATCTAAATAGGGTCGAAAGATCCTATTCATGTAATCCATGAATACCGCAGGAGCATTCGTAAGTCCAAACGGCATCACCATGAATTCATAATGCCCATATCTCGTCCGAAATGCTGTCTTAGGTATATCCTCTGCTCTCACTCTCAATTGGTGGTACCCTGACCTTAAGTCAATCTTTGAGAAAACTGCGGATCCCACAAGCTGATCCAGCAAATCATCGATTCTCGAAAGTGGATATTTGTTCTTGATGGTTACTTTGTTCAATTGTCTATAATCAATGCACAATCGGAGGCTTCCGTCCTTCTTCTTTACAAAAAGGACTGGAGATCCCCAAGGTGAAACACTCGGTCTGATGAAACCCTTCTCAAGTAGCTCTTCAATTTGCTTTTTCAGTTCCGCTAACTCTGAAGGGGACATCCGATAAGGAGCCTTAGAAATTGGCCCTGTACCGGGTACCAATTCAATTGAGAACTCTACCTCGCGCTTTGGGGGTAAACCGGAGACTTCGTCTGGAAATACATCCGCAAATTCTTTGACAATTGGGATATTCTTCACGCCTTCATCAATCTCAGCTTGGATAGAGAAGAAAACCATGTAGGCCTGGCAACCCTTCTTCATACATCTATCAACTTGCGCCGCCGACAAGAAAACATGATCTTGAGTCTCGATGGGGTCACCGACAAAGAAGATAAAGACACACTCCTCTCTCTACAATCTAGGATAGCACCATTTGCAGCCATCCAATTCATTCCCACAATTACATCCATACCTCTCAGTGGTAGGATAATTAAGTCCATAGTTGTTTTCCTATTTTTAAACTCGACTACTAGGTTAAGGCATGCCTTAGCAGTCCTTACAGATTCTCCCGCAGGAGTAGACACATTCATATCAAAAGGTAAAATACACACAGGCAAATCAAGGTTCTTTACACAAGTTTCAGAAATAAAAGAGTGTGTAGCACCCGAATCAAATAGTGCAACAATATCATGATGAAGGATTTTGATGTTACCTCTAATGGCATCTGGGGAGTTCATGGTGTCCTGAGTAAGAGCAAACACACGGCCAGAGACAGTAGGATGTTGGGAAGGGTTCTTCATATTTGAGCCCTGGTTGTCCCCACAAAACTTTGCAATGTGACCGGGTTTCCACAAATGTAACAGACCCAGCACTGTCCGAAATGACGACGCCCGCATTTAGTGCACTGTTGAGAGCTCGCTGTACTCGGGGCAGGTGTAGATACTGTTGGGCTCCTCTGTGACCCGTGATAACTACTATGATAGCTCCTCTGTCCTTGGCCCCTTTGAAATGGACCCTTCTGCCTTCCTTGGTTCCATGAGCTACTCGAACCCTGATGGTTTTTCTTCATAATGCCTCCGGTGGGTCGAGGGTAGGTTGGGGGTCTACTATATGAATAACCCCTCTTCTCTCTCTCAACCTCCTTCTTACTGCGAGCTACTACTTGTAGTTTTATGCACATTTCATCATAATCTCGGATATCTAGATGAGCCAATTGTTCCCTCAATTCTGGTCTAGCCTTCTCCAATAAGCGCTTAGCCTTCCATTCGGAATCATCCCTATACTGCAGGTACGTGGAGTATCTAGATAACTCCTGAAACTTAGCAATGAATGTGTCCTCATCGAGGTTCCCTTGCTTAAAGGCATGGAATTCCGCTTCCTTCTCAGACCTTAACTCTGATGGAAAGTAATGCCTGAATAATTTTTCCTTGAATTCCTCCCAGGTGAGTGTAGAATCATCCCTGGGCCCTGCTGTCTCCCACCAATCTCTTGCTCCTTTCACTAGGAGCACTAATGCTACTTGTACTTTTTGATTGCTGGTGCATGTGACTACTCGAAAGATGGATTCGAGTCTCTTCACCCATTCCTCTACCACGGAGGAGGGTTAAACTTCCTAACAGTTTCTCACACATCAGTAATGGTCGGTGGGGCTCTTTGTTCCTCCTGCCTAATTTCTTTCCTTCTAGACTCATGATCTCTCGGAGTGGCAGGATGTGAGGAACTGCCTTCCCCCACATGACTCTCAACATGAGCCCTATCTCCATTTTCAGTTACCTTTTGCCTCTTTAGCTCCGTCAACTCTTGTTCGTATCCTTGAACCTTGTCTGTTAATGTTTTTACAAGCATTCTTAATTCCGCCAAGTCAGGCTCCTCATTTGGCAGTGGCGGTGGCAGGTGCTCATGTTGGAATCCTGAGTTACCACGAGTAACAGGCATTTTCTCTCCCCTCCTAAAGGATACAAGATATAAATAATAAAATTAGCCTAGCTATATCATGGCCATACAATGAGAAGCACCATAACAATGTATATTGCCAACCGACTATATGCTCTGATACCAATATGTAACACCCTCAAATTTACAAACTGATTTTTCACAAATTATTAATTCAAGAAATCATTTTTTTTTCATTGAACCCTTATCATACCCTTATCATGGTAGAAAAATTTCTACCATGATACATCCAAGACAATATACCACAGGTCTTAAAATATCTCAAAAAGCAATTAGAACCATGAGGGACAGACATGATCCTCATAGCATGTTATTTAAATTAGGTCATGAATCAAAAGGGACAGACATAATCCTCTTGGACATATAAATGCATTTAATAAAAAGGATTAGAGTTTACATGCTCCATAGACAAGATATGTCCTAAGTTGGCACAAGATACATTGTATAATCCAAAATAAGAGGCAACGTAAAAGATGGTGTCTCATACACCATAATTACACCTCTGGTGCTTTCTCGGCCGGATTCGCTCCTGTAAAAATATTAACCACGGGGAATGAGACTTAAAAGTCCCAGTAACCAAAAATTAATATGTAATGATGCATGCGGATGTAACTAATCATGCGATTGCTAAGTGGGCACACAAAACATTTAACCGAACAATATTTTCAAACAAACCGAACAAGTATTTAATTGCATGACTGCACCTTATATCCTCCTTTCACCATGCTCGGACGCCAAATCACCCGGCCAAAGGTGAGTTGGACCAAGCGACACGCCACTCATTGGGTCCAATGAGGGCTTACCACGTGGTAATAATTAACCGAACAGAAATTCCCATTAACACCATACATTAAAATACCCTGACAAGTCATGCATCATTCAAATATCCAAACAGGAATATATCCGAACAATAATATCTCATCATGATAAATAAAAAATAAATTTTTAACCCACTTGGCAATAATTTCAAACAAGTATATACAGTATTTATTTTCAATAATTCATAATTTTTCCAAACAACAAAACAACACATAACCATTCACAAACACACTCATCACAACACATTAATAATGGTTACCTTGTGTCTTGAATAACAAGTTCCCCTTCACAACTCCTTTTTCACCACTATCTTTGTCAATATAATCTACATAATTATTTCACAATACTATATATTAATTTTACATTAAAATAAATAACTCTAATTTAAAGAATTAGAAAGTCTTAGATCTATAATCCATATTAATACTAATTTAAGATTTATGCCTCATTTAACTTCCCAAATTCTTTTTCTAAAATTCTCGTACCCTAATAAACTATTTTTTTTATCCTCAAATCACTTCTAGTATCACAATTTCATCCTTCTATATTCTAAAAATTCGTCCAAAAATAAATTAAAAATTTTACAATTATCCTGAAACCTCAAATCACCTTTCTATAACCTCAAAAATACCTATTCATACTTAAATAAATATTTAATAATCATAGGTTTATCCCTACATCTCAGATTCCACATAAATTCAACCATATAGATCTAGATTTTAACTCAAAAATTCTTAAACATGAGTTTCAACCTCAAGAAAATATTCTATAATATTTATTATATCCCTAAGAGTTTTAACCTATATTTTTAATCCATCATATCATCAGATTAACTATCCTATAGAAAAATCCTAACCAAAATATTTACTCTATCCTACAAAATAATCATATCATTAGAAAGCTAATATTATTTAGAAAATAACTATAAAATTAATTTTGTAATTAAATAAATTTTTAAATGCTAATCTAAACAGGAAAGTTAGAACATACCTGAAGAAAAAGAAAATAATCCCCCCTTGCGAGAAAACGCCGAGCAACGTGAGAGGAAGAGAGAAAAATAATATAAAAATGGGATTGTGAGTCCCAAAATTATATTAAAAAAAACTATAGGTTTGAATTTAATTATTCAAACCTTTGGGCCAAAAGTTGCAATTTCCTCTAAATTGCATTTCAGCCTCTCATGCTTCCTAATGCACACACCCCCTCCTTTTTATACATGAAGGCACCTCTTCTCTTCCCTCATCTAACCAATGTGGGACTTAGAAACAACAACCTTCCACCCCCTTTTTTTTGTTCCTTCTACCTTCTCTTTTTTTTTCAACACATACATAAAAAAAAATTATTTATATATTATATCTTAACTAAATATTGCTTATGTGATTTTAA
The DNA here is from genome assembly GCF_029017545.1 of Prosopis cineraria. Taxonomy (NCBI): domain Eukaryota; kingdom Viridiplantae; phylum Streptophyta; class Magnoliopsida; order Fabales; family Fabaceae; genus Prosopis; species Prosopis cineraria. The sequence continues at coordinate 5,119,775 of NW_026555346.1, forward strand.
ATTTAAATTTTTAAATTCATAATTAAATACCTAACCATAATATTATTTCTAAATAACCTCAAATAATATAAATTTCTATTATTATCATTTTTTTTCTCAAAACCTAAATTCCACAATTTCTTTATTATATAAAAAATCAGGATGTTACAGTAAACTCCAAGAGTTCAAGCTCTGCGAAGTAGACAACGTACAAAGCGAAGGGAAGCGACCTATAAATAGGGCCTACAGCCTCCTAATGTGAATTTAATTCCCTAATCAGACCCTCATAATTATAATGTTTAACTTTCATTTGAGAATATAGATTGAAGAGACAGTCACATGCATGAGTCCCGCTCTATTTCTCTATCCCTTGTTGGATATTATAAATATTTTTTAGTATTTTAAAAGAAATTATTATAAATTAATAATATTAATTATTATTTAAGTCTATTTATTATTTTATAATATATAATTTAAATAATATTATTATTTGAAATTATTTTTTTAATTGTGATTAAGGTGGTTTTATTACCTAACATTATGAGATTTGCCTATAAAAGGCAATGCTTGCCACAGGTTCAGAGAGAGCCTTGATACTCTCGGGTTTTCTCTCCTTTTCTGTTATATTAGTTCATTGTGTAGTTACCTGAATATGTTCTGTGAATTTTTATTGTTTTATGTCTTTTCTTTTAGTAGGAAGAGTCTGTTTAATTATGAGAAACTGCCGCGCGATCAACCCGGTGTGGCAGAATAGCTCTTAAGGACAGTGTCCTCGAGTACGACTCAGACTAAATTTCACCAGTTAATGCCAACAATTTTAAGAGTTATCTCCATCATGCTAGTCTTATTTAGTTGTACTAAGCTTGGTGGGTTTAGATCTAGTGGAGGTGTACGGTGAGTAAGTGAGTTTCAATTATGTTTATGAGCATAATTGGGTATAGGAGCACATGCACATCATTTTAGGTGTAAAGTTGCGGGATGCATACCACAATACTAGCGGAAGAACTACTCACATTGATAGCTGGGCACACCATTTGGTGTGGAGATTCAAATTGATGGTAGCCAATGAAAGAGACACGTGGATCTACTATTGCTGAACTAGTTACCCAAAGATTATTTCAGCCATCTTGGTTTTTTGCCTCGCCAGTTTGTGAGTATTCCGAGAGTACTCAATTATGTGGTTTGGTCTCTTTATTATTTGCTTCATTAGGTGAAACTGCAAAACTTGCAACTCTACATATCATGCAACGTAAATGTGCATTGATTGAGGAATAACTTATTATTTAATCACATTAAGATATCTTCAATGCACGATTACAAATGAAGGTCTTTACTATGCATTTTTTCAAAATTCTTTTCTTAGTTAAATCATCAGTGGCTTACGATTCACCATTCCTAATGTGAGATATTATTGGCTTTTATAAATAATTAATGCCATTAAAGGGGTTGAATTATTTTGGGAGCAAATGTTGATATGTGATCTATTTTATGACTATGAGTGTCATAACCGTGATTAGTCATAATTGAATATATGCTCTTGAAGAAAATATGAAACCCATTTATGCTTTGGATTTTTCTTTTTGGGTTGGTTGACATTTAATTTGCAAGGTTGCTAAGCTTAATCAATTGTTGATTGCTTATTATATAAATTCAAGTGAAATTCAATTTGCGTTTTTCTTGTTTTTTTTGGATGAAATTGTTGTTAATTGAATAGACTTGCGAGTCTATATTTTTAATGCTGCAATTGGCTTTTCAAACTGCCGTTGAAAAGCTAATATATATTCCAGCGAAGTTTTGAAATTATTAGCTTGAATATTTGATACACATGTATGGTGTTTCATCATTTTATTTGGTGCTATCATTAGAGACATGATATGAGAAGGCTTTTGCTGATTTGTCCATAATATGGGAGCATGTGTGGGAGTTAATATGTTTATGGTGGATTTAAAAATTATGAGAAATTATAATTTAATTAGAATGGGAGAAGGTTATATGACGAGATTCTAATTTAATTAAAATTATTATTAATAATTTATGAAAATATTTAAATATTTTTCATATATGTGGTTGAAATATACTTGAAAATGTGGGGGTGTCTAGCAAAATTATTTTGCTTTATTCTAAAGATTGTGTTGTGCCATATGGTTAGCCTCATTTTATAAATGCCAAGATAGTTCTACACTGTGATTCAAAGAAAATATTATATGGAGGCTTTGTTATTTGCATAAATGCAAGAAATGTGATTTTGTGTGGCTTGCAACAAGCGTTATGATGATGGCACAAATTTAATTATTTATCTAGTGTAAATAAATTTATTTTAAATAGGTGCATGATCTATTTGTTTTGGCATAAATATTCATTATTGTGGATAATGATTTATTTATATGTGTTATGGTCTATATGAGAAAAATAAAATATTTTTTTAAATTATGAGATTGTGAATAGTGGATCGTTGTTGTATAAAATACATGGATATTAATTAAATTATTTATTTATGTGAGAAAATTCACTAGTAAGTATCCACCCTTAGTGGTGATGAAAATAAATATAACAACAGGATCATAGAGTTTATTACTTTAAAAAATCTAACACTTAGTATCAACGAGTATTCCCATAATGCTAAAATGGTTAAAAATGAAAATGGGATGGTTTTATTGCTCAATCTATATATGCACATACAAACTTTAGAGAGTTTGCCATTGATTAATATTAATCCCATGATATAGTTATGTTGCATGAAGATTGAGCATATCAAATAGTCTCATAAAAGGACGAGTCAATTCCTTTGAGAGATACCATAAATATTGGTATCATGAATAATGAATTTTCATTGTATTAAAATAATACAATGATGTTAATTGAATTTTATATTCAAATGAGAAAAAATTCATTAGTAGCCAAATAACATGTTATTTGAGCCAGAGTTTATTACTCTGAATTGGCTAATAATAAGACTGAGTAGTTAATAAACTTCTCAATAAATATTTTATTATAAGTAAAATCGACACAAGTCATGTCGATGATTTGTAATTGCCAAATGGCAATAGTTATTGTAAAGAGAATAATGATATAGGTAAATATCGATTGAGATACAATTAAGCATGCTAAAAAAGAAAGTTATTTCAATCAATTAGGTGAGATCAAATGTAAATCTAATGGATCCATTAACTAGTCCCTGGGAAAGAATTTTAATTATTCAAATGTCGAGGGGAATGAGACTTAAGCCAATTTAAAATTAACGATGATGGCAACCCAACTTTTGTGATTGGAAATTCCATTAAGAAGGTTCAATGGGTAAAAACAAGTCACTTGTTAGTTTTGTTAGCACTAAATTTTTTGTCCCTTCTAATGGCTTGAGAAAGCGCTAAAATACATTGATTGGAGGTTGAGCAAAAGCTCTTAGTGTTTTTCACAGTCCTTATAGATGGTGTATTCATTACAGATACACTTGATGAAAACACCTATACAAATATGGAGTGGGGTTGCTGCTATGAGATCGTGGCGAAATTTATATAGCATTTGTTAAAACTAGGCACGCGCATGATCGATAACGTGTAAAACTGCCTTAACAATGAAATTATAGGGGTAAAATGTGACTAATAAGACCTCTAGTACACGACTGAGATCTGTTCATTCAATAACAAAGTTACATCAATTTTTATGTGTGTTAAATTTTATTGGTCTAGGTTTGGTTCAAGCCCAAAGACATCAAATTCGAAGTGATTATCTTCCGTGTGAATAACTCAAATGATAGTGGTCTTTTTGATACATATGGGGGATTGTTGAAATTGTGTCAAAAAGGAAAGTCCCATATTGCTCAAATGAATGGAGGCCTTAATAATATATACTAAGGTATGAGCTTAGGCAAAGCAAATGGGCTTAGAGAAAAAGTGGGCTCATGTAAATACAATTATTCACACACGAGCTAAATGTGGTATCAAACAGACTGGGCATTTTTTTAAAGTTTTGAAAACTATTATGTGGAGTTATAAATTATTTGTATAAAATAGTTTTCAAGAAAATTTTCCTTCCTTTTAAAATATGTGGGGGATTGTTGGATATTATAAATATTTTTTAATATTTCAAAAGGAATTATTATAAATTAATAATATTAATTACTATTTAATTCTATTTATTATTTTATAACATATAATTTAAACAAAATTATTATTTGAAACCATTTTTTAATTGTGATTAAGGTAGTTTTATTGCCCAGCATTATGAGATCTACCTATAAAAGGCAATGCTTGCCATAGGTTCAGAGAGAGCCTTGATACTCTCAACTTTTCTCTCCTCTTCTATTATATTAGTTCATTGTGTAGTTATCTTAGTATGTTCTGTGAATTATTATTGTTCTATGTCCCTACTTTTAGTAGGAAGAGTCTGTTTAATCTTGAGAAATTGCTGCACGATCAACCTGGTGTGGCGAAATAACTCTTAAGAACTGTGTCCTCAGGCGCGACTCAAACTAAATTTCACCAGCTATTGCAACATCCCTCTCCTGTCTGAATGATCAATAGGGAGGGATCCAAATTATATTCATCATGAACTTGACAGTCATAAACGGTATATCAACGTATGATGTTTATATATAACTAATTCAATTTACAATAAACATGTCCTACCAGAGTTAAAAAGAGATGAAGAGTAACATATAGCTTCATTTTACTGATGCGATATAATATTGAAATAAAAAAAAAGACACTTGTTTACAAAAAAGGAAAAAGAAAAAAAGACGCTTCAGGAATATTTGGTCGTTTTGGTGAATTATTGCGTTTGTATGCCAGTTGCCAGGTTTATTCGGGCTCGTTGAATTAGTTTGATGAAAGTAGGCCCCCCCCCCAAAAGAAAAAACACTATTAATTGATAAAAAACCCTCATAAATAAGATTGATATTTTGCATTTAATGATTATCATGCATGTTTATATTAAAATAGATGAAACCTCTTTTCCATTGACACAAAATGTCATCAATAAAAGATCTAGAGTTACAATGAAAATCAAGGTGTGCGTAAAGAGTCAACTCTGGCAAATTCCATTAACACAACATATGTCGCCGACAAACTTAAATTGGGTGCCATTTATCTGACTTATATAAGGTATTGCAACACAATTAAATATTTTGGCACGACCTAAATGGAGCTAAGTGAAGTGTACTGTGAACATCAAAATGTGTGCGTGCATGTGAAAGATCATAATGAACTACTTTAACTTTATTTGAATAAATTTGCAGGGTTGATCGTGCGTGTGTGTGTGTGTATTGATGTGCATGTGGATCCTGGCCAGACTACATTCTGATTATATGGAGAAGTGTTTTTGGATGGGTTTCATGTGCATGATTAACAGAGATATGGACTATAATTCATCACTTTTTTGGATGAACCTTTGGGGTTTTGACACCCATTCATATTAAAAAAACAAGGGCTTACGCCATGCGGTGCACAATTTTGTTCATCTTCCCACTAATCCATCTCTGTGATTGGCGAGGTAATCACCATCTTGGAAAACTCTTTATCCTATAATTTTAGATTGTAGTGCTCCTTTAAAAAAAAAGATATTTTACAAGGGTTAACTTCATTATATTCTCTTTGAAAGTGAATAAGAACTTTTATGTCAAATAATAGTGCTCAATCTGCCAAAGAAATATTAAAGATATAGCTAAGCGCTTGAACTGTACCACTAAATAAAGAACATGAAGCCCTACAAATATCAAAGACAGATTTCAGACCCTTATTCAAGGGGAATTGGTCGGCTCCACGTCATGCAAACCTCGACCATTTTAAGGATGAAAGCAGCACTATTTTTTTGGTGGAAGATAATATACATGCTATGGTAAAACACAACACATTAATCAATGCGTACGTAAGTCCAAGTGAAAGCACCAATCATAGTCTTGGACGGTCATGCTCTTTACAGCATATTGGCATTTACTCACTTTTCTATATTAGGAATCTATGAGGTGGCCATAGATGTTTTATAATCAATGAAAGCTCATCCCAATAATATACATGAGTCCGATAAAAGTGCTAGAAAATTTATTTATTGTACGGAATGGGATATACTCCGGAGTCCACCGGACAGGCATGACTAGATTTTAAGATGGTGGATGCGTGAGTGCTCTAGCATACCATAATCAAATGATTAATTAAGCTGAGTATATATGCCATAGATATATATGCACTATAAATTAAAATATATCAGTGCAACATTAGGAATATGATAAACTGGCAAGCTGAGTTCCATTGAAGATAGTGGGAAAGAAGGACAGAGAGTGAAAAGGAAAGAAAATGGAGCGGGGAAGAGGTAGGCGTGACAGATATGAGAAGAGCGGATAGATACGAAAATTTGGATGATTAGAAGTGTAGAACCCTAGAAAAGCACGCCGAGTGTGAAAAAGACTGCACACTGTATATTCCTTCGAGAAAGACAGAGTAGGTCCCCCAGTGTTCAAAGCACGCAGGTGATCAAGAGGAAAGTGAGGGGTTAATTAATAAAGTGGATTTATGTGCGCACGAGTACTGGTGAGTGTATATAACGTAAAGACTGGACACTTTTTCTTTACATGTTCTTCTCCTCTATCCTTTCCGTTTCTTTTCCTGTTCAGCCGCCCCCACTGCTTCTGCTCTTCCCTCTCGGCCTCTTTCGTAACCTTCCGCTCTGTAATGTGTTATTTTCTACCTGTACACTTTTCTGTGCTTTTATGAGAGCGAGGATCAACATGAGTATCTATAGTCCAAACGAAAGGTGCTAAACAATTTTTCCTCATGACATTCAAATGAAGGAGAAAAGCTGATCTATGCTGCAACCTCGTGTTCATCTATGCATATTACATGATCTGCCCCCATTCCTATATTCACCGTCGACTTAATCGTTTGGTCTAAACAGTGTGTGTGTGTGTGTGTGTATACATATATATTTTCACCGTCGTCAAATGTGCAAACTCGACCTTCGACTTCGAATATCTTTGCTTCCAACGGTTACAGATAATTCTTGTCACTATCCGCAGTAATGGAGTGTCAGTCAAAAGAGTATTTTGTTGGTAATCCGACAAAATCAGAGCCTTTTTCCAACATGTGTCCCTGTTTCCCTTTCAACGTTCGTGTTTCAAAGTTGTTATATCTAAAAGAGGTCAAGGTGCAGTTTCGTAATTATAAACCAACCCAATGCCCCATCGCAACTCTCCCCACCTTCCATCTATTTAAGCTCACATTCATCCCTCTCTCTCACATCCTTCCAACACACTTGAAATAGTACTACTGTTGTTCTATCTTCAACTTCTACCGTCTCTCTCCCATCGATCCTTCACCACCCAACACATCACTTGTCTCTCCAATTATGAATTTTAGGTTCGTATAACTCAACGGTTTAATTTTTGTCCTTGGTCATGATTTAACTTTCATTTCATTCTGGTTGAAGTCTAGCCCATTATCATTCAATTCTACAATATATAATATTTAGAAAGTTATTACTCACATCTTAATATGCGGTTATTTTACAGCTTGGGATCCGGGAAATTCATAACAAGGCAAGGAAGTAACTGATTCACTGGAGAAATCTAATTCTGGTAGCTTGACATGGCCAAAGGAGTTCATCAAACGTTTCCAAAGTCCCTCACGTTCATGTGCCTCGTTATTCTGGTGTTCAACCTTCGCTCCTCACAGTCACATGGAGATCATGAGCAACTGGAAATTCAGCTTCTGTTATCCTTTAAAGCTTCTGCCATGGACCCACGTCAGTCTCTTTCCAACTGGCTCAATTCTTCAGCCTCCTTCTGTAACTGGTATGGCCTCACCTGCGATCACAGCTCTTCTCACGTTAACTCCATACAACTCTCAGGTAAAAACATGTCCGGCACGATTTCCTCATCCATATTTCAACTCCCGAACGTTACAAATATCGACCTCTCCAGCAATCAGTTCGCTGGTGAACTATCTTTCTCGTTCCATTCGTCTCTGTCGTCACTCCGTTACCTTAATCTTAGCAACAACAACCTAACGGGTTCGTTGCCTGAGTTTTTATTTTCTGTCTCGTTTTCCCACCTGGTATCCTTGGATCTTTCAAACAACATGTTTTCCGGGACGATTCCTTATCAAGTTGGTTTGCTTCCTGGGCTGAAATATCTTGACGTCGGCGGAAACGTTCTGGTGGGAGGAATTCCAAATTCCATCACCAATATCACAGGTTTGGAATATTTGACATTGGCTTCGAACCAGTTAGTGGGCGAAATCCCACGTGACATAGGTGTAATGAAGAGCTTGAAGTGGATTTACTTGGGTTACAACAACCTCTCCGGAGAAATCCCAAAGAGCATAGGAAACTTGTTGTCTCTGCAACATCTCGACCTCGTTTACAACAATCTCACGGGATTCATTCCCGAGTCTCTTGGAAACCTCACCAATCTTGAGTTCCTGTTTCTCTACAAAAACAACCTCGCAGGCCCAATCCCACCTTCCATTTTCGACATGAAAAAGCTTGTTTCGCTTGATCTCAGTGATAATTCTCTTTGGGGAGAGATTCCTGAACTTGTGATTAATCTTCAGAGCCTGGAGATTCTTCAGCTTTTCTCAAACAACTTTACCGGAAAGATTCCGAGGGCCTTAGCAACTTTACCTCGGCTTCAAGTTCTTCAACTGTGGTCCAACAGGCTAACGGGCGAGATTCCAAAAGAACTGGGAATGCATAACAACCTCACTGTTTTAGACCTCTCCACCAATCAGCTTTCAGGAGAGATCCCCCATGGTTTATGTGACTCGCGCAATCTTTACAAGCTCATTCTCTTCTCCAACGCTCTTGAAGGAGAAATCCCCCACAGTTTGAGCTCTTGCACAAGCCTACGGCGAGTGCGCCTCCAGAACAACAAACTGTCCGGCCAGTTACCGTCGGAACTCACCAAACTGCCGCAGGTATACTTGTTAGACATGTCTGGCAATAAACTTTCCGGGAGGATCAATGATAGGAAGTGGGACATGCCGGCGCTTCAATTTCTGAACTTGGCTAAAAACAAATTCTCAGGAGAATTACCCAACTCTTTCGGAGTAACGAACTGGAGAACCTGGACTTATCGGAGAACCTTTTTTCGGGTTACATTCCACCTGGTCTGGGAAGCTTACAAGAGCTCGTGCAGTTGAAGCTTAGCAGAAACAGGCTTGCCGGTAGCATCCCAAATGAACTTTGTTCGTGCAAGAAGCTTGTGTCTTTAGACCTCAGTCACAATCAACTTAGCGGGCAAATACCCGTAAGTCTCGGCGAGATGCCAGTTCTAGGGATGCTTGATCTGTCTGAAAACCAATTGTCAGGTGAAATTCCTGAAAGTTTAGGAAGCGCGGAATCCCTCGTAGAACTCAACGTATCCTACAACCATTTTCATGGGAGATTGCCGTCCACAGGAGCTTTCCTTGCCATCAACGTCAGCGACGTCGCTGGGAATGACCTTTGTGAGAGTTATAGTGACAGTAGAAGCGGTTTGCCGCCCTGCGCAAATAGAGAAGATAATAAGAACCCATTTTGGTGGTTTTTTCTGTTTGGTCTTGTTGGGTTCCCGCTCGCTGCTTCTCTCATTGTCTTCATACGCAGAAGACAGAACTTGGAGGTGATCAGAAGGGTGGAAAATGAAGACGACACATGGGAAATGCGCTACTTTGACTCCAAGGCATCAAAACTCGTCACCATCCACGATGTGTTATCTTCTGCAAAAGAAGGAGTCATAATCACTAAAGGACGAAAAGAGACAATGCAATTCGAGGTGAAAGAGATGAGTGACTTGAATTGCTTTTGGGAAGACATTGGTAAGCTTCGGCACCCAAACATGGTTCAGCTGAAGGGAATATGCAGGTGCGGGAAAGGAGGGTACTTGTTATACGAATATGTGGAGGGAAAATATTTAAGCGACGTCGTTGTAAGTTTAAGCTGGGAACGACGAAGGAATATTGCGCATGGAATTGCAAAAGCACTGAAGTATTTGCATGCTCATGGTTCACCGTTTTCTTTGGTAGGCGAGATGTCACCACAGAGAATTTTGGTGGACGGAAAAGATGTTCCTCGTCTCGTGTTGCGCCCTCTGAAGGCTTCCATTTCTTCACCTTACGCTGCTCCAGGTACTGATAAATTCGATCAATATTTTGCCATTTTCATTTTAAAGTTTTTCAGCGATTAATTAACGGGTTATTCAATACTTTTCAGAATCAAGGAACGAGAAGGAGGTGACTGAGAAGAGTGACATATACGCATTCGGGGTTATTCTGATAGCGTTATTGACGGGAAGAAGCTCAGTGGACGCAGAAGTGGGCATGCAGCACGAGAGCATTGTGGAGTGGGCCCGTTATTGTTATTCGGACTGTCATCTGGATACATGGGTCGACCCTGTCATGAAGGGCGGCATATCATCGGCAGCTCAAAACGACATCGTTGAGATGATGAACCTGGCCCTCCAATGCACGGCCACTGATCCCACAGCTAGGCCGAGCGCGAACCACGTGTTCAAAACCCTACACGCCCTGTCAGCTTCCGCATCGTCCCGTGTTTAACCTCCATCCTCACCCTTTACAACAATATATTGAATTATATTCTGTTTGTTCTGTTACTCCTTTTTCCTTGCTCTCGATGATGGATTTAGCTTCTTCTTCTTCTTGTTTTTTGTTAGTTTGATATGAAAGTTTTAGCTTCCCACAACTAATATGTTGAGTAACAATGGGATTGCTCTTTAAATTTGGGATTCAATGCTTAACTAGTGTAAATCATAATAACAATGCGTACGCCTTAATTTTTGTTCTCTTTATTTCAAAGTAACTATTGCTTTAGAATTTAAATTTTATTCTATTTTGAAGAATCTTTTTGCGCCAGACAAATTTTGGGGAGATGGTTGGAGCTTGTGGATAGTGAATAGCAGCTGCGAGTAACTGGAATTGCACAAGTTCCACGTTCGAATTATCAATGTCAATATAACAATAATAATACCAATAGCCTATAGATATGTGACATACAGTGCGCAGACACACACATTGAAGAGCTGGCATGTCCTATTACAATAGGAGAATATAATTACAAGGTGACATATTTTCCTTGTTCGTGTTGAAAAAAAAAAAAATAGAGCCTTTTAGGAAGGTTATGATTATATTATAGGATTGATAATTGAGGCAGTGATTAAATTTATTCTCATTGTCCCTTACTTTATTCACGATGATGATGATGATGATGATGATGCAAGTTTGAACATTTCATGATGACTGCACATTCACGACATCATAGAACCACACGGGTCTGCATAATTTGCTCGACTCAACTTGCTATGGCCTGCAAAGATGGATACATTCCGAGCAGATCCAGCAATTCATTAAAGTTGTTTACCCCTGCAAGCCAAACCACTTGGTGATGCTTCTTGATTTTCTCCCTTACTAAACCTAGCCAGAATCGGGATATAGCTAGGTGGGTTCAAACAAAACGAATCATCTTTAACGACGATCTGTGCTTTAGCTTATGGTGAAGCAGAAAATATGATCCAACTCCACTACTGGCGTGGGGCAAAGTATCCTTCCACCTATACAGGCTGAATTAATCTGACTTTCTTACTTGTGACCCACCTTCTTTACATGCTATATTGATCGATGATACTGATCTCTCTCTCTCTCTCTCTCTCTCTCTCTCTCTCTCACAGAAACAAAAGTTTTCCATATTTCATGGGCTGAGTAATGATGGCGGTGCGAGAATCCTTGGTCTGTTGGGTTGAGTCACAGGTGATGGAGGGGCAAGAAGATTCCATCAATGAAGAAGAGGGTGAGCATAAAAATATAAAAACCTGGGCTGGCCCGGCACGGATATGATTTCTTCGCAGCGCTTTCTTTCTTTTCAAAAGCTCCCCGAGATATCAATTATAACCCTCGGAGACCATGCAAAAGGTTCCTTGGCCTCATTCTTTCGACTCCAAAAGCCCCTTTTCTTCTGAATTTTTCTCTGTTGAACTCTCTCCCTCCCCTCCCCCTCGTTTACTTTGGCTAGCTTTAGTAACAGTTACGTTTGAGATCGATGTTAACGTCTCTGCCCATTTTCCCCAACTGCTTTTTGGTTTACTTTGTTGACTGATTGATTTATACATAAGTGCTTGCATCAAACAATATGAGACAGCTAGCTAGCTCGTAGCTTTAGTTTTAGAATTTCGATGCAGAATAAATCATAATGATTGGGACACGTGCAAAGTGGAAACCCAGTAGGGGATACTGCAGCTAGTAGCACATTCTCCCACAAGACAATGCAGAGGGTGAAGTTGGTAAATGAACAGGACGACAAGTTTGTGAATTGACTTTGGTGGTGCATGGAGCAGCACTCGTGCTCATTCAATGATTGCGTTTTTGACTTCATTGCCTCGAAGCCCATCTCATGGTTTACGCCAATCTCCTGTCTTTCCTTCTGGTTACCCCTAGAATTTAAGATCTCTTGTCATCCTGTTGAAACTTCTCTTAAAGCCGTTTTGTTTTTTGGTGGTTCGTGTTAATTTTCCCGCATCCATCACATTATGTCGAAGATTTTTTTTTTTTTTACCGCAAAGATTATTTTCCTTCGAATAAGAGAAAGAAAAATATAATAATCATAGCGTCTTCAAAAACTCTTCTGTTCTAAGTTATAAAACACATTTATAAGTTAAAAAAGAATAAATTTTCATTAATTATATATTTTTTTCATTTTGATTTATAGAAAAAACTATCACTTTTTATTTTTTTATATAATCAAAATCACATATTTCAATAAACATTTATTACACATTTTTTAAATTGTCCTTCATAATTTACATTAATAAAAAATAATTAATGCATGTTTTTATTGATTAATATAGAATATTTTAATATAATTTTTTATTTTTAAATATACTTATTATGGTTAACTAATTTTCTTAAATTACGTGATACCGTTTTTTTTTTTATATAGAAATGGAGGGAGTATACTCATTCTAATATTAATATTCCCTTCTTATTATAGTTTCTCTCTGTTTAATGTTTCACAAATAATTAAAAGCTATATTAAGTAAAGGATATTTTTAAAAATTTATGATTATATTTTAAACAATAAGATTGTACTCCCTCAATCTAATAAAATTGCACATACCAATAAAATTATCTTCATATTTTAAGGCATTTTAGATAAAATTAAGCATACTAATAAAACTCATTAAATACACTTTATAATTTTATCTTTTCAAAGAAAAAATAAAAAATTTTAAAAATATTCTTCATCTAATATTTTATTTGTAAAAAATATTAAAGAGAAAAATATAATATTAAAAAGCACCATTAATAAAATCATATTTTTATTAAAGTGTTTTGTATTTGGGATGTTGAATCTTCTAAAAATTGTTTTATAGTTTGGGACAGAGGTAGTGAAATTTATTTAATAAGTTTGATTAATATAAGCAATTTTATCTAAAAATATCAAATGCACTGGCATGAAGTGATTAACATAATTTAAACAGCATTTATTATTATGACTAGTTTCGTCGTGCTTCTGTTTACATTCGTTATTACACATGTTGACCAGAGAGAACTAGTTGCATATCTATTGTCTCTTTTCACTATTCACATATTTTCTCGAAAGCAATCCTCTTCCAGGCATGATTAGATATTCATTCTAGTAGTGAATTAATTTTGATTAATTATCTAATTTTATTTCTTTTAAAATGAATTATGCATGTTAAAGAAAGTTCCAGGTTGCCTGTACTCTATAAGGTATGAAGGAGGTTAAAAAAAAAAAAAGAATTTCAGGTGTGGGAGAATTTCATTCTCATGTATAAACTGTGACAAGTCTCATCATGACTATATAAGTTCCCAGAAAAAGGAAAAAAAAATCAGGCACGCCCTGGGCAAGTTTAACGATTATCTTTTCAGTGTTCTTAATTAGATTGACCGTATTTATAAAATGTTTTTTTTGTTTCGTAATAAATAAAATATAATTATTAAACTAACTTAGACAATAAAAAATATTAAACATTTATTTCGGAGCTTCATGGAATCTTGAAATCTGGAGTCGAATAGTCGACAAAAATTCCCTCGTAGAGAATGACAAGACTTGACAAGCGAAGATTCATATTAGCCATAAGATTCGTTAACAAATCGTTTGGTGAGGCTAATCAGGGCGTTCCTCGTGTCATTCACCCTCCATATGAACAAGTGTAGTTGCACACTCGCTCAATTATGAGCCTGGGCCTCTCGTATCGTATGATTTAAAAGTCTACTGCGATCCGAAGACTTCGAGTTGGACAAGGAAGAAGAAACTCGCTTCCCTCATCCACAGGGCTGTTAGACAACGCAAAAAGGACAGATGCAAGAGGCAGAATAATGGAATATATATATATATATATATATAGGAGCATTATAATCAAAAATTGAAGGCATGCCCACATTAAGAAAGACAGTACTGCATGCAACATTCTTGATATTCTTCCAAGCACAAATGAAGAGGAAGATGCTACCCTGCTCTAGCCTCTACTTCCCTAGATAGATTCTATTTACTATATTCTTTAAGGTGTCAAACAAAAGACCAGTTGATGAACATAAAACAAATGCATTGGGCCATTTCTTCTTCGTTCGACACTTTCCATGCCACTGCTCTCTCATAGGACACTGGCCTCCCCATGCTAGATAAGCAGATGCCACCTTGCATGCACATAAAACCCTGCATCATCATAAGAGTAACTCTTTAGAATCTGAAAGCACCATTTATCTCCCAAGTAGATAATTATGGTCCCACCGTCCCGGCAGACAGTGAGAACGACGTGGCTAAATTTTATCGTAAAAAGAACACAAGAACTATAGAGGTTAGTGTAAGCATGTTCCCGCATTTTATACCATCTCCTTTATCAGAACCAACCACACATTTACTTTCATCAGTCTTGTAAAAAAGCAATATACCTGCTGCATTATATGTGGGAACTCTGAGTACAGGATTCTCTTTCCACTGTCGTCAAATATTTTTTCCAGAGTTATGTCTTGTAGAGCCACCAAAGTTGTCTCAAGCATGTCAAGTCCAGCTTGATTAGCGAATGTGAAAGTGGGTAATGCCTGGAAAAATCATATCAAAAGCTATACTATCGTAAACATTAATGTTATGAAAGAAAGCAAGAGGAAAGGAAAAGGGGCAACGGACAGCAGGAGCTTATACAGTATAGGACTGATATCCAAAGGAGGAAATTGTTAATAAAAAGTAAAAGATGATAAAGAAAATAACCTTTAAAGAGCAGCACATGACCGCATCTGAGTGATGCCAAAGGGATTTGAGAATGGATTCACTGCCTTCACTTTTTAGCAGTTCTACCCCTAGATAGCATCTGCAAGGAATGTCGACGTTTAAAATATAATGGACCTTATTACACGATCTCCAAAAGGACAAAAAGTCCCAAGTACTGATCATCATATGTGAAGTTTCCCACATAATTTACAAAATGCGTGGATCAGCCTTAATGCCACACATTTTGCAGTTTAATGACATTTTATCAGAACTCCTTATCCAATGTATTCCGCTACAGGCTCATCCACACATTTTATCATTTTGCAGTTTGCCTATAATGTTTGGATAACATTCTAACTAAGGTTGAGGTAGTCCAAACTTAAGTTGAGATGTTTAAACCCCAATTAATCATGTTTGGATGACCAAAAAAGTTCAACCAAGGTCTGGGTCTAAATGAGCGTTCTCACCGAAGCTAGATGTTTTGCTTTACAACAAGCGTTCTAATAAATGAACGTTGGGGAGCATTTAATACCTTTTAAATTTCTCTCACTCTCTCTCCATTATCTGCTATTTGCCCCAGCCAGTGAGCAACTCCCAAGCCTTCATTGCTCTCATCCCTTACTCTCCCAAGCCTTTATTTGCTTCCATTTTATATATTTACTCACCCGCACTTTATATGTTTCCATTTTTCCCACTTCTTCTTATTTTAATTTATTTTCTTAATTTACTTTTTTTAATGTATTGTTCCTACATAATTTTAAAAATAATATTTCTTAATTTCATAAATAATCAAATCATCTTTTTATAATTTTCTATCATTTCTTAATACTCCCATAAAATCCAAAGAAGTAAACATATCAATTGAATATTTATTTTCTATGAATATTTTGTAATTTATGAATTTATTTTGGCTTTTCATAATTGAATATTTAAGGTTTTTTATTTATTAATTGTAATTTTAAGTTTATTATTTTTTACTTATTAATTAGTCAAAAAATATATAAAAATATATATGTTTATTTATATTATTAAATATCTAAACTGATTTTTAAATCAAATCATTCAAACAAATTTTAATTTACCTAACTAACTTTTGAAAAAAAAAAAAAATCCAATCATAAATCACATTACATGAACTCACTTTTCCTCTAACTTCAGTTGAATCCTAATTTTAATTGTCAATTTTTTAATCCAAACACACTCACAATGAGTTCCAGTATTATGATGTGATGAGCAGATATTGGCAAATGGAACTAGAGCAGAGATATATCAATATAAGATCTATTGGCAGAACTTGCTTCAAGAGGTAGTAAATCATGTTTTTCTTGCAACTTCAGGAATTTTACAGGGTTAAATTGTTTAGCATGGGACGTACAGCACCATGCCAAGAGTTTGATTGACATGTACAGATCATAAATCCACTAATCATGCAAAATCAAGGAGTTAGGAACACACCTATAGCTTTGACAGATCCAACGAGCAAGTGTTTGTGCCTCAGGAGGGCCAGGTGGCGCATGCAAACCACTACGAGAACCAAATTGCAAAGGGGAGAGTGCTAATGCAACCCTTTGAACAGATGCAATGATACTGCGGACATACTGCCGGGCCATGGAGGCTACACTATCCTGAAGGTGCACTTCAAATGCGAACTGGAATGCCATTGTCATCACAGATTTTGTATTCCCCAAGCTACCATTATTGTCACTGCCTGCTTTGTTTGCTGTGGTTTTAACTTCAAGAGAAGAAGCAAGATCAAGTGTACGGTTTGAACTTGCAGCATCCTACACACCATATTTAGGAAAAAAATGTCAAAGGCCTTGCAAAAAGAACAAGACGTAGCTGGAAGCCAAACTTCAAAACCATTATAAACATATTTTATGTTATTCTAAAGACTTACCAAGTTAGAATTGACAGCTATGATGCGAAAACCAGAAGGTAAAATAGGTGCATCGTCAGAGAAAGATGCATCAATAGGGGCAAAAATGAGCTCTGCATATGTACCATTTGCATGCTCATCTGCTCCATTACAAAGCTAGGGACAGGTGTAACCAGAAAAATTGTTAGCAATACATGCATGGTTGGAGAGAACCATGTAGAACTACATGCAGATCACACCATTCTAGCTATTAATTGAAGTACTCACTTGCAAGAGGAAAACGTCCTCAGGTATTGTCATGTCATCCCTATAGTAACCCATGTTTTCAAGTTTAATGACCTCCATGAACTGTTTCAAAAACAAAATGTAATTTAGTTCACAATGTGCAGAAAAGTACACAGATCAGAAGAATAAGGGTCTTTTTGGTTTTGGTTCTCATTTTTTGTTTTTAAAAACTGTTTTGTAATATAATTTTTAAAATTATTTTGTAAGACAAAATAAAATAAAAATCTGTTTGGTTATGTCAATTAAAAAACGATTTTAGAATTAAAAAATAGACTAATAGTGATGATCATAGATAGTTAATAGGGGTAATCAAAAATAAAAATTGGTCAAGGTAACCATAATTTTCAATAATTTAATGCAGTGTATTTTAAAAATATGAAAAATAAAATGTAAATAACTTTAAGTTGTTTCCATTTTTTTAAAAACAACTTAAAAAATGAAAACAGTTTTAAAAACAATTAAATGAAAAATACTTATCCAAACAAATGTTTAAATTTTTTTTATTTTCAAAAACAAAAAAAGGTTTTTAGAAATAGAAAACAAACAACCCCTAATAATCTCCAAATGAAATTGGAGGAGGAAAGAATATCTAACGTTTAAAGATGATTAAAGGAAAGAAAGGTGGTTAGTTAGTTCAAGAGCAGTGGCAAAAAACTTGCCTCTTCATGCTCAATTGTGTGAGCCAGTGGCAGAATAACCTGACCCCCAAAACTTCCTGCCCGGGCCCCAGGCAAGCTACAGGGACCAGCTTTGATGGCAGCAGCTGAGTAAGCATCAATACTGCTATCAGCCCACTCTGACCGGTGCTCTCGCAAGAATCTGAGAAGAATTGCTGGAGGGACATTCTACAAAGACAGGAAGAGAGCATAAGTAGAAAATTATAGAAAATGAAGAGGAGAAAAACAACAGCAAAGAAATAAAAATTGTGGCCAACAAATTCAGATTCCAGTGGTTATTGAGATTATATACAGAAGCTGGTAAACTTGTGTCAAAAAATATGGCCAATAGAATACATAGAAGCATCCTGAAAAAAAAGTTTGAATGGAGACATTTGCAGTTTAGTTTATACTTAAAACAGTGTTAATTTCACTAAACACAATTTGCTGAAAGACAATTATTCATTGCCTTCACCTTTTTTCTTGCTCATGAACTTAATAAACGAAGTAAAGAACTTTCTTTTCTCCCAAGATCAAAATGCAGATACAACATAGTGTAGCGCTACAAAGTATACCTGTAACAGCATTGATGCTTTGGCACATAGAACAGAACTGCTCATACAAGGAAATCCATTGCTCTGAATAAAATTTACTCCCGCCATCTTGTTAGGAGATGGATTCACCAGAAGGGTTACATCATCAATGCCATCGCTTTCCAAAATGGACCAGCCATCATCTGCAAACCCATTGACAGCTTCATTGAATCCCCTGCCAAAAACAGGAGAATAAGTTTGACTACCACAATCAATTATTTCTATTAACAGTGGACAGGATACTGAGATAGACTTGCTCAATCGCTGACTAAGTGCACGTAGAGCTGCAGGCCTCCTCCCCCAGCCAGAGACATTTGGTTGAGAAGCCTCTTGAGAAATCTGCCTCAAATGACGCAAGGCCTGAATAACAATGACAATGTTACCATGAGAAGCATGAGTTCTTTAAAGTTAATGCCCACATGAAGTAGCAAGGTCTACTTGGTTGCTAGAAAGGATGAAAATGGAATGGATTAAAAAATTTAAAATGAAAATAACCAAATCATTCCTCCCCTTCATGGTAAGTATTATAAAATTCAATCCTATATACCACAAATTTGAGAATCATCACACCCTCCACAAACTTTATGAATCATGACTCTTACCCTCATGAACTAAATCACCCTTTCTCTTTATGATATATGATTCACCTATTCCTCTCCACATTTTGATCATTTCATTTTTGCCTTCATTTTTTTTTCAATTCATTCCATTTCGTTCTAGTAACCAAATAGGCCCTAATGATTTCCAGTGCAAATCATCAGATAGAAACATGAATCTTACCGCCATTGTCGTCTTTTGAGCATGTAGTGTTGATGACTCATAAAGTGGGCGCAACACTTCAGGAACACCCCAGGCCTAATTTCAAATGACCAAGAAGTCAAATTAATGAGTTAGAATAAGTTTCGTTCAGTTTATAGAGCAAGGGTACATACCTCTAGATCCATATGATCAACAATATGAATAATGGATCCACCTCCTTCACAAGGTCTAATCAGATACCCGCTAGGCAGCATGTCTGCCCTAACAAAGTGCTGCACTGGGGGCACTGTCGGTCCATTCTGGGTGTTGTTAAGTGATCTCTCACAGACCTGATAATATGTTATAAATATTTGAATTTTTGAAAGCAACTCACATGAATGTCAAGGATAGGAAAGGAAAAAGTGAGGACTCCACTATGGATACATACCACTAGACTCCCATCCTCCAAAACAGATGAGTAGCGCAGCAACCAGAAGTCACGAGCAGGTGCCAAAGTTGTTGGCGAATACAACTAACCAAGGAGGCAAATGTTGAAAATACATTAAGTAAGCAGCCAAATCTACAAAACAAGTGGCAGAGAGCATATCAGCTACAGTAATACCTGCATATAAAGCATTTCAATGGTTCCCCCATTTCCAGTGGGCATCACATTCAGAACATCCAAGGCTCGGCAATCACGAAACCACGAGGGCCTATCTTTGAGTATTTCTGCAACCTGCACATTCATTTTCGATCAATGCATCTCCATTAATATTCCAAAAAACAGAAAAAACTACTCCACTTTGAAACATGCTCAAGCGTGCCTTAGGGGACTTACCCTTGTAGGTTCCAGACCCACGAGGCCGCAAGCTCGTGCTGCCACTCCAGGGCAATCATGACAAATAGCAACGATTCCAATGGAATCCGGACCAGGCTGTGCACGTGCAAAAACACGAAACTTACATAAAATGAAAGAAAACACAAGAAAGCAGATGCAAACAGTCCAGCATTGCTGGATCATTTTTTTATGGTCTGAAATTACTGGGTTGTTGAAATAAACAGAAAACAGAAAATAAAGGGCGAGATGATGAATTGATGATGTGTCACTGAGCATAGTGTTTCGGTTGATGTAGCGGGCGAGTTGCTTAGAATGTTAGCA
This sequence comes from Prosopis cineraria, assembly GCF_029017545.1. Lineage (NCBI taxonomy): Eukaryota > Viridiplantae > Streptophyta > Magnoliopsida > Fabales > Fabaceae > Prosopis > Prosopis cineraria. The sequence continues at coordinate 5,140,268 of NW_026555346.1, forward strand.
AGGCTAATGTACTTTACCCAATTAAATAATTAGTATATTGTTCATGTAGTGACAAAGAAAAGAATAATGCAGTGTACTCATGTGAACAGATTCCGATGAGGACAAGAAGCGAGTGGTAAACCTTCATCCCAGGCATTTGGACCCACTCCACAGCAGTTCCAGTGGCCTTCGATAGAAACTCTGCTAAGGTCTCCTCTGCAATGGACAAAAGTCTACACGATAGAGACAAAACTCTGATTAGCCATAGAGAATAGAATAGCAACCAACCCAACAAGAAACGACAATTTAGTTTCACTAACCCAGAAGGGCTGGCATCCCTTGGGGGATGCTGAGTTGTCACATGGTGCTGACCACTGGTCACCACCGAGTCACAGCTTGTGTCCGTCGTAGCAAGGGTCGCCTGCTCAAGCAATTATTCTTATGTTCTCTTCCTCGTTATGTAACCAAACTAAATCGGAAATGAATCAAAACATAAAAGAGGTAAAGAACGAAACGAAGTCTTACATTCTGTGTCTGCTGGCGGAAAAAGCTGTTCTCATAAACCAGCCGTGACACTTGCTTCTGCAATCTCTCATTTTCCTCCATGAGTAGTTTATTCATGGCCGTCAGCTTCCTGTTCACAGATTGTAGGCTTAATGATTCCTTCCGCTGCTTCTCTCTACATCTGCAATTACAGACAACATAAGGAAAAAAAATCTCTTTTTATTACAAACATACACAAACACTTCCCCTCCTCTCCAGGGGGGAATCGAACCTGCAATCTTCCTTCTGTAAGGAAGGATTTGGTCAAGCCATTGCCCAAAAAAAAAATCACATTTAACATTTTAACTACCAGTTCAGTTGCCAACTATGCAAAATCCTCCACATACCACTCAAACTCAAACAACGGATTAGAAGATGATGGAGAAGCATTAATACTAGCCCTCTGATGGAAAGTTATATACTATGGAAATATATCTTGAATGTTCATTGTCCACGGAAAAAGAAAACTACAAAAATCCTGTTACAGGAGAAGAAAAGAAAGTTTTATTTTTTTTGGTCAGAGAAAAAGAAAAGAAAACGAGAGATGAGAAGGAGAAGAAAATATTTACTGTAACGTGTCAGAAACAGGCGAATCTAATTTTGGAGTCCAAAGAGAAAGTAAATAAAGCACAGGAATAAGTCAAACATGGAGGATAAATTGAGATGAAGTGGAGACGCATATGAGATGTGGAAAGGGATACCTTCGATTCTGGAACCAAACCTTGATCTGCTTGGGCTCGATATTGGAGAGAATGGGGCATTCTCTGATGAGCTGCTGGCGACGCATGGAACTGGGTTTAGGGCATTCGTGATAAAGCCTCTCCAGAGCTTCAACCTGCTCCGGCGTGTACCGCACATACTTGCCGTTCTCCATTCCCACCTTGCTTCCCTCTTTACACCCAGAACTCACCGCCATCATCCTTCTCAAAACCCGACCAACATTCTCATTATATGATCAAAATCAGAAGGTGAGAGCTTGACATTTTCATTTTCAATTGGGATATAGAAGACCTTACCTGTGGCCCTTTTGTTTCAACTAGGACCAACGAAGCATGAGATCACGGCCCGGATATGCAAAGGGAATAAAACTGCAGAGTTGAGAGACGGACTCAGAGTTTGTCTGTGAAATAGTGGTAGATATATGGGGCAGAGGAGGAGGTACAGAGGAGTGAATAGGAAAAGCAGGGATAGATATATCGGGATTGGGATTTTGCTTCTTGGAGAAACCCCGAATAGCAGACAGGAGAATAAAATCAAGCCAGCATATTTGTTTTCACGTCATTCTTCACCCATTGCTTGTTCTCCTTTTACCTCCTTTTTGCTGTTGCGCCACTTCGCTTTTCTTGTTGCTTTTAATGCACTCCTTCGTTTTGTTTTGGCTCCTTCGACGATTGAAATGTCCTCTCTCTCTCTCTCTCTCTCTCTCTCTCTGTCCCCCCCCCCCCCTTCACTTCCTTATCCCCCACGCTGATGATTTGTAAATGGTAATCAAGGGGGGGAATTGCAACCCACACCCTCACTCCCAACGCGTGCCTTGTAAAGTGTTGCTCCACGCACAGACAGGCCAATGTGGTGGAGTATTTGCTTCTTTCGCTTTCACCTCATTTCTGGTGAGACACTCAAATGGACCGCTGACATAATTAGCTCCCCTCTTTTTGGTTTCGTTTGGGAATGAGACGAACGAGCTTGTTCATTTAATTAATCAAGTTCCTTATATACTTGTCCGTTTTGAAGCCTCAACCCAGGGGATACACTCGTATGCCACACCCCTCTTTATTATAAATTGTTCTCTCTGAATTTTTAATAAAAAAACATTTGATGGAATATTAATTGTGTTTTTTATATTATTTTTATTTAAATTTGTTAACTATAAAAGAGAATGTGATATAAATTTAAAAACTTTTTATTAAGATAAATATAAAATATATTTTATTTTTAGATGAAGTTAATGATTTAACTATCTTATTAATTCCATAATCAAATGTGTTTTATAATATAGACCATTGATTATATTGACATGCAAGTATAAAATATGAAGTCAAGTAAAACGATGCTACTTTTTAAAATTTGTAAAGAATGCAGTGTCACGGCCAAAAAAATATATTACCTATACCCTGATAATAGCGTTGGGAGCCGATATCAGGAATTGCGCGAAATAAAGAAAGCAGCAGAGGGGCAGGACAGGTATATGATGCGCATCTGAAGTGCAACACAAGCAATAGGACCGGGTTTAATATATTATATTATCCAGATCATGCAAAATTGAAATTCCTGACACGTTCATTCGCCAACAACAACAATATTTCATCCTCGGGTGTGTTTCGAGGAGCTAGCGTGTGCCATGCGTGGTTGAAGCTATAGACACGTCCAATTCCATTTCCCAGTTTCACATAAACCAGCTCTTCTTTTTTTTTTTCTTCTTTTTTTTTCTTCTTTTTTTTTTTGTATGAGAGGAAGAAAGAGAAGAGAGTACAATTGGATTCTTCGCATGCTGGATGGATTAATTGAATTTCTTATGACTCCCCGCGCCCATTTATATTGAAAAATCCTCTTCATTCCCTGACAGCCCGCAAGATTTATGTCTATTTGAAAGGAAGAGGCCACAAAAAAAAAAAAGAACTTTGTTTTGTCAGCCTGATGTAGCATTAGAAATTAGTAATAGATAAAGTCTATAATTTATTCAAACGAAGCACGCTGAAGATTCCATTGGAGTGAAAGGTAATGCAGAATTAGTCCATAGTCAACGCATACGTACACCAGCATTTACCGAGCAAACGGATCTCTCAACTTAATCGTAACTAATGCGTACCTAACTAATTTTTCGTCAGGGGAAAAATTCCGCTAATTACTGCGAAACGAGGCCATGACACAAGAGCGATGACCCGGAAGTCAATGAGATGAACCAAATTAAATTATTTCGTAAAGTCAATGTGAGAGAGGGGGGGTACTGTAATGGTGTCGTGACAGAACAACATAATTTACTTTCAATTGATACACAACATGATTTAGCGTATCGTGGATCTTGCTTGCTGGCCAAACCTGTCCACCATGGATTGTACCGAAAGAAAGGATGATGGGGAAAGAGTATAGAAAAAGTGCATGGTCGTGAAAAAAGCAAGTGGCTCCAAAAGAGGCACTAATGGCAAACCACTGGAAGTGGACTTTGATCCTTCAACGCTCCGCATCCCGAGATAATTAGTCTCCAATTATGCGTTTTTTAGTTTGAACATCACCCAATAAACGTGATTCCTTTTGGCCAAAAACAAAAATCTCTCCTTTCATTATTATTTTTTTTAAATGGGGGTCAAGAATCAAAATAAGCTGGATATTAGTACTCGCAGTACTTATGTATGAACGAGCAATTTTTTTTAAATATACTGTATAGAGCATGTTAAATGATAAAAGTTGATTTAACCTTAAACAAACAGCCATTGTGTGCAGGAAAAAAAAAATATTTTGGGGGGGGGGGGTGGGGGGTATTTGTGCGTGGACCCGACCCAATGCAACCTGAATTGAGATGGGTGCGAAACAAGGGGTATTAGGCGAAAAGGAGGATAAGGGGGCGGAGTGAGGAAAGGAATAACATGTATGGCTTGAAAGATGAGGCGGCAGCATTTGCATGGTACGTCAAGAGAGATGCCCTCCCTCGTTTGAAACATCATCCGCGCGCGTGAGCAGGTCGATATTTCTCTCAACAAGCTCCAGCATAAAGCAATCAGAACCATCATTCTATTAGTTAAACCGTATTTAATGGAGATACTATGAAATATACAGACCCTGGCTGCGGGGAATTTGGATGATCCTGGAGTGTTTGATTTCCTGATGTGAAATGATCATACAGCAAAGAGCACATGGGAGGGTGGGGCCAGGTACTAGCACGCCTGCCCCGACCCTTTCCTTTACTTTACCCCATTTCCTTTTGTTTACTCTTTCAACGGAATATCTCTCCCTCCACAGCTTCTCATGCCCATTCAATCCAATAATCCTCCTCAATCGTGGCAGCTTCAAGTTGTGAGCTCCAGACTTTGATCAGTGTGCGAGGGTTCATGATCATGGGTAGCGTAACAAGCCCATGCTCACCATGCCATCGTCAATGAGAACAAAAATAATAATACGTGAAAAATGGTGGGGGTAGGATGAGTGACAGCCTGACAGGGATAGAGGAGGCAATCACGGTGAACGAGGTCGACATACCCTGTCACATCCATACACACCATGTCATTCTGTGTCCCCCTCCCCCACGCGCCCCATACCCTCTCTCCCTCTAGCTCTTCAATGCTTCGTAATCTCCCATTTTCTTAAAATATCTTCACTATTCTAAAATTTCCCTTTCAGCCTGCCCACCACCTCCTATTCATTTCTAAACAACTCGCAATTCATTGAATTTTATGTAATGCCTTCTCCTCAGTATCCAGTATAGCTTCATTAATGGCTTCATTTCGTGCTTTCACTCTCTGCTAAAAAACAACATCCATAGGATATTTTATCTCATTATATTTTATTGCTATGGAGAATATAGAGGATGTCTTGCTTCAAAAGTCACCTCTTTTTTTTTAAGTAAATGTATTTGATTTGATCCAACATTAACACTAGCATCAATCAAATAAATGTTAAAAGGAGCCGAAAAGGTGAGATTTGCATTTAGAATAGTATGTGAGTAAATAGATTCCAGAAAAGAATATTCGAGAGCAAAGCGGCTGGACAGCTCATCCATCATCATTCGGCTATGACGCGGCAGCGTCGTTTTCTGATGCTGGGTCCCGCATCGCACCTTCAATTACACACCTGCTACCGCCACCTCCAAATGAAAAACAAAAACCCCCAACATCTTTTTCCACGCCTCACGCACGCCCATTGCCCGGTTTGGAATTATGCTAGTGTTCCTGAAGAAACCAAAAACTAGTCACGGTTAAATAAACAAGAAGAAACCAAATATCTGAAAATGAAGGGAAAGTGGAAGCAGAAAAATAATCGGAGTAAGTTTTAAAGATATGCTTGAAAGAATGGTAATTTTTTTTTTTTTTTCAATTTGGCATGTGAATTTGCACCATCAAATGAGCACCAAACTGTTCCTATAAAAAAAGAAACAAACTTTTCCGCTATCTGCATCCATCCTCCGCGCAACACGGATACGCCGTCACCCATACGATCTTTAATGCGTTACAATCACGCAAAATCAACAAACTCAACCCAATAGAATCAATGTCGGAGGTCTACACCTAAATTAAACAGAACCCCATAATCAAACCTTGTCCGTAGATCAAACAAGCAAGCATGATGGTTGAGATCAGTGGGGAGTTAGGGCATAGGTTGGCTGAGGGGATAATGGGAAGAAGGTATGGAATTCATGGAACTTTGGGCACTTCCATCGTGTATATTTGGAATCCGATTCCGGGCATTCGAGTGGAATTGGACTCCACAAAGAAACAACCTCCCCCATGGTGAACAAGCCTATTCTACACTTGTGGTTTTGTTTTTCGTTTACTAGGCTTTGGTGAACATTAGCTAAGTGCCTTGGAATGGACTAGCCAATTCGAGATCACTCTGTGGACTTAGACTTGAATGCAACTTTTCAGCCAGAAAACGTGATTACTCCATGCCTGATGCCCCCAAGAGCTTGGCCACTGCGGGTGCTCATTTAACCCAGGAAGCAGACAACTCAGGAGTAGAAACCATTTAACCCAACCCAGTCTTCAACTAGCAGTAACATACTCGCCGTTGCCATACATTCAAGTGTCCCTGACAGATTCAGATATCACGCGCGCTCAAACTTCCATCTCACACAATGCAATTAAGTATAAGAAACATAGCCACAAGTTTTTTCATGACCCGGGCTTGTGGTCTTATATATAACAATAGTCAATCCAAAAACTAAAATGATGATCAGAAACAAGATTTCCCTGCTATCATAAGGCCAATTTAAAAGAAGAAAAATAAAGGGGGGGATCAGTTTAAATTTATATTGTATTTTCTATGCTACCTAAATTACACAACAGGAAGATAATAGAGATTTATAGTTGAAACTGTAGAGTGTAACAGACATCCTAGCAATGACCTATGCCTATTTTCCGTTCACATATTCAAGCAGGTGCCGATCAAGCTCAAAATGCCGAGCAAGAAGTCCCTGCAATCCAAAAAAAAAGGAAAGAAAGGAAAAATCCATATGATTATACATTTTACTTCAGAAACTTGATTGGTAGAATAATGTGTGACTGAGAATGCAGCGCCGTCACAAGCCCCAGCGAACAAGTATTCAGACTTAAGAGATAGCATATGCCTAGTTCCTCTCATTTTTACCAACATTGTGCATTTGTGCTCAATAATACTCTAAACCATAGCAATAACGGGTCGATATTGAAATTTCAAAACACGCCATGTGCCTTGTTAAGATGAAGGAGAATGCATGAAATTATAAGAATACAAACATGCAAGTGTCATTTTAAGACATTCATATGACTGCCAAGCGACCCTACTTTTATGTTATATACCTTCGTAATTGTAGGTTGAAAGTACTTTCCTTCAAAATCCAATTCAGGATAACGGGTGGCCTCAGTGGCATTGTCAAATAAGATAAATGTTGGAAGCTGGCTCATGCTTCCTGAGAGCGGCAAGTCATCACATCAATTGCAAAAACACAGCGTGATAACAAAAAGAATCAGAAAAATAGAAATGAAAGCGATCAAGCATTTTTAAAATCAAATTTACAAAGCCAATTTGATAAGGCTGTAGTTTAATGCAACATACCGCTAAGGGAGATTCCAAATTTTTCTGCAGCGTTAGGAAAGAGTCCAAGATCAACTATGCCAAAAGACAAATTTTTGTTTGAATATCTGCCATGCAGCAATATGAACATCCAGAAATAGTTAATAGCTGCTTAGATTGATCTTGACTGCGTCAGTATACCTCCAACACTAGTTACATGCACAAAGAAGCAGATTTTGCACTCTCACTTCCTTGCTATTTCAGAGATATCTAAGCAAAATAAACGACCAAGAAAGATTGAATTGCATTTGACTGCAGAGCATCTGCACTTGGAAGCCAACTCACAAATTCTAATGTTTGAAACTTTGGACATCTACTCTTGCAAAAATAATCATAGAAGCACAAATACACGAATTTGTGTGGTGACTATGAAAATTATTAAATTATTTTCCCCTCTGTTGAAGGATGGGGGAAGTTCAATATGAAAAGAAAGGACAAACTTACGTGATTGAGAGCTCAGAAAAGCATCGACTTGACCGAATGCAAGCAGATGAATAAGAGGAACGGAACTCCACCTACCAACTCATACACAAAAAATAAAAAAATAAAAAAATTGATAGATAAGCACGGGGGTAACAAGTATATTAAAAGAATGGCATGGCCTTGTGGGTACGCTGATATATTTGCACCAAACAAATTAGAAGGGCATAGCAATCAAGTAAAGTCTCAGGCTCTTCCGTGTCACTTGATGCTCATTTCCCTAAATTTTATCAATCCTTAGATTGATTTTCTTTTTCTTGTCATTTTACTCTTTCAGGTAACGCAGGCTTTAACATGGTCTCACCATTGCAGCATAGGAACAAGTGATTTCTTTTCATCTTCTGGTTTATTTACTATTAACTTTCCCAAGCAGAGCATAATTGCCGATTTCGCACCCAAAGGCCAAGATCCAACATGTTCAGATCTCTAAATAAAAAGCATAAAACATTCAGAAAGAACTTCTGTTCAATTTACCAGCCAAAATCTTGAAGTTTTCCCTTCTGTCAGCAAGCTTTCCAGTTGCAATGGTGTTAATTTGTTAGAAGTACCTTGAAGAATAAATTAAAAACCAACAGAATTTATAAGTTGACCAGATTCTAAAGCAAGGCATTCTTATAACTCTCATGGCACTCTCAATTCTCAAATGTAAAAAGCTAGAAGAATAATTAATTGTACATAAAAGCAAACAAATCCAAACAAGCAATTCTACCTGATTCTTCAAACGGTGGTTGCTGGGTCAGCATGTGTAACCCTGCATTACAGAACATCATATACATGGACGTTATTTAAGCATGATAAATTTTTTAACGTGATTGACATCCAGAAAATATGCAATGTACACAGGCTTGTTAGCACAGTGTAATGAAAAGATTATCAATTTCCTAAGATTGAATGAGAGATATCTTGCTATAATAAAAGTAAAGAAAATACCAAATAAATGTTTTTTCAGAAAAAAAGTTCCAAATTAAGACAGACTAGTGTTTCAAGAAAAGAGAAACATTCTTCAATGAAAATCACGATCCAGCAGCCCTTCTATGCCTAAATCTATAAATCAATTAAAGAGCATAATATGAGATAAAGTCACCCACCTAAAAATACAAGAATATACCAGATAGCTAAGCAGCGATCCATTGTAAAGGCAAGGGCAAAAAGGCAAATCTGAAAAATATTCAGTTAAGACGGGGAAATGCTAACAAGAGCAACATAAACATGGAAAGGAAATAACTGTCTCAATCACTGGTCATAAGCATCAAGAAAGGAATTTAACATGTGGAATATTTCACTGCTTGCTTGTCCTGGGAAAGTGTTCAATTGCCATAAGAACAAATAAGTAAGAGTGAAGCAAACCATCATAGGCTCCATGTTCTAATAGGCATTTAATGAGACCAGAGCAATTACTCCCTCCAGTCCAAAATGTAAGGCATTTTCTACTAGCTACTGTTGGTCCAAATGTAGGGCATTTTGCAGTTATAAGAACTATATTTCATTTTTACTCCTTGGTTAATAAGCGTCGAGTAATTATGTATGGGATTGGTTGTTAGTTAGGATAAGGGTAAACCAGGAAAAATAAGTCAATTTTTCATGAGACTCAGGAAAAAAAAAAAGAATTTTCATAATATGCATAACACATGTTGGAGTGTCCTGCACTGTGGAATAGGGGAGTATATAGTTTTTGAAAAAAAATAAACTAAATGCATCCAATTGATCACCTTGGCAAGAAAAAGTGCGTCAGGAATGAGAGCCTCCCATGTTTCTTCTTTCACTCCCTGACAGAAACAGAGAGAAAGGCTAGAATTAAGGAACACCCATACAAACATGCAAAGAGGGCAGTGAGTGGTGGTTTGCCACCATTGATATCAATAAACTGGATAGCCTCTTCGTGTACATAGGGAATCAAATTGTAAACAAAAATCAGCAATATAAAACCGTGAGAAGTTTTTTAGTTTAGTATCAAGAATGATATGACGTTCCATTGTGAAAGCAAAGCCAGAAAAATATACAGCCGATTTCAAAGTTCTTTAGAGGTTTGAAGATTTGTGGTTCCAAATGCTTTTTTCCTGAAGGTAGGGAGCATAAATATCTGTTGCTAGAATCGATAAATCGAGAGTTTGTCAGTTGGGTACCCTTAATTTATAAAGTGACAGAACCAAATTATGCCTGAGTCACAGCCAAACTATCAGATTGCTTATGTACACCAGAGTCAAAATAATATAGTGATTCTTCATAATGAACATCCGATAATTTTTAGTTTTGGACCATTGACATAAGCCAATAATATGTGAACTAGTGGGTGCAATTTTTCCAAATAGACTGTGACTAACCGATATCATGATCCACAACTGCTGACCTTTGGTTCTATCAACGACGCATGAAGCGTAAATTATATGTGATAAAGGAGTTTAAATTGAAGTTAGAAGACAATAGATATGGCTGGCTTTCAATCAGAAGATGATGAAACTAGTGCGATACGAGGGACGAAGAAGCAGTACCTTGATGAAAACCAAAAGGCCAAATACTAAAAGCGTCTGTATTTCCTGCAAAAGCAAATGCATTATAAAAGGTCAAGAGGGAGGGTTAGGAAAGGATAGAAAATACGTAAGACGGGCACGGAGAGAAAGAGCGTTACGCGACGAAGTAGATGGTGAGCGAGGTGAGGAGCGAGGATATGGGTCGCGGAGCTACGAATTATGAAATACGAGAAGAAAGTCAAGAAATGGCACAAATAGTAGGGCTCTGAAACCAGGAGATTCAACCATTTCCCTGGGTTAAGACTATCCTTTCCCATTCCAAGCCAGAGAGCTGCTCGAACACTTGTAAATCTGGAAAGCTGGCAAGCTCCTTTCAACTACAGTGCTAATTCAGCTCGCTCCTTGTTCGATCTCAATATTCCTCTATTTCGATTTCGATCCCAACGTTCTGGCAAAAACAGAAAAACTCAGTCCTATTATTTTCTGCTAACCGCATCGCTAAAATGCACTCTTTTCAAAAAAAAAAAAAAAAGAATAAAAAATTTTATTTTATTTATAAAGCACTTAAAACAAAGTTTGGTTTGAAGGAGAGAGAAAGAAATGAAGAAAAAAGAATGTGAGGAGAGAGAATAGGAGATGAGGGTTTTGGGGGATCTCTCAATTTGGAATTTGGAAGAGACCCTCGTCCCCTTATTTGGTAAGTTGAGTTTCCTTTAATCAAACACTACTTTATTAATTTTTAATATTACTTTTTATATTTTTATTTTTATTAAATATTTTAAATAAAAATAATAATAATAAAATTTAAAAATATTTATTAAGACAGTGTTTGGTTAGAGAAAAAATTTCTCTTCCCTCCAACGCTCCAATTAAAAAATTGTTAAATTTTAATATAAGGTTAATAAAATTTAATTTTTTTAATTTTAATAAAATATATTAAAAATAATTTATAAATATAAATAGATGAGTGATCTATCAATAGATTCTTTTTTTTCAATTAATCAATCCGCACATAAATGTCATCTTATCTCATAAATGATAATCAGTTAAAATAACATCTTATAGTTATAAAATTGAATTAGTTATCAATCTCGTGGCCAGTTCTTATACACGAGATCAAAACTGAACCAAGGCGATATAAAGAGATTGAATTGTGGTCTTATATTAAAAAAATAAATAACAAATAAATTTGATATATTAAATTAAGTCTATTTAATTAGTTCAAAAAAAATAAGTCTATTTAAAATATTCTCTTAAAATAATTTTATGATCAAAAATAATATTTTTTACTTTATAAAAACTCAATGACATACATTGTTTCCATGTAATATTAAGTTGTGAAATCAAATTAAAATTTTAAATAAAAATAATATATTGACTTCTTAAAATTTTTTATAACAACAATAAAGTAATTTATTAAATATGATTCATAAAAAAATCTCATAAAATCAAGTAATAACAATAAGAATTTATAATAACATATATATATATATATATATATTGGGTGTAGCTCGAAATCCAGCTTAACCCAGTCACTGACACCAACCTGAAAGAACAAGTAAGATTGAATTTCAGAATCATCGGATTAGTTACACACCCCTACTTATAGACATAACTCCATTTATTATATTCCTATGAATCATTAGAATACAATTTGAAATTAGCACAAGAAAGAAAGCACCAGCTTAGAAAAAAAAAAGAAAAGAAATTTCTTTTCATTTTTGAAGTACGAAGTTTTTCCGTCAATTTTGATATAAAATATTTTATTATATAATGATTGTTGGGTAATGGGTGACGACCAGAGGTTTCGGCTTTCGTGATAGATAAATTTTTTTTTTTTCATAGGATGAAGGTTAATTTGCCCTAGATGAAATTCACAGACTATATCTATGTTCAATTTTCTCACCTGAAACTTATGAATAATTCTTTTAAAATAATTAACTTTCTCTATTGGCATTATGTAAAAATTTCCATTTCTGTAGGGGCAATTTCATAATTTAAGTCTACCCTTTCTGCAACAATGTACCTTTGAATTATTAATAGGGTTTTTTCACTTGTTTTCTATCGGTCTCTCCATTTCTCAGTCATGACTATTCATTAAATTTATGATTAAAATAAATTTATTTAATAAAGTAAGATTAATGATCAAGATTGAGAAATTAAGAGAAAACGAAGGAAAAAAAGTGAAAAAATTATTTTCTCTGTGGTGAGAAATTGTGCCCTTGAAGGAATTAGTGATCAAATGACTGTAAGTTTTCAAAATCTTTGATCACAATTTCTCTAGAGTGCAAAATTGAACTAGAGTTTAGAGTATGCACTGTGTGTGGGGGGGGTGATGACATTGCATTATTTGAGAGTAGTTGCAATGAGCTAGGGCATTTTGATGATTTGAAGAAAAAACAAAGCAATGAGTCTAGAAAATCTAGACTTAAGATCAAGGGTCGCCTTAAATAAAGTTGTGCTTGACACTAAATTAATTAAGTTTGCTTGAAACAGTTGAGTCATGTAGAGCATTGAAGTGAGTTCAAGTTACATGCTCATTGCCTTTTACATAGGTAGATAATGGTGCCCTACTTCAAATTTGAATTTTGCCCACCTATAAGAGCAATAAGTGTTCAACTCAACTCCAAGATCGCTGGTGCACCTTGTTGAGGAGACATAACATAGTAGGTTTTTTGAATTTCAAATGCAGCGAGAGATGATTTTAAGATTCAGTCGCCGCTCCATTGAAATGTATTATTTCACTAACTCCTTAAAGGTCAGCCCTCAATGAAATAACAGAATGGGCCTCTTGTGGAGATTGGTCCTTAATTAGTGTTTTCCATTTTTCAACTCATCGTGCAATTTCAGTCCAATCAAGTTTATAAATAAAAACTCATTGCTTTCTTTTCTTTTCTTTTCATACTCTTCTTCTCGTATGTGTATTGCCACTAACATCACTGCATGGTGACTGTCTATTTGCAATATTTTAATCTTTTTTTAAGATATATATATATGCATATATAATAAATCTTGATTCTGAACATTTTTAGTAAACAATGTCCATACATACTCTTGCTACAATCACACTTCAATTTTTATTGTTGAATTCTACTTGACAACTTATATACATATTTTTATTACAAGACACTTCAATTTTTTATTTTTTGAATTTTTACTTGACAGCTCATTCACATGCACGCTATAGTTGCAAGACACTGCATTTTTCATTTTTAATTCTTACACCAGGAAGTTCAATTAATGCTCTTGATTTGATACTACCGATTTCTAACCTTAACCTTATTGTCTCGTATTTCAATGCAATAAAATTAACTAAAACACAAAATACAAAAACAACGTAAAATTTGTTTACGTTTTAGGCCAAAATTAACGACTTCCTCCCTAAACCATCCCCCCAACCACTCTTTTTGGATAAGGGAGGACTAAAGCCAATTACAAAAAACTAAACATGAGAGGAATGTAATCCTAAACAATCATTAAGGACTAGGGTCCTCATGAAATCTGGGACGGCATCAAAGTATCTACACTTGTACCCTCCCTTCTTTGCAAGAGCATCGGCCCCCTGGTTCACTTCACACGGAACATGACAAAGTTTCACTGTCCACTGGCATCGTAACAAACAGTCTATGAATTTCCAGCACCTACCTAAATTATCTAATTCTTCTATTTTAGATTAACATACTCCTCCTATCCTATTAGTAAGCCACATTTTAAAATTTATTCTTAGTCAAAAAAATGTAGAATATTTTATAATATTTAAATTACTTTTTTCAATTTACTTTTTCTTTATTAGTGTGAGGGTTTTTAATGTAGTTGTATTTTTGTTTAAAGTCCAAAATAAAATAGAAGTATATTTCATTTTTCTAAAATATACAAAAAATAGTTAATATGTCTAAAATAGTTAGAAGTGTCCTACAAATTAAAAAAAGGAATATTCTTTTGGCTACACGGGCAAATTCTAGGGAAGAAAAATGCTGCGCATGCAGAGGTGCTAAAACTTGGAAGAACTAATTGGCTCATGCTATCAAACTTTTATCTAATCGCATAATAAATTCAAAAATGAAATATACATGGCAAAAGCTGGTAAAAAAAATTCATTCTATATATTATTCATCACCATGCAATAGTAACACATAGTTACAACCAACTCCACGACTTATATACACTAGAGTTTTCGGGCGTGCAACTAATTAAGGGCCTATTTTTTAAAAAATTTAAAAACTCATCTGTGCAAATGTCTTGTATTTAATTCTTTTTAAAATTTTCGTTTTTTTAATTTAAAAAAATGAAAATATTTTAAATTTTTTTTTTGGAAAACACACTACATTTAATTATTTAGAAATATAACTATCTCAATCAATTTTTATCCTAAATCATCGTCAGTACCGCTTTCAACCATCACTATCAAACTCTTTTTAATTCTAAATCTGTCTTTGAATTAATATAACCAAATAGATTTTAATTCTATTGTTTTGAAAAACAACTTTAAAAACCATATTACAAAATAATTAAAAAAAAAACGGAAACACAAACCAAGCAGGCCCTAACATGTCAAGGAAAACTGCATCGTAGTTTCTCCAGTCTTAAAATTGAACTACATGACGGTGTAACCAAAATAATTCTCTAGAATTGTGTTTATTAATATCATTTTTTGAATTTAATTAGTTTTGAACAGCACAATGTGACAGCAAGAGAGCCATTACTCGACAGAGAAAAGAAGAAAACCGGGGAAACACGAGGATATATAAAGAGCGGCCGCAAAAGCAAAAAAAGTAATTTGTCCCACATTTATCTTTTGTTTCTTTTTAGGATTAAACTTAGATAAATCGTGCGTCTTTTTTTTTTTTTTTTCACCCTGGGAAGCTTCTTCATATTGATTTTACATGGCTGAGAAAGGAAGAGAAAGAAGAGGGTCGAAAATAGGAGTCCGCTTGTCCCCTTCAAACGCAAATAAACCCTCCTCGCCATTTCTCTCTCCATTCAAAGCCACTACTTTGTCACACATTGTCCAACTTTCTCTACTTTCTCTCACTCCTTTTTCACTGCTCTCCCTCTCTCCCTCCGTCCCCCCTCTCTCTCTCGTTCCTTTCCTTCCCATCATTCCCTCTCCCCCATGGAAGCTCCCGACTTCTTCCAGACTCCCAACAACATGCCCGCTGCCGACTCCTTTGTCGTTGAGGACCTCCTCGACTTCCCCAACGACGATGAACCTCTCCTCCTCGATGACGTTTCCGCCCTCCATTCCCTTCCCGGCAAATCTGCCAATTCTTCCACCGTCGCTACCGTTGATGCTTCCCCTGTCTCCCACCCCAATGTCGTCGGCGATATTGGCTGCCGCAGTTTCCATGACCTGCATTTACCTGGCGACCTCTGCGTCCCCGTGCCGGTATATATGCTTCTCTCTCTCACCCCTCTTCATAAACACATTACTTTGCAATTCGCACATTGTATGATCTACTGCAGTTCCTCTCTCACTGCGCGAACACACTTATTCATGATTTCCTGCCCTTTTGAGTGTTTGAATTCCTAACACATGTGTGCATACAAAGTTAGAATTATCACATTGGATTGGCCTTTTCTCTCTTTTTTTTATCTATCCAAGTTTGTTTGGTCTCGCGTATATTCTTTTTTCTTCCTCCTCATTGTGATCGCGTTTGCTATCAAACAAAATACCAACTTTGCATTAGCTGTGCACATGAAAGCAGAATGAGGCCGATCACACAAAAATGGAAAATTAAAAAAAAAAAGATAGATGTATATGTGTGTGTATATGAAACTAATACATGCTCGGTTGGGTTTTGACTAATCTTAACATACAAGCAGTATGATGATATGGCGGAGCTGGAATGGCTTTCGAATGTGGTGGAGGAATCATTTTCGAGCGAGGACCTGCAAAAGCTGCATCTGATATCAGGGATAAAAGCCCGAAACGATGTGGAAGCATCCGAAACTCATGAATTGCAGGCCGAAAACAACCGAAGTGTCAACAGCCCCATATTCAACTCTGAAGTCTCCGTTCCGGCCAAGGCTCGCAGCAAACGTTCACGTGGCTCTCCATGCAACTGGAACTCTCGCCTCCTCCTTCTTTCTCCATCTCCATCTGCATCACCATCTCCATCCTCCACATCATCTTCCTCAGACCCCGACGTCGTCCTTTCCACCGGGAAGAAACCAGGAAAGTCCGCTCCAAGGAGAAAGGACAGTGGTGGCGAGGGGCGCAAGTGCCTGCATTGTGCTACAGATAAGACACCGCAATGGCGGACAGGACCCATGGGTCCCAAGACACTTTGCAATGCCTGTGGGGTGAGGTACAAGTCAGGCCGGCTAGTGCCAGAGTACCGGCCGGCAGCGAGTCCGACTTTTGTGCTGACAAAGCATTCAAACTCACACCGGAAGGTGATGGAGCTTCGTCGGCAGAAGGAGATGCAGCAGCAGCAACACCATCAGGTTCTGCAACATCCCAACATGATGTTCGAGTTTCATGTGTCCAATGGGGACGATTACTTGATCCACCAACACCTCGGCCCTGACTTCAGACAGCTCATTTAGTAGTTTTCTAGGTAGAGCCTCTGAGAATTAGCTACCATCTTGATTTTTTTAGACCATTTGATTCCTAATTTTCAAAGGGATTTTCATTTCTTTCCCTATAATCCGGCCTTTTCTCTTTTTCTTTTTGAGTTTCTGTAGTATCATCTAATTAATGATTCTCTTGGAGTCGTTATTTAGGCCAAAGTGGGCACAACTCTCCATCCAAATTCAAATTTTTCTAATTAAGACATTCATCTTATTTTTCGGTCAAATCATGAATGCTTCAAATTCGTTCTCTTTCTTCTCCTTTAATTTGGCATCAATGACTTTGTACAGTGTGCGTATGTCGATGTGGCAATCTGTACAATAAGTACCTTATCCAAAAACTTCGCCAAAAATATCATATTTCTTCGGTTATATGTTGAATGATTACTCATGATACACGAACAGCTTGCCCTGTATTTAATTAGTGTCGTAATCTCTGATAATGAGACGATATGCTATGTAATGATTAATGGTTAACTTGGACGGCAATTAAACGCGATATTTTTTTAAATTACTGATGAATTCGCCTTTTGTACCTCCGTATCTGTGGCTTCTTGGGCATAGATCCCGAAATCGAATGATCAAAATGGGCATGAGTTAGTTTTTTAGGGACTGGTTAGGTTAATCAGCAAAATAGGGTTGCGGAGAATATAACGTTGGAAGAAAAGGAAAAGTGGATCTCTTAAACACGCTTTTAGCATCATACATAATTTTCTCCTCACTTCTTCGATACCCCCGAGGTCCTGCTTCGCCTCTGTTATGCTATATTATCAAACCGCTGTGGGGGTTTATCTTTATGTTTATTCTACGTTGAGTTTTGAGACTTGATCTGAATGCACGTGAAAGATTCATTGATGCATCCCGAATAAGCTTAACGGAACATGTGAGGTCGCAGTGGAAAATTGAAAGCTTTCCCAACCCAGCTAGCATGTGATTCAAGTTTTTTTTTTTTTTGAAAGATAATGAGGTGATTGAGATTTTTTTGGCATTGAATTAAAATTGATTAAAAGACAGTAGATAAATTTCAAACATAACGAATACACACACACACACACACACCATAATATGTGAACTGTAATAGAATATTGTAAGCGCATAGGATCTGAGGCGACGCAGATCCTTAGGAATATTATTTAACAATATAAACAGGCGGCGTCTTCCCAAATTAATTTGTATTGTCATGACAGGATTATACTTGAAGCTACTGAGTGGGACGCTTTTGTTGAATTTCTTTTTGGTGAAGATAACCTGTCTCGTTATTAATCAAAGCATGGATATATACTAGAAAAACTTAAGAGGATAGATTGTGGAATACAGTGAAAATTAAGGTGGGGAAACAGAGTGAGAAACAGAAGGATAATAAATAGAGGGAGCCAAAAGCTAACACTGCGGTGGTCACATGAGACTCTTCCATGGCTTCCTTGTCATTTTATATTCCTCTCTATCTCTGTGCGTGTGTGTGTGTGTTTCCTTTTTGCTGTCCATGTATTATTTTTTAAAACCCATTATATATATCAGATAATCAGATGCCTTCCCCATCAATTGCGGTGTTCATCCCTGTCACCATGGAACGAGAAGGAGAGGTCGGTTGTTGTTAACCTTGATCTTCGATATGTTATAGGTCAGACGTAGGATACTTAGCAACGCTTTTTTATAAAAAAAAAAAATAAAAAAAATCAGGAAACACAAAAGGCACCCCTCAACCACATAGCTTCAGTGCAAATCAAAGCGAGTATCAAAGCTGAAGAACTGCAACATGTGTGGCATACCTTTTACTTTGGCAAGAAAAGAAATCAAAATCAAACTATGTCCCGAATCTCAGGCGGCTGGTGGGTGCACCGCTCATCATCAATGCTTCTTTCATATTCATTACAAAATGAAAAAAATTAATCTCTTAATCTTTCAATTTTTAACTCATTTATAACTCAATTCCTCAATTATGACTCGCTGCAACTCAATCTTTCAACTTTTAATTTATCCATAACTCAATCATTATTTTTTATTTTTTTTAAAAATTTTATCAAATAAGAAGGATAAAAAATACTCATATATTACTTTAAAATACCTTCTTCTCATTCATTAATGTGAGATATAAGCTAACATGAAAAAAAAAATTAACGAAGGTTAAGGGATTAATTTATAAATAATTCAAAAATTGAGAGATTGAGTTATAGATAAATTATAATTAAAAGACTAAATCACAACAAGTTATAATTAAAGCACTTAGTTATAAATAATTTAAAAATTAAAGAATTAAAAGATTAATTTTTTTTTTATAAAATGTGAAAACGCTCCTGTGAAGGAGTCCACCTCTACCGAGATGGAAACAAGGTCAGACAGGGCTCTTATCTTACCGTAGGCAGATCACGTCAAGCATTGACCCATGCGAATGACAGAACGGACGCTCCTTGAAACTTGTTTCACGTAATGAACTGGCAAATGCACTATTGAGTAATTAAATGATTATTACGTGGGCATGCACCGCATAGACCCTGCCTCCCCAGGAAGACCCCTCGTTGTATAAAGCATACAACGTCCTACTGAAACCGTACACGGTGATGAAGTGACAGCAAGGCGATCGCTGGGTTGAGTCGTTAACTATCATCTTCACCTTAAAATTTAAAGCATACTTTAACTCTTCCTAATTTTTATACAAAGCTTACAGTACCTATTGTAAAACAAAGCGCCCACACATGGCACTCGGCATCTATCCGGAGTTCCACATGCTCGTGTCATGTATTTTTATCAGAGAGACACGAACTCTGCCATCAAGGCTGTTCATGAACGAATCCGGGACATGATCACTCCCTTGTTCCGGATCCACCTTCCCACGTGCTCCGCATATAACCTTAGAGAATAGTATATAACTGATATCGACCTACTCCATACTTTGCAGTGACTGCAATATTACCTTGCCTGGCCTCGCCGCGGCAACGGAAGGTCAATTACAAACCGATGATATGCGCTGATTCTCCTGCCAGGCTATCCCTGAACAGAGTGCTTAAATAGTGGACAAGTGCATGAACGTGTTCTTTATTTGTTAATAATCAAGTACCAAAGCTGAAGTCAATCTTTAAACAATTGAACCTGGATTGAACCAGAATTTTTAGGGATCCGCGGCCTTAGTTACAGGAATATGGAAGGATTCTTCCAACTTTGTACCCGTCATGCTGAAAATCATTTTAAAAAATTAAACAGTTCACCGCAAAAGGCATCCCAGCAGCGGAACCGATGACTATAATTCATCAATCGTTGGTCTTCTAAATCGCTTATCGAGGTGTGCTGAGGCCCATTTCTGTTGAAAATTGGGAGGAAACACTACATAAGCATTCGTTTACACAACGAGTATTTTCTTTTACAAGAGAACACCCTAAACAAGGCAAGTGATATTAGTTTCCACTCAATCAAAAACAGCATGATTCTCAAGTGAAACTTGTGGCATCTCTTCAAACATAAGATAAAGACTTGCAATTATCAGAATGACTAAAGACAGAAAATCAGAAAATGCGTCATCTTGAATCCAAGTTGAAAAAAATAGTAAGCAAATACAAGGTTAAATTGTATCCCTCGTAACAAAGAATTAAACTAATGAAACTCACCACCCAAGCAAATGATGCAGTCTGCACAGATGGCTAATCAAGAGGTAAATACATAATAGTTTCCTAAGGAGCAGAAAGTCTTCTCTGCAATAACATTGACTTAAGCCCTAGCCTGTGGTTTAACATAAAATTATTTTTGCTCCAAATATGTCCTACATTATAATTAATTAAGGCCACACAATGCATCACAACACATAATTGCATCTCTCACATGAACCTGAAGACATGGTTCATTTCTATATGTGATCCCAGCAATTTGTTCTCACCTTGTTAGATTGACAAGGTTTGCAGGAGCTGCTCTGGGTGTGCAGTGTGCATATATGCAACCAAAAAGGGGGGGTGGTGGAGAGCAAAGAATCAATGAGTGGTTCACAAAAATGACATTGGCACAACACAAAAGGCACAATACCGCAGGGCTTTACAAAGTATTGGGACTGCGCACCTACTGCATTGTCAGGCATTTTCAATTACTAAAACAAATTGAAGAATATAAAATAAAATAGTAGGGGCATAAATAGATATGAAACGACTCAAGTCCTTGCAATTTCTAAAGCTGAAAAATTGCAAAAAGGCACGGGTGATGCAATGGTTGCCATTCCCAAGCCACAATGTAAGCAAAACCTGTAGCCTTCTATTAGACACAGACAAGAGACAACCAAGATGCACTTTTCCTGTTATGCTAAAAAAAAAAAATACCCTTTCATTTACAAAAGCAAGAATATGCTTTGATTTTCTTATATTTTAAAAACTAAGCACCTCATTAGTTATCCCATAAATTATCTATAAACCAAGCATTCATTCCAATAAAATTCCACCGTTCTTGACGTATTTTTAATAGGGACATACAAATGGGTAAGTCCACAGTTAAAACATCTTGGCAAAGAAGAAGCGGAAGAATTTAAGACTTGGAAGTGTTTATAGCGTTGACAAACAACGAAAAAAGGATGATACTCTTGAATTAACTACAAAAATTCTATGGTAGTGTTATATGCATCTTGATTAATGAAAATCAAGAAAACGCTGTTTTTCACCTAAATCATTAACAGAAAGTGGCCACAATCACAGCCAACCAGAAAATCAAGGCTCTTGCCTCTTAGAACGGATGCAACATAAGAAGCTAAAGTATAATTCGCAGTTCACCCCCTCGAATTGGGAGAAAAAAACTAAACTTTTCAGCTAAAGTAGTGGACTTTGCATCAACTAGCTCAAGTTTTGATTTTTTTTTTTCCTTATCTTTTATTTTTCTAAAATGTTTGAGTTGCATGCAAATGCGTGACTAGATTATGTGGGAATAATATCATAAGCATCTCTACGCCTAAAAGGAATGGCGAAAAACGATAACAAAATTCTTATGCAAAATGATCACAGATAGTAACTCATGAGACAATTCTCAATAACTATAAGCTGTTTCTAGTACCACGGAAGGATCAAGCCCCAAGTTTTGCATTTTGGAACTGACGAATAAAATTAAAGAATTTACTAAAAATAAAGACTGAAGAAGAACACTTGAATAATCGAATGGAAAAGAGTTGCTTACAGATACCAAATAAAAAACATTCGAGATATCAAACTCCGGGGTTGGCACTGCAGAGCATACCCTGAGACAACGACCTGGAGTTCCTTGAATCTATACCAAGGCAAGAGGTGAGGCGAGCTGAGGAGATTGCAGAGTGGAAGGGAAGCAAGGACTGCGCGCAACCGAGATGAGGAACCGCCCTGCAATTCGAAATCAGAAATTCTTTAGAACTACAACGAGGAAGACAACCGGTAGAAAAGGAATTTACGATGGGAAAGTGCTAAAAGGAGAAGATGTACTTGCCTCGGAAATGTAGGAGGCGAGCGAGTGTGGTGGAGGAAAGTTGAGGGCTTGGGCTTGTTTGATGATTTAGAAATGGTAGATCTAATAAGCGAGACTGCTGGTTGCGACAGAGATCTACAACGAGAGGCCATTTGAACAATAGCACCAAATTCCCGAGGAATAGAGCTTTCAGAGAGAGCCTCCAGAGATTGAAACTAGGGTTTTACCGAGGTTTAGGCTTTTATTATTATTTTGCATTTTACTCTCTTTAATCAATAGTAAGGGTTAGATCATTTGAGAGTTTTTCCCCTCGCAAGGGGATTATTATTTAAGTTTCCGTTGTTCAGTTTAATAAATAACTTTTTTCACATAATTATATTTATATTTGTATATTTAATAGTTAATAATTTTATGATAAGTCAGATGATTTATAAATAATATTAATTTATCTTCTCTTGATTCCATGCCCTTATTTTTCTCTTTTATTTTTTATTATAATTTTCTCTCACTTTTCATGCATCGCACTAGTTTTTAATTGTATGTTTTACTTTCTCCAAAAAATTTTAACGATTTAATTCTTATCGCTATTCATAACTTATTAATAATTGTATTTTTTTTTTTGGTTAGATTTTACCGCTGACATTGATTATATATTTATTGATAATTGATATATTAACATCAATTATCAATTATTTTAAACATTCATCCAAACTTTTTATTATATACGTTTTCTTCCATTGAGTTTTTAAATAATTCACCCAATTTTATGTGCCAACAATATAATCAAGTAGGTTGAAATAAAAAGAATTTGTACATTTATCGTCGTAATAGTATAATAAATATATGATTACTTTTTTATACAAATTTGCTTTAAAAATAAATATGAATAAAGCTTATGATAGAGTGAAATGAGATTTTTTAAGGCTTGTTTTGATTAAATTTGGCTTTTCTATTAGTTGGGCCAATCTTGTGATGAAATGTGTTGAATATATTAGTATGTGCTTATCTAGTGAAAAAAGTTGCCTCTATCTCACCAAGTAGGAGGTTGTGACTAGGGGATCCACTCTTGTCATCCTCGTTCATGTTAGTGGCAGAAGTTTTGTCTTTATTAACAACACAAAATATTGAAGATGACTCTTTGGAGGGAATTAAGCTGAGTACTAAATGCCTCGAGATTTCTCATAGTTTTTTCGGTGATGATGCGTTCTTCTTTGTGAATGCTTCTTGAAGAAATTGTGTCAAGTTGATGAAAATTCTCGAAGTCTACTGTGAGGCTTCTAGTCAGGCAGCTAATTTGAAAAAAATCAAGAATTTATTTATCTAATAACACTCCTGATTTTGTGAAAAAGGAGATGTGTGAAGTACTTGCTATTAGTGAAGCTGGGGATCTAGGAAAATACTTAGGAATTCCAAGTATTTGGGGCTAGACAGAACACTAGGCCTTGGCTTTTGTTAGGGAGAAGGTTTGCAGGAAAGTTAATGGGTGTAGTAAAAAACATTTGTCTTATGCTGGTAGGGAGGTTTTAATTAAATTTGTTATTAATGCAATCCCTATTTTCTCTACGTCTTGGTTGAAGTTTTCCATCGAGTCATGCAAGGAACTGAATGGCCTCATCTCAAATTTTTGGTGGGAGGGGACACAAGGTAGTGACAAAACCCACTGGCTTGCTTGGGATAAATTAACTCATGAGAAGAAGGATGGTGGAATGGGGTTCAGATATTTTGCTTTGTTTAATGATTCTTTGCTTGCCAAAATGGCTTGGCATCTATTGCAACACCTTGATGCTCCTGGGCTCATATTCTTAAAGGGATTTATTTCCCTAAATCTGATTTTATCTCTACAACTGAAGGCTATAAAGCCGCATGGTGTTGGTCTAGCATCATCGATGGTAGAGATTTGTCCTTTCTAGCTTCAGGAATTGGTGGTTTTTCTGTTATTCATTTTGGAAGTCCTTTCTCAACATATGATTTGTCCCATTTATGCTGGGTTTTATGGCTTATTTGGAAATCTCAGAATGAAATGACTTTGTTTTTAATCATGAACAAGTTGATAAAATGCCCGTGATTCTTAAGGCTAAAGCTGTAATTTCAGAATATCGGGCAAGTTGCGACCAAAGATTTGTTTTTGAGGATGCAAATGAAAAATTCAGCAGCTGACTGTGTGGCAATTTCCTAAGGTGGGATGCTTGAAAGTCAACTTTGATGGTGCTTTTCATGCTAAAGACAACAGTGCTGCCATTGGTATTATTTGCAGAGATGAATGGGGAGACATCAAATGGGTTTACGTGAAAAAAATCAAGTCACTACCAACATTCATGACAGAAGCTTTGGCCCTAAAATAGCTTTAATGATTGCAGTTGACTTGGGTAATGCAAATGTTATTTTTTAGAGTGATTGTCTCTTGTGAACTGTGAGCAAAGGTCTGACATTGGTTAATAGATTTGTAGAGGTCCGATCTTAGATTTAATTGATCGAATGACGTCAGATGCTGGGTTCTCTCTTTCTTTCACTCGGCATGAAGGTAACAAGGCAGCTGATCATTTAGCTTGTAATAATGTGTACCCTCTCAGATGGGTGGTGGCGCTATCACTTCATCTAATATTCTAGCCGTTGATTTCATGGAAGCCTCTTTGAATTTAGATCAACCTTCTTCTAGGATTGACAGACTGGGCGTTGGGTGACCCTCACCTTTTATTTCTTTTTGTTTGTGCCCTGTTTTTTTCCCCTGTTTGGTTTTAGTTTCGATTATCTTTGTTTTTTAAGCTTTTGCTGATACGTTGTTATGGTCCCTTTTGATTTGGTTATTGAATGCATACTCTGTTGGTCAAAAAGAAGATCGAGTGTTTTATAAAACTTCTTGCATATTATATCACATTATTATTGAATAACCCGATTGTAAAATCATTAAAAACAATTGTATGCAAATTGAATAGCGATGTGTTCCTCAGTTTTAATTAAGTTCCCATTTTCTTTTGGGGGCAAGCATCCGTCTAGATTCTAGAGTAATAAATAAGGATTTTTATTGGTTTCTCGAAGGGCCAAAGAAGACAATGTTGCTGTGCATCGCGGATAAATGTACACCCAGTAGGTTTAGAGTCAGCCTCAGTCTCAAAAAGTTTGACCACTGCGACAACTACAAGTGAATAAAATCCATACAATCTGAAGCCCTAAAAGAAATTCGCATCCAAATAATCAATCCTAGTAAATGAGTTGGGTGGGTGAGAAAAATTTTGTAGGCCACTTCGATTGAACTCTTCAAACGTCTCAGAAACTCAAGCGACCACAGCATGCATTTGGAGGCTGATTATTAATCACCATTTGTCAAAGCAGGGCCAACTTCCCAGTCACCGAATCCACATATGCTTTTGGACCTTGCCAATTTCACATTCATATGTATAGGATATGCATATTAGTTTCAGATTCAATACAACCATGTTCAGTTTCTCTCTGAGAACAAAACATCAAAAGCATCAAATCACAAGCTTACCAGGTCCAACTGCAAGAACGGTCTTTGACCCTGCCGCAACCTGAAATACCGAAAAGGATTAGGAAAAGAGCCCATAATCCATCCCTTGCAAACAACTGCATGATATTTACATTCATCCAGGCACAACTAAATTCTAGAATGCTTCACTGTCCTAAGACCATTCTATTTCACATCATCAGTTATATGCCAAGTTTAGGTTACGTGAGCAACATGTAATTCTACAGCAGTGTATAAAACAATAACTTTTGTGCCATGTGCGTCAGACTTTGGTGTCTCGTTAGTTAGTACCTAGGACGAACATATGGTGGTTCTCTCATGTTACGCAACAATCATCTGATCGTCAGAAATCTTGGATTTTAGGCACATTCCAAAGAAATGAGAGTAACTGGGGAAATAACCCAAGAAGAGAAAAATCAAGCATTTGCAAGTTCACCCTTGAATCCCATCAAAGCCTCAATCAATTCATTTCAACCATTATAAGAAGACAAACCATATCAAATTTCACATAATTTTCACATGAGGTGTTTCACTGGATGCTACATGCCATCAAGGTAGTTTTTTGCGGTACTACAATTATATTATTATGCCAAAGTGCAAAGCATTACCTGCGTTCGTCCAGCATCAGCAACAACAAAAGTAGGAAGGCCAATACTCTCAGCTGCTTCCTTTAGCTTATTCCTGTGTTTGCAAGGAAAGTGAAGGGATGAATCCCATGTACTAGACTGGAGACTGACAATACAAAAAAGCCTCCTTACATTTCTTGTTGATTCTTGCAAGTCAGAACAATTTTTGGTTGGCCAAGCTGTTCCCATTGTCTCAAAAGGGATCGATGGCTGCAAAAGAAGTCAGTGGGGGAGCTTACCACATCAGCAAAAGTGAAAAGCAGAGAATATAACAATTTAGATTAACCCTGAAGCGAAATTCACTTTAAATAATACATTATGATGTCAATGTTCTTGAGTATGATATAACAGTCCTTGCTGAGTGATCAACATCTCCATGTTTGAGATAACAAGTTTGATACATGCACGCACGCACAAAAGCCCCCACCCACCTGCCCAACCCATGACATTATAAATGTCAACAAGGACTTTCCCCTTGCCTTCCTCCTTCCCCCTAGCTCCCCAAAAAATAACAAAGCATTACCGAATTTTCATAAAACATGAACAACCATTCGACTATTCAATGGTTACAGTTTCAATTTCAAATTCTACAAGCAAAAGCAAAACACTGAAGGCAAAAGTGTGTAAGGGTTGCAGATCAGTGGATTGGTTTGGCGAGTTCCACATGAAAACAGTGAGATCTCAAGGCTCAGAAAATACACTTCAAAGTACCTGTGCATTAGTTCAGCATACATTCCAGTGGCAGCATCTGCAAAAACAGCAAATGTAAACAAAAAGATATAAATTGATAAGACAAATCCCGATGGGTAATCAATTACATACAGCACATAATAATAAAGAGACTTTACATATCAAGATGAAGCGCAAAACCTCAAATTTAATAATGGTTTGGTATCTTACGAGCACACTGGGATGCTATCTTTCCTGATTTCATCTTTAGGTCTTGTCTTACTACCAGAACCTGGCGCATACAGTTCAAACATTGAAACCAGAAATATCTCAGCCAACAAAAGAAGTCTTTCAATAAAATTAAACTCAATGCTTTCACGCTCAAATTAACCTCAAACATACATGGCCTCAAAACAAAAATAGGAGATTAATTACATTAGCGACTGAATAATCAATCTACTGCAACAAAATATAAAATGTAGCACAATTACTGGAAGATGCTTCATGCTTTATATAGGCATAGCAGCTACAGCTGTGGTTTTTATGCTACATCGTCTGCTTCAGTGCATGTAATTGAATTCCTAAAAGTTCAGTGAAAACTGATGGCATTTTATACTGTACTAATTCATCATAAATTCTGTTCATTTTGAAACTTATCTTCTCAATGACTCTGACAGTATAGGCACAACTTGACTACTTGAGTTACGCACATACAACCAACAAACTAAAATTCGTTATTTACATGAGGTAAAATTAATCTATCAAAGAATCATGAAAGGGATTAAAAAGCAATTTAACCCCTCTCCCGAAAAAAAAAAAACACTTGAGAAAGCGATGACAAGGTAAAGCAACAAACCATTTTAAGCTCTTGATCACCATTGCTTGGGACTGACAGTTGCCGTTGGAGCTTGCTCGATGATAAATTTTTCTTTGTTGAGTAATTTCTACCGGGCTTTGATAAATCGAACAACAGCCCAATAATGAAGCCTATAACAAGACCTGGAATGAAGTTCTCTGGCCTGAAACTTACTCCTAACCACTCTCTTTCTTGCTTTTGTTGCTGCGTGTGTGTCCAGACAGGCAAATGAAAACATTGAAAAGGAAACAAAACAGATGACAAAAGTCAACATATTATCAAATCATACGAGTAGAAACATATTTAATTTTCAATGGGAGGAAAGAAAGTGGCTCAGTATATACAAATTTCGGAAGTCCCCTTTTCAGAGAGTTCACGGAAATATCAGAACAGAGATACTCGAGAAGTGCAATCTAGAAACGGTAAGAAATTATGAACCGTCGGCTCAGTAGATTTGTAAACCAAGCCCCAAGCACTTTAATTTCTATACCAGAACTTACGAGCCCTTCTGTGGAGTGTGTAGAAGAACGTTGAAAAAATAGTTAAGAAGAGGGAGATAGAAATTACCTCCTCCCGAGGCCGGCTATTTTTTTGGAACGAAGGGAACATTTGATTGGTAGTTGGTTTGATGCATCAAAGCAAGGGGAAGGACACAAACGGGGAAAGATGAGATTTTTGAAGTCCCACTGCTCTCGGTTCCTCCCGTTTCCTCTGTAGGGAATGGACATCGAGGAGATAAATGAAGTGGGTGTTCTCTTTTGCCCTTGCTTCTCTTCTCCCTGGTGAACGCAGATATGCTCATTTTTACTTCCTATGCTGAAAATAATGACTTTTAACTGTTTTGTGTTTAGTAATCTCAAAAAAAAAAAACTTATATACTTAAATTTATATATTTAAAATATTTATATTCAATTAAATCTAAATATATAAAATTTTTTATAATTTATTTTTCTATAATAATTTTTTGTTATTGCTTAAATTAATACATTAAGATTCACATATTATAATTTAATTTAATATAAGTATATTAAGTATATAAAGCTAAGTATATAGGTCTTACCCTTTCATGAGACCCTCCTTCTATTTTTGGAAAAATTATGTAAGAAAAGGAATGTTTTTATAAATTTTTTTTTGGATTAAATTACAAAAGCATCCAATAGCTTAAAGTGAGAAAAATAATAAAAATATGTATAACGTTATTAGAATTGGTGTAAAAATGATCAAATTGTTAACTTTACCCTAACATCGTTAGTTTCTAGTATTAAATGTTGACTGTACTTACTACGTGTCAACCTTTGCTAACGTGGATTAAAAATGGATTAAAATACTTATGAAATCATTAGTCAGGAGTATCTAATGACTTAAAGTGAGGAAAAAAATACTCATAATGTCACTAGAGTTTGTGCAAAAGTAATCAATCCATCAAATTTCAAAAATGTTGGTTGTTTAGCTAACATCTAAGTAAAAGTTGACCATTTTTTTGCTAGCATAAACAAAAAAATATTCTCGAGTGAAATTCCATGGAAGTTGATCAGTTATTGTATGAATATTATATGAAAAAATGTCATTTTGACCGAACATTAAGTTAAGTCATTTGTTTCTTTGTAGTATTGGCAAAAACCATTTAACAATTTTAAATCTATCATTAATAAAATTACTTAAAATTGTGATAATGTTTTCAAGGTAGGTAATGTAGAATGTGTGTTTAGTCTTAGATCTTCAATTGTGTACAACTTATCTTACTGTGTTAAATAGCAGGTTTTGTAGATAAAAAAGAGTGGAGAGAAAGGGAGAAAAGGAGTGCGATATGTTTATGAAAAAATAAGATTTTATGGGACACGTCATTAATCAACCTCCGTAGAAATTAACTTGAGAATATTTTTTGTATGTGTTAGTGAAAAAATAGTTAATTTATGCTTAGATGCCAACAAAACGGTCAATGTTTAAGAGATTTGATGGATTGATCGTTTTTGCACTAATTTCAATAATGTTATGGGTATTTTTATCATTCTATTGAATGTTCTTGGCCGATGATTTCATGAATGTTTTTGTCCTTTTTATAGTGCACATAAGCAAAGATTGACATGTGATAAGTACAGTTAGTATTTAACACTGAAAACTAACGGCATTAGGGTAAAGATAATGGTCTAATTACTTTTGCACAAATTTTGACAACATTGTGGATATTTTTATTATTTTCTCATTTTAAGTTACTAAATGCTCATAATTAACCGCTCGGTGGATATTTTTACGCCTTAACTCTTCTAATTTTTTGCCAATATTTTTATTAATTAACGAAACCTGTTTTGTCATGGATTTGTAAAAATATAATCATTTTCTTGAGACATGATTATTATTATATTTGTCGTATCTATGATATGAAAAGACCATGATACCATAACTTCACACTTGTTTAGTCATGAGTTATGAAATTTTAGTTTTAAATTTGTGATGACCAATTATAAATATGAGAGGATAACATTTTATGTGGTCTTGTGTTTACAATTGTTCATCACAAAATTTACAACTGAACAAGAACAAAGTTGAGATAATATAATTTTTTCACCATCCCAGATTATAGTCCTATTTTTTAAAATAGGTGATATTTATCTTTAAATAAATCTCTCATTTGAGAATTGATTTATACATTATTTTACTTTTAATTATCAAAAGAATGACAAATAAATTATTCAAAAATAAAAAAATAAAAATTTAATCCCGCATAATAATACCTGCTAAGTCTCAAAAAACTTAATTGTCGATAAAGTTTTTATGAAATGACAAAAAATAATTTTTAATTTAAAAAAGTGCAGTATTTTTTTTGTTTGCAATTTTAGTTATGGAATATACAATTCTGGTTCAATAAATGACAAAGTGGCTTTGTCACTTACTAAACCAAAGTTATAAGTAGAAAAAAAAATTTGTTGCACTTTACTAATTAAAGAGAATTAGTAAGAAAAATTTTTGAATCTCTATACTACTTTAGTCATTTATTAAATCAGAATTGTGAATTTTAAAATCAAAGTTGTGAATAAAAAAAATAGTAAAAGAAAGTGATGAATGCCTAAACTACATTAATCATTTGTTGTATGAAAATTATGAATTTCATAACTACAATTATAAACAAAAAACTTTGTTATACCTTTTTAAGTTAAAGTGTATTTTTGTCATTTCATTACAAAATTTAATCACAATTAGATCTCTTAATACTTAAAATGTATTATCACATTTTTCATGATTAAATTGTCATTTTTTTATGTTGAAGGGATGTATTTGTCATTCTCCCTTTATTATTTGCACTTCTTATATTAAAAGAAAAAAAAAGGAATAATAAAGCTAGTTTAGCCGGGGTTGTCACTAGTCAAATCTTCTCCTAATAATCTGCTTGGCCTGCTCTTCCACTAATAAATTACATAGATCAATTGAGATATAAATGCACTTTTGTTTAAAAAATGCAAGTTATTTTTAATTAAATTTTACTCTTAAATAAAGTAATTAAATATTTTTAAATTAATATAATTTTTTATATTTATTCTTATTTAATAAATTTTTTTAATTCAAAATAAAATATAAAATAATTTATTCATTACAAGTACTTTTTTTAAAAAATATTAATTATATTTTAAAATATTAAAATGAGTTATACTTTTAAATATACAACTCTTATTATCGGAGGGAATGTATTTTTGTTTGACCTTGAATACACACACATGTATATAAAGTTAACATAATTAGTGCAGTGAATTGATCATTACTTAATTCCTCCCCCAATAAATTACAATGAAAATGAAAAATATTTAAAAATGTAAACGAACGAGAAATTAAACACCAAGCGATGGCTTGTAGCAGCATATGGCCGCAAGGCGCATCCATTCTTTTTAAACAGTGTCATGTGAGAGGGACGATGCGGATGCGTGTGGGTAACGGCCTAACGGGGCAGGGGAAGCGTGGCGTTGCCAGCGATGATAAAGTAAGCAAAGCAATGGATTCCCTCCCCCTTCGCCTGCCCTTCACGTCTCCCTCAATTTTCCTCATCCATTCCCCATTACATATCCATTTCCCTCTCACCTTCTCCTTGACATGGATTCTGCAACCCCCTCTCCTCCCTTCTCCCACCCCCAGCCCATCTCCGATCGCATCCTCCGCGCTCTCCGCCACCCTCTCCTCCTCCTCCACCGCTCCCACTCCTCCTTCTTCATTCTTGGCGCCACCGCTAATGTCTACACCGTCACCCTCTCCTCCCTCCCCTCCTGCTCCTGCCCCGACCGCACTTCCCCTTGCAAGCACATCCTCTTCGTTCTCATTCGAGTACTCGGCCTCCCCCCCGATCACTTCTCCCTCCGCCGCCGTACCATCCGCCCCTCCCAGCTCCGCCGCCTTCTTGACCTCCCCACCCTCCCCGACGCCCTCGCCGGTGCCTCCCTCCGCCAGAGGTTTCACCAGCTTTTCTTCAGCGAAAGGCAGGAGCCCCGTGTAGAGGTGGAGGATGGCACCTCATGCCCGATTTGTCTGGAGGAAATCGGGAAGGATGACGAGGTCGTCGCCTGTGGAACGTGCCGGAATCCCATTCATGATGAATGTTTGGTGAAGTGGAAGAGAAGCAGGGGGCGGAGAATGACTAGTTGCGTGATTTGTAGGGCAAGATGGAGGGGCACGAATGATCAGGATCAGTATCTAAATCTCTCTGCTTACATTAGTCAGGACGACCCAGCCGAGACCAGTGGGCGTCCCTGCGCCTGTTAATTCTATTTGTTACTTCGTAATATATTCCTGTAGATGACGAAAATTCCTAGCTGTAATTGTAGGATAACTCATTCTTAAATTCCCGATCAATTTGTAAATTGTAAGAAAGACGAGAAATTGTTTGAAGTTTATTAGCAATTCGTTATTGTTAATCCGCGGGTCTTGGCTGCAAGCTTATTAGGTTGATGCAGACCGGAATGCTTCGGTTGGAAAGCTCGATGCAGAAAGCATTTCACACGGTGGTCCATGGTTTCTGTGACCTTATAATGTTAGCGTGACGTTGCAGGTAATAAAACGACGGCGACGTAACTCATCGTGCTTCGACGCACCCCTGGGAGAAATATATTTTTTTATCAATGCCTTATCTGAACCATATTCCATTCTTCATGCCCCAACTACGTAATACACTTCGCTAATGCTTAGAGCTAGAGAACCATCTCAAATCCCCACTCAACACCGCATTCCGCATATGCCTCAAAAATGGTGAAGTAATCTGACGATCAATTCCCAAATTTTCAATGCCGTCTTTGACGATTAAGCTTTACAAGATATAAAGTTTTCATCAATTATAATCTATTAATTCTATTGAATAAGACCCGGGGTGAGAATTGAGATAATCCTGCTCCCATCTTTTGATTTTCATTTAATCGTTGGATTAACATGGATAAGGATTGAGCCCAACAAGTATCACCAAAAGACGGATACGTGGTACTCTTCTCTTTGAACCCAGTATACACAATCGTTGTTATTTTGTTTTTGTACTTCTGGTTTGAATAAGGAGAAGGGAGGAAGGGAATAAAAAAATTATTTATTTTGCTTTACTTTTATTGTCATATGAGCATGATAATGAAAGGATACAAATCACTGCTTAAGAAGCAATTTCCGTGTCTAATTTGCTAATCGAGAAAGTTAAACACGTATGCAGTCGACAAGCAAGAGCAAACCACCAAAATTTAAAGGGTAGATTTTTTTTTTCTTCGTGGAACTGAAGGCATAAGTATGGTATACTATATAATAAAATATGTGGTGACCGGGAAAAGGTTGCAGTTAATTTATTTTCTTACGAACTTGATCCTGTCTCTTTCCTCCACCTGTTTCATTTGCCTACCAACTTGACGGCTGTTACAAGCTCAGTATAATAAGAGCTTCGGGTTTTATGCAGTCACAAACAGAACCAGGCATTGCTACTTAAAAATTCCGTGGCAGGAGATAATGGAGGACGCTGCGAATTTTCCCAACTCCGGCAATTTATCTCGTAAAGTAGTCGCCGTAGCCGCCGGCGAAGCACATACTCTGGCTCTAACCGGTAAGACTTGTCAATTTTATCGGAACACTGTTTTGGGCTATCAATCGTATGGCAAATCTTTATTATCTTCTGGGATATGTTCCGGAGAATAGGATCTCATGCCTGAAATAAAAATTTTGGCATTTGTTTATCTAGGGGTGCTCAACTAGCTTGTGTGATGGTTGAGTTGGACGCCGTTGAGAAGTTTCTTGCTTTGCCATTATGATGGCAATGAGAGGGAATTGTATCTTTATTTCTGTAATTTTTAACACTTATTTTATGTAGGGGAACTTTTATGTTTCTGATTGTAGGCGATGGGTGTGTATATTCTTGGGGAAGAGGAATATTGGGGCGGCTTGGGCGAGGCTCAGAAGAGGACGAACTTTTCCCTGTGCAGGTCAAGTTTGAGAACCCCAATACATCAGGAGACACTAATAAAATTGTCGGAATTGCTGCCGGGGCCTATCATAGTCTTGCTCTCGCAGGTCGTAAGAATTTTAACCTTTGATTTTGTTCTTTCTTGCCACTCTCCTATAATTTTTTATTTTGTCAGTATTGAGCTCGGTCTGGGGGGAAAACTGGAAAAATGCGAGGTTGGACTAGAAGAGAAGAGTGAAGATGGAAATGTTTTGATTATCATTTATTGGTGTTTATAGGTGGATGAAAGATGAATTAAGATGTATTTCAATTTCAAATGTCTTTCATCTTTCCTGGAAACAAACAAGTGTAATATGATTTACTATCCAAGTTTTCAACTGGTTTATTTTCCATCGCCCATCTTTCATCTGCACCAAGCAGCCCCTTCCCAAGTTTTGGTCGATTTTCTAAGTTTTTTTCCTTCTTGTCATCCTTTGGTGCATGATATTAAGTAAAATCCTCAGAATATAGGATCCTACTGAATATGTGCACCTGCTTACTTTTAATCTTGACGATTCACATGCTGGCTAAATTTATCCATATTTTGCCTCTCAGTGCAATGGATATGCATGTTCAATTATTATCTGCTTACAACAGATTCCTTATGGGTACCCTTCAGAGTAAATATTTTGTGCATATTCTATATTTCACACTTCTAGACCTTATGTCAGAATAGAGATGACACAACATGCAATATGTAATAGAATGCAACCTGATAACACAAAGTATGTCTCTGGGGTAAACTTAGGGCTGCTTCATCTAACTGGAATTTGAAGCACGTTCCTCCAGTTTAATTTTTGCTGCCGTGTGTGTTTTGACAGATGATGGATCAGTCTGGTGCTGGGGTTACAATATCTGTATCCTTAACATGGTTGTAGTGCCTTGTGAAACAGTGAAGGTCCGATTCAAAAAATTACTAGTTTCTACTTCCATTGTTCTGTATGTTTGTTGGTTTGTATTATTCAACTATTTCCTTGACTATTGTATGGATGGTCAACTTGGTATTAATGAAGAGGACTCCCCTGCCTCTAGTGGAGATAAGTCTCTAGTGCCCTGCCTATTGAACAAGTTTCTTGAGTTGCAACCTCCCAACTCTTCAACAGACACGCCAGAAGAAGAAAGTAAGGCATCCCTAAAGGTATTGCTTAATTGCATACATTCTGTTCTCTGACATACAAAAAGGCCAAGGTGAGATAGCCATTAATTTGCTTTTGCGTGTTCATATGTTGCAGATATGTTCTGTCAAAGCAGGAGGAATGATGTCTCTGGCTATTGATAACCTTGGGGCCCTATGGATGTGGGGAAACTGTCCACAGAAAAGCAAAGAAGGAGGTTTCTCTCTTGTGAGCAGTTTCATTCCCACACCAGTATGGGATTTTCACGGTCATACTGTTGTCAAGGTTGCGTGTGGAAATGAGCATGTTGTGGCACTGGTTACTGCAGGAGAGTCATATGTAGGTGATGACCTCGTGTGCTACTCTTGGGGTAATAACAACCATGGTCAATTAGGCTTGGGGGATAGGGAGAGCAGATCAAATCCAGAAGTCATAAAAGCATTTGACCAGGAGTCCCCATGGGCAATTTATGAGGTAGCTTGTGGTGCCTTTCACACTGCTTTGCTCACTCGCAAAAAGAGTCCCAATGACACATCAGCAAGCATGTGCTGGACGTTTGGCCTTGGGGATAATGGGCAACTTGGGCATGGAACCACACAAAGCGAATTGCTTCCTAGGCCTGTTAAAGAATTGCCACAAAATGCACATCTAATTTCAGTTGACTGTGGCTTGTTTCATACTAGTGTTGTTTCATCAGCCGGAGATGTCTGGTCATGGGGAATGGAGAAGGGCCTTGGTCTGTGCCCCGATGCTAGTTTTACTGGAACTGATTCCGGGGACGCGCTCTCTCCCCTTGTTATCTCGTGCACGCCATATCAGCCTAGGTTTCCAGAGCCAGTCCAAGTTGCTTGTGGAGCTGCGCATACTGTTATTGTTGCACAGGAGGGATATAAGATTTGGTCTTGGGGGAGGGGAAGGAGTGGGGTTCTGGGAAATGGCAAGGCAGTGGATTTTTACACTCCCACACTGGTGTTATGGCCTCCGCTGATAGAGGATTTCAGGCAAGAGGAGCTGAAGAGTACTGGAGAGCAAGAAAAGATGACAGAAAAAGAGACTGAAGCAGTGACTGAAATAGATGAGAAATTAGCCTCAGCATTGAATGAACTGAAGCTGCTTCAGACGAGGCTTTCTGTGATGGAAAGATATGCCAGTATACTTCATGGTTCAATATTTGGAAAACCTTTCGATGAGCAAGATATCCCGTTGTCGTTAAGGAACTCAGGTGCCTTTGACATTGCTAAGGAATGGGAGAACATGTTAGAGGAAGCAGATCATGGCAAGCTAACTAGGTTGGAAATGTTCTACAGAAACATGCTTGCTGGTGTGAAAGATAAACTAACGAAGAGAAGGATCAGGGAGATTATAAAGGAATGCCTCCACTCTTCAGATTTTGCAAAATGAATAGAACACTGAACACGTTGTAAACAAGAGATCGCACATTACAACGTAATGAACATCATGCACCCATATGTTTCTCATGCTTTTTCAGAATATACTCTGGAAGAACAGGCCTTAAGCTTCGATGCCTTCCAATTTTAATGCGGGTCTAGTATGGTACGTTTGATAGTTTTGGAGGTCTGGTATCTAGAGCCAATAATTTGAGTGGGTTGGGTTTATTTAAATTGAGCTTAAATTATCCAAATATCAAAAAAAAGTTCATATAGTCTAACACTTTTTGGTTTCAAACTTATTTGGACTAGCTTAAATGCTTGAAGTGTTTTAAAATTATTTCTCTCTTTTTTATGCTAAATTTCAAATTTTAACTTAACAATTATTTTTTTAAAATAATATAAACACAACAACACACTTTAAAATACATGAGATAAATCAAAAAATTTTATCAATAGTGATTCCATATCATTCCTAAATCCTAACATAAACTGTATGTGAAATGCCGCCCCATAAAGACAAGTTTTTTTATTTTCCTTGTCACTACTAATTCCAATGCCAAATTTGCATTCAACTTAAGTTTTAATGTTATTTACCTTCAGAAACAATTAATATGCTAAAATGATCGGTAAATCCAACAATCGTTATAAAATAAAAAATTATAGAAGCAACTACTTATAAAATTTGAGCAAAGTTATTTCTTTTTAATTTTGCGTATATTTCTTTTATCGCTTCATGTATTAATATTATAATCAATATCAATTAACATATAAAATTTATAAAAAAAAAGAAGTTGTAAATAATACAATTTATTTCCCAAACTCAGATAGTATAGAGCATAGACGTATGGTTTATATTAAAATATGCACAATTTTATCTTTATTCTTTCAATAACTTTTACATGTCTTTTTGGCAAGGGAAGATGACAAAAAATTTATTTAAATTAGTTAAATGATAGATTGATCTCACAAATAATATAATTCTCCTGGAGTCCCTTAAAATCTTTTTGTCATCAAAGAATTAAAAGAAATGACACTTTTGGCCAAACATGCATCAAAGTTAAAAATTCGTAAGTTTTCATTCACAACTTTGATTTCAATATTAACAAGCTTTGTCCTAAATTTGTAACAATTTATTAGTCATTTGTAAGTTTTGATGTGCAAGTCCAAACAAGCATCAAAATTAAAAATTTGCAAGTTTTCATTTACAACTTTGGTTCTCAGATTAACAACTTTTGTCTCTAAATTTGCAACAATGTATTAGCCATTCGTAAGTCCAAACAAGTATCAGACTTGAAATTTATAAGTCTTCATTCACAACTTTGTTCCTAAGTTAGCAACTTTTGTTCCTAAATTACCAACAATTTATTAACCATTCTGAAGTTCTAGTATGCAAGTCAAAACATGTATCAGAGTTGAAAATTTGCAAGTTTTCATTTACAACTTTAGTTTCAATATTAACAGGTTTTATCTCTAAATTTACAACTATTCAATAAGGAATTATAATTTATTAGTACCCTCATTTTTCAGCTTTAAACATGGAAAGAAAATAAAGACTTTAATCATTTACGTATAATAACTCACATCAATTTCAACTATCATATATGGAAGAGAAAATTTCAAGGAGGAGAGAAAATTTACCCATGTACAGCAAACGTAATAGAGGAAGAATGTTTGCTTATATATATCCACGCATAGCAACTAAACAAAACAAACAACACATGTGCAGAAACTAAAAAAAAAAAAGAACATGAGAACGAGAAAGAGAATGAGAAGGAGGGAGGGGAGAACGGACCAAAAGAATACCACAAATTAAGGTGTGAATGGAGAACCCGAGACAAACCAAAAAAATTTGTAAGTTTTTTCAATGAGGATTGAAATTTTTGTTTACTTTGAGGATAATTTAATCATTCTATTTGATTCTCTAATGATAAAAAATTTTAAGAAACTTTAAAAAAATTATGTCATTTTATAAAATCAACTTATTATTTATTTAATTTAAATAAATTTTTTTGTCATTTTTTAAATTTGGTAAAGTCATTTAACCCAATATCCCTCTCTTCTGATTTGTGATTTCAACATCTCATCAGTATCAGAGCTTTAAGTCGAAGTTTTCTAGGAAGCTTCTTGAACCGACTAATCTCAACCGGTAACCCTTCCAGGGCGTCTCCATTTATTTCTCTCGTTTTCCCTCTCCACTTCTTCAATCTTTGTCATTCATATCATGAAGAGTGAGGATTGGGGAAGTGGACGGAAAAGGAGAGAAAGAAAAAAGCCAGAACATCGCGTGCTTGACAACAACCAAGATCTAACGTGAAGTACTCAGGTGTATTTATTTGTTTATAACAGTGCAAGAAAAAGAGTGACCCAACTCTCACACTTTTTGGTTCTCTCTCTCTCCCCCCTCTCCCCCCTCTGTCTCTCTCTTACAATCCCGAACTAATAAATTCAGCAGATCCCACAAAGACTAGGCGAGGAGCATAGCCGAGCGAAGGCGCCCCTCACCAACCCATCACTTTGTTTCTTGGACTCGCCGATTCTCTCGCTGCGTCGACCGTCGCTGTTTGCCGAGTAGATAAGATGGTCATTCTTAATGAAGAAGGGAGAAGGAGAGTGCTGAAACTAAGGGCGAAGGCGAGAGGGAGAGGCGGCAAGGATCTGTGCGGTATTTGGGCTTGGCGTAAATTGTGTTGCCCAAAATATTAAGATTTTTCTAAATTATTAATTTGGACTCTAAAATTTTTTGAGTTTATTTGAATTGGTTCATCGGATGTGGGCGAATTGCTGCCTCTACTTTGTCTCAAGGTAATAGCTTCATGCAAGATTAACTTATCATTTCACATGTAACTCGCGGCATTATTTACGGAGTGGAGATTATTTTGTTGTTTTTATAAAGAAGAATCCCTGTATATCTGGCCCAGCCTGTAACTTCATTTCATATGATTTTTTTGACACGTAACATGCCTCTTGTGAAATCTCCTACTTCTGACCTTGTGGTCGCTGCGTGCTTTTTCACCTTCGAAGATCTTTTCGCCTTGTATCGCTTTGCCGTGCATGATCACATTCAACACACAACTTGATGTTCAAACATGCTAGAAGTTATTGATGCTTCTTTTCCCCCTTTTTTTAACTATGCACCGGATGCTTCTCCATATGCATTTTAAAAACTTTCGTTGAAAAAGTCAAAGCTTTTTAACTCCATTAAGAGCACGTATGCATGCTCGCATGTAAGGGCGCCATCATGTACATCACATAAATAGCCCCAACTAGCAATCGAAAGAATTTAGAATGTCACTGGCATGCATAAACATGTTGCATTCTAATTCTTTTTACCTGTTTCCTATACTTTGGTAATAAAAGATTTGCGAACTGTAGAGTACAAGTTACTGAAGGTTCTTATATCATCTAGATAGCAGGAGAAAGGTTTTGTCGCAAACAAAATGTCATTCGTCCTAACAGGTATCCGGTCATTATCATTTGCAGAAAAAGAGCACATCAGAAAACACCATCCTTCAAGGCCACTATTATTACTGATCATATTAGAAAGTTTGTTTCAATCTTTGTCTTATGCTCCTTCTAATCCTTATTAACAGATACATTTTAGAAAAAAAAAATAATTTTTAATATAAGATACTTAATAAGATATTAATTATATTTTTTTAATATTACCTCTATTTATACTCTTTAACTACGAGAAAGAATATAATACAAGTTTGAATATTTTTTATTTAAATAGAGGTAAAATTAAAAATTTATCCTATTTTTAGACAAGGCTAAAATTCCAGTGACTAAAGCGATTATTATAGTTCTTTTGTTGCTAATGTAATCTAATACATCATACATTTGCACACATTGTCAAAAAAAAAAAAAAAGAATGCGTTCGACTTGTTGGGTGTAACATAAAAGGCATTGGCATAAACAGAATGATCCCAGCTTACAAGATAAATAAAGGCATCAACTTCAATAAACAGATGCTATACATTGCTTTTGATTTCTTAGTAAAAATGTGACAAGCCACTCCAAGGGAATTCAACAAAAGAATATTTCATATATAAAGAACTCGCAAAGAGGAGAGAAAGAAGGCTACCGGAGAAAGAAACCACCAGAAATACGATGAAGATGATGATTCTACCTTCAAATGATTAACGAATGAGAAAGAATATTCAACTATCCTCGCAAATAAAGCCTCTGCCCCAGGAACACTATAGGCCAATCATATATGCTGCACTTCTCCAGACCCATTGAATATGGAAGTAGCGCTACCAATTTGGAACAAAATACACTATACAAGACAGTTGCATCCTGTTGTAAACTTCCTCGCCAATGCAGATAACGTTACCTGCTGGGCAATATTGCACCAAATACAAGCAGAACCAGAAATATAGGCATAACGCAATTTCCAGCTGCGCACAAATTCTCAAGATTCTTACAGTTTCTTAGGTAGATTATATGTCTTCTTGAGAAACTTAGAAGCTGATTCATCATTCCTATAGCACAAAATGCGTAATAGTGTGTTAGGTTCAGATGGACTCCACTGCCCGGGAGTTGGAGGTAAAGGAAGTCTAGATCTAGCAGAGGAGCCTAATGTCTCCAGGGTTACCCTTCTAAACCGTTCAACGAGGCTATCTGTATCAGTTCGGAAGAGGGGGAGGATAGACCTAGCCGTAGTTGAAAACTTATCTATTAATTCGGAAGGCAAGCCATCCCCATTTGCCCAGAAGAGATCCCGAAGGGATTTGAAATCGTCCTCTATGATCTGAGAGTCCTGACGGGAAAATGCACGTGAGGGCCCTCCAGCAAGCAAGACCAGCAAGAATCCCTCAAAGGAAGCTCTCATTATATCAGTAAGAATCCGTGTACGAACTCGTTCATGTATTGTATCAGAAATTATCATCAAGTTTCGTTCAAGTTCTTGCAGAAATGGTTCAATCCTGGAAGATGATGGATCTCCAACATATAGACCATCCCATAAAACGTGCCTTAGATCATGGAATATGATTCTGTATGCCACTGCCTCAGAGAGTTGCTGAATTCCTTCAACACATGCAGCTGGAGATAATTCAAACTTCTTTGCTAATCCATTTGAAAAATCTTCCACATTAGCAGATTCAGAGTTTCGTAGAAGGGTAATAATCCTTTTCTCCAGAACATCAAATTCACCCCGGATCCATTGCAAAGTGTTTATGCGAGCACAAAGCTGTGGTACCCCAAAAGAGGCATCCCCATTTGTTGCAACCGGAGAGTTTCTCTTCTGAACAATTGGTGATTTTTCTTTCTTCTTCCCAAATCCTTGAAATTTTGATTCAATAGTGCATCTGGTCAATGCTGGCATTGTCGGAAGAAATGTATTTCGTGATCCTGAATATATCAAGAAAAATAAAATAAGCCCAGTTATTTTCATTTGGGTGAAAAAGAAATCGAGTTATTGTGCATACTAAACATCAAAGCTCAACAATTAAATTCATAATCATTTACCACAGCCAGATTTTGCTTTGATAACATAGTATTGAAGGCATCTGTCAAGGCCATTCATCAATTCAGGAAGCAACGCAGGATGCATCGGTATTGGAAGCTGAAAGAATGCATCCAAAGTTTCATTCATGATCCGTAATACTTCAACAGCAGAAGGGGCATAACCATCCTGATTTGTTTGTGG
The DNA here is from genome assembly GCF_029017545.1 of Prosopis cineraria. NCBI lineage: Eukaryota > Viridiplantae > Streptophyta > Magnoliopsida > Fabales > Fabaceae > Prosopis > Prosopis cineraria. The sequence goes on from NW_026555346.1 coordinate 5,182,709, forward strand.
ACTCCAGATCTACGATTTTATAATAAACTACGTTACTTTGAAGATAAAAGGCAAACAAATAATTTATACATAAACTCATATGTTACACAACTATGAACGAGTTGCCAACCAAATGTTCTTTTAAGTAGTAAAATATTTTTATATATAATAATGGCAATTATAGTTTACAATCTTGCAGTTCATGCAGGATTTCAAGTTTGCAACCAATCTAGAGTTCATGCAACGTCAATCCAAGGGCATGAACTAAAATCTTATAGCCGAATGATTCCCATTATCACACCACAGAGATGATACAGGAATGGTTGGTAAGGTACATGCGAAGCAGCCTAAAATTATCGCATGCATGCAACAAAAAACAGAACAAACAAATCAAATAAAGAATGAACAAGAAGTCAGAGGCTTGACGAATCCATTTAAAAGGCAAGTAGATTATGTACCAACATTTTAGTAATGCTTTTAACTTATCCAAATCACATTTTACTACCCTTCAGTAAAAATGATTTTCTGACTTGCGAGATCAGTCAGTATGCAAAGATTAGCCAACAAGTAAACACATTAGACATCAAAACTTGTAATTTAAAAGCATCGTCCAAGGAGATTTGTTTTTGAAAATTGTAATTTACATGTCTCTTAAATCTCAATGCGCACACACATGATCTCTTTGAATCAACCAATTCCAATTTATTTGTTACAAATAACCACTTAAGGTGGCTACTCTTTCCAAGTAAAGAGAAATCAGAAAATGGTTCAAAAACATCAAACTCATTCCTGACAACTAATGTGATCGTCAGGGCCTTTCACAGAAGAAAACTTTTCATTGGAACATACACTTTTCTTTCAAGTGTTGTTTGACACATGCAAAAATTCAATTTCCCAAGCACTTGAAAATTTAATTACAAGATACTTGAGCATAAGAAATATGAAAAGCACTGTAATTGTCTAAAAAAAAATGAGAATACTAATTTTTATGTGCCCAAACCAATTTTTTTAATAATAAATTCAAAATACTTGAAAAATTATGATGCCTGCATGCCAAAGGCCAACATAAAGACTTTGTATGCTCTTGTAAGTAGTATACATGAACGTAAACAACTGGATTGAATTGGGTCATAAAAGGCCATCCTAGGCCTGAATTAGGACCATAGTGAAGAAAAAGCAAAAGATATAATTGGCTATATATCAGATTTAGAAGGGGGGAAAAAACGAGATTATAACAAAGTGATCGTACAGATTGGCCATCTTGTCAAACAGGAACAAAAGTCAATAGCTCTCTGAAGCAATAAGTACGTCCAACAGATGCAAGGAAAAGTAAATGCTACTACTAATGGTTCGCTCAAAGATAAGAACCCCAGGTTAATATGGTAAAAACAAAATTTTAATAGCTAACTCGATGTCTTAAAATACATTTGCAATAAATTCACACTTCACTTATTCATATGAGGAAGCAATTAAAGTTGAAACCAAATTTTTTTAGTTGACTCCATGCCTTAATGTATTCACAATTAATTGATAACGAACTTATTTGAAGCAACCAGACAATGACATAACATCATATAAAAATCCTATGATTTAAAATCAGACCTGTTAAAATGGAAAAACATTTAACAAGAACATAATAATGGTTTGCTTATATTTTATAAACACCAAACACCTGGCCCTAGTAATACAGTGGTAATGAAAAATCATCAAAAGGAAGCAAAACATAACAAGATGATAAATGCAAACCTCTTGTTGCAGATTTCTATCAACCCACTCCTTAAGTCTGTCTAATCTTGTCTTAATCCATATTTTCACCATATTGGCAATTGCAGCTTCAGCCTCATAAGGAGGCATCTCACGGATTATTGCTTTGCCACCATCGTCACTCTCAACTGAATCTTCTACAGCTATTTGCACAAGGTCTTTCTCCAACTTATCTGCAGCTCTCAACACTTGTACTGCATCAGGTGTCAATTCTGTTACACCTGAGATGAACTGTTTTAATTCGTTTCCATAGCATGCATGAAGAGTAGCCACAGCAACACCTGCTGACAAAGGATGCCACCTCTTAAGTATTGGGCTGAACACTCGCTTCTCATTAACTGCCAGGCTACCTACATCCTTAGCAAGAATGGCGAGGAGAGGGAGAGCATTTGGCTGATTTTTGGATGCTCTCCTGCTTGAGTCTGCCTTCTCCATTATCTATAAAGCATAAAAAACATATTTCAGCACATATATCTGTGGTAAATTGTAGAAAGAGAGTGACAGAACAGTGATTCAAGACAACTATTGCCATGACTGCACTCAGGATCACAATATTTTAGCAATAACAAGATCATCTATCCACTTGGCTGGAACTTGATCAACTTCTTAGCCAAATTAACCAAACGGGAGGGTAAACATTTATCTTAAGACACAATATCCAATCTCCCACATGAAGCATAAAAGCCTACACTGCCATGCCTGCAGTGCTTAGACCAGGAAAGATTTGTCTCAGGTTTACCACCTTCTACTAAAGGAAAAAGCCAACAGTTCAGACAACGATAACTTACCTGAGCAAAAGCAGTACGTAGTGATGACCTGATGTAAGTATCAATTCTTTCACAGGCAACATTGACTTCATTTCTTCTCCTTCGTCGATACTCATTAGATATATCTTCAACCAAAATCTTAGCAGCTGCTACCCCTAAAGAAACAATGCCCTGCATGGTTTCGACATTTCCATGATCAAAAGTTTCATGATACGCAAGGAGCCTTTTCTCTGCCCACCCCAATATAGAACTTAATGTAGAACTCAAAATTTTGGAATACTCCGTATCCTTAGTTGTCTTTGCATCATTTGAAACTTCTGCAAGCAGACCATCAACAGCAGACAGCAGATCCAAATCCATCTGGCCAGTTGCAACAAATTGGTGGAATAAAACCCAAGTAAAGCAGAGATTATGAAACGTTTGGTTCAATCCAAGAATCCCCCAAGTCTTTTTGATTTGTTCCATCAGCTCATCAAATTCATCAATAATTGAGGATTCATCGTTAGCATCAAAGCAGGACAGCAGGAGCATTTCATAAAGCCGAAGGTTGAAAGGGATTCCATCTGCCCAGTGGCATGAATCAGTGGAAGACCCATCATAGGATCTACATGCAAGAGACATGACAGCACTACGAAGAATCTGCATAGATTCGTTATTCTTCCCAGTCTCTATAGGCCTATCCAAAGCGCCGTGAATAATCTGCCGCAAGCGCTGTGCAGCAGAATTTGACTTATCTAGAGGCATATGGGGATGCAAAAGTAGACCAGCCTCTAGAACCTTCAGGGTTCTCTTCAGCCATTCCTCGTGCTCTTGCAGATCAGGAAAATCTGAAAGCTTAAGCTGCTGCAGTAATTCTAATGGAACTACAACAGAGTCAATCCTTCTTCCAACCTGTAATACAGCAACAAATAGCTTCGCCGTGATTATCTTAACTCTGTGGATCTCTTTCCGTCTTTATACTTTCAATGTAAGTACCCCTCCTCTCAGAAAAATATTAAACATGCATACAAGAATTTAAAAGCATAAGCAATGGTGTGTATCTAAGCACATGGAACGATTAACTAGCTTCAATGAGCACCTCATGGTATTTACATTTCGCCATGTTCTTAAACAGGATAGTTTGAGGATTTTCCTGATAACATTGGTTGATTTTTTAAAACAATTCAAACATTGTCCACATGGAACAACTACAATCCAAGTGCCAGGATGTAAATAATTTCAAAGTCGAAGGCAGTATAGAAGAGTCATGTGGATTTGGACAACAATAAGAATGACAAAAGTTAGTCATATGCAACATCATTTTCAACGGGTGGAAGAGACATTAAAAACTTCAATCAACAAAATTTGAAGAACGCAAATCAGATCGATTAAGTTTTAATGACAGAAGAACCATTCTGAAACTTGAGCTCCACGCAATTGCCCTTTTCGTGAATGAAAGTAAATGGGAAAATTAATTTAAATGAAGATTGGAAACAGATTCAACCGACAAACCCAGATCAATTGCCGTCTCCCATACACACTTACATGCATACACACATCCATCAGTAAGTGTGCATCTGTGAGGATAGGTGCACAAGTGTGAAGTGCATTGGCAAAGAAGTTGCTATCGAATTATTTGAAAAAGACCTGTCCAGCAGAAATTCTGAGTAGCGCTCTCCTAACGCGCGAGTCCATGGCCTCCGAAACCCTCATCTGATTTCTCATGAGCTCCCCGACCGTCAATGGTCGCTTAGACTTCTGCTGACCTGAAGCCGAACTCGAAGCGGAGCCAGGACTCTTCTTGGATCCCGAGCCAGGTGATTTCAAGCCGAATGCCTTCTTGACCTTGCTGGCGGCGGTGGAAGTTAAAGATCGCTGCAAGGCAGGGGAGTTCGGGGAGTTGGTGGAGTGGTGGCTCGGAGAGTCAGAATGGTTAGAGGACGAGTTAGAACCGTTGCTGACAGCCTTGCCAGAGGAAGTGCGGCAAGCAGCGACGAAGATCTCGTATGCGGTTTGCCTGAGCTCGGAATCAGTAAGCTTAGAGGCAAGCTGACCCAGCGGCGATGGAAGGCTATCGGCGACCAGGGCTGATTTAGTGACCGTGATTGTCGGTGGTGATGTCTCTCTCTTGGAGTGGCCCAGTGATAGGTCTCGGAAGAGGTGAGCCATTGCCGGGAGAGAGGAAAGGAGGAAGATGAAAGGAAAAAGAGAGTCAAGAATAGAGACTACATACACGGTTTATGTTTAGAGCGAGAGAACCTTCTTTTAGACTCGTGAGATTTTTCTCTTATTTACTTCTTTCCTTTTGTCCCCATCCCGTAAGGAGTTTTCGTTTCTCGAAATCAATCTCTGCGAGAGAGATAAAGTATAAAAAGAATTACAGTTAACTTGCTGAATATTAAATTAATATTTTTTATTTAAAAATATAAAATATTTTTAATTGAATATCACATTTTAATAAAATAATTACTTATTTTTAAATTGATTAATTTTTTTATATTTACTCCTAATAAATATCTTATAATAAATATAAAATTACTATCAATGAGAGTACTTTAAAAAAAAACAATGATTGCATTTCGAAAAATTAAAAATATTTTACATTTTTAAACATTTAACTCTTCAAAAAATACCTTACATTTTTTAATAGAGTGAGTAATTGTTAAGTTTTTTTTACCAGAATAATTGTTAAATTTTTAAATAAAATTTTTATAAAATAAATTGTAAATATTAATTTAAATAATTATAAATAAAATTATTTATTTCGATCTAAAAGTTATATTTAATGCTTAAATATTTATTTGTAATTGTCTTAATTGATATTTTTAACTAATTTAAAAAAATTATTGAAAACTTGATTGTTATTAATTTAAAATTTTAAAATTTAACTATCATTCTTCCTAACATATATGCTATGAGAAATTTTACTATCACCATTGAGATTACAATGGATGCTGTATTTGAATTTTTATTTTTATTCAATTATTGTTATCATTTAGAATTACTTTTTGAATTGGCTTGAAAAGGCAATGATAATGTTTGCCTATTTGTGTTTGGTATATTAAAAATAATATTGATGGATATAGAAATGAATATGAATATAGAATTTAAAAATGCAAATAATATGTTCATGAAATTAAAAGATTTTTTATTTAATATCAATGTTTAAAATATGAAAAGATTAAATTACTCTCATTCTTTGAAAAAAAAAAAATTGCTCTAACCCAAAATCACTTATCGCCATTGTCCATGGCTAGAACTTGCAGCCATCATCCAAAGCCCACTAAATCGAGGGCAATTATTGCAAGCAACCTAGCAACCTATAATATGTCATCTTTAATATAAAAAAATTTGAAAGAAACCCCAACTTCACTTTCATAAAGCACAGCCTAGTGGAGTAAGGATTGGAAGTCCCTTCAATTGAGAAGTTGACTACACTGCCTACCACGCCTTTCAAGAGGCAAAAAACTCCTTAGCAATCTGTTGTATGTTATTGCATCATCATTGTTCCTCATCCTCACTATTGCAAATCTTTAGGCAAGGACGGCGACATAGAGTTCATGTTCATCCTCATTGTACATCATTGCTGTTGTTGCCGTTTGCAAAGGAAAAGAAGATTGAGAGGAAGAGACTCGCTACTGTCAACAAAGAAAGTTGCCGCCAACTTACCAAAAGGTTAACAGGAGACAATAAATGAAAGAATAACAGAGATGAGTGATGAGAAGGAGATGAGAGATAAAAATAAAATATGAAATTACAAAACATAAGTTTTATTGTAAAAATTAACTCCATCATTTTTAGTGAAAACGACTTTCATCATGCCAAACAAGTTAAAATATTATTTTTTCTAATATTTATTTAACATGACCTAAAAAGGGCAACATAGATTGATAAATTTTTAGATGAACCTAGAGTGTCATGTCATACGTACATGGATTAATTTGAGCATGACAGTTCATAAAATTTTAATACGAGCTGGCAGTTTATTTTCTTGGCATTAACATTTCTCTTTTTTTTGTAATTTATACTGTTTAAATTATTTTAATTCTTTTTTTCATGTGCTCTTTCTTCTTCAAAGGAATCCATCTTCAGCCAGCCGCCAATACCATTCTTCTTCGCCCCTCGTGAAGACGTCGCCAAACGAACTCGTCTTGCTTGTTCTTCTAACTCGCCCTGATCCAACAACTCTAGCTTAGAACGTGCCTCGTCATTCGCAGCTTCTCCTCCTTGAGACCCAGCTTCACCTGCACCTGATCCAGAATCGCAGGTCCGACCGAATGCGCAATCCAAAAAACGAAGTTCCAGTCCTCGATGTTGATGGCCGTGAATGATTCCACCCAACTCTTCTCGATCGACGTTCTTTGAGATGATTCCCGGCCTGTCTTTCAACAAGTGGAACATCAGACCCACCTCCTGGTCGAAGGTGTCCATCGATGGCTCCGTCGGAGTTCGACAATCCAGTCCGTGCGGCTGTGACATCTATTCTGGCTAGAAAATTGAGAGCTCCACATCAGAAACCAAAGACATGCTGCTTTCCAATTTAATTAACTTCGGCAAAGGCTTCGATGATGCAGATCCATCGGTTTTATCAAAATGTGACATTGGCGTCTATGCAGTATGCAGCTTCACCGGGGACGAAGAAGAATGGCGTTGGCGTCTTCCTGTGGGGAAGAAAGAGCAGTTAAAGAAGATAAAAATATATATAAATTAAATAAAAGAAATATTAATGTCGAGTCGTAAGTGCCGATTCAGATAAAAAAATTATAAGGTGTCATGCTCATATTAGTCTGCGAACATGTCAGGTAGCGCTTCCGGTTTATCTAAGAATTTCTTATCTAAATCAAATGAAATTACAATCAGCATTCATAAAAAAAAATATTAATATAAATTAATAATGTATACACCCATCAATATAAAATTCACAGAAGTTGCTTCTTTACAAGTAAATGCTTTATTTACCGGTTAGGGACACTCTCACTTACCTCATATTTCGTGAAATTTTTTATGAAACTTTATTTATATATTTTTATTAATTAAGATTTGTGTTTTTATTGTTTTAATTTTCTATATATTTTAGGTAGGAATTACATAAAAAAGGAATATATTTTCCATCAATATTTATTTATTATCTATTCACAAAATAGAAAAATATCAAACTTCACTTGTTTTATATGATTTTCCATCAAGAATATTTTTTTTACTATCTATTCACGTGAGAGAAAAACATTAAATTTTATTTTAAAACTCTTCATTTATTTTTACTCACTTGCAATTGATACTCACAATTAAATATCTAGCAAAAAGATTGATGGTTTGATGTATCTATATGCGAGGCCATGCAATTTTTATAAAAATTGAGAGACCCTGAGTGGCGTATTTTTAAATTTAATAAATAAATATAACACGACAACATCTGATAGAATCAAAGAGGGGAAAGCTCAATACAAGTCAAATATATATATCAAATTAAAATGCTACTCTTAACTGTTACACACACACACACATATATATAGAGAGAGAGAGAGAGAGAAATGCTGCTCTTAACTTACGGCTTCTCCGTCACTAGATATATATACATACGTAGAGATGTCTAAATAACCTAGTTAATTGGATAATTACCACTGAAAATGAAATATTTTTCAATATCAGTCTCTTAAGAAACGAGTGAAGCGCGTAACGCGTAGATGCTGCGAAGCCTGTAAAATATGAATGGCCATTTGCAGTGCGCCAGCAAACAGACACGTGGATGAATACATTCACACCATAGTAAATAAATATTTTTAGCATGTCTGGGTCCAGATGATATGCAGTCCGTAGACCGCCGAGGAGAATGTAAATTCTACAGCTGTGAACACATGCGAGATGTGTAATATAGTTATGAGGATACAGTGATTCAACTACAGGCCAACATTTTGGGGTCAAAAATAAATTAGGATAGCAACTAACTTTTTTTTTTTTTGGCGAACAACCAACTTGTAATTATTTAAAAGTCGTTGGAAATAATAAACGTATGTGCGAATTGCGAGAATTCGAATGCCTGGCGAATGGGCCGTTATTTTGGGAAAGTCAAAGGCATCTGTACATTATATAGTAGTCCTCCTCCTATGCTTTTTATGAGATACTTCTCACTAACTCATTGAAATTAAAATGGGTTACTTAAAATTATAAAATTTTCTTACAAATAAATCATTTTTCATTTTTCCCTGCATTTTAAAAAGAAGTAATTTGATGTGTCATGCGTGGGACGAGTAGTTTTTTAAAAAATTAAAATGTTGCATTTCTTTTTAGAATTTGATAGAGGGTATTTTTGAAATTATATATTAAAAATTATAAAAATTAAGAAAAAGTGACTTATATAAATGATAAAAAAACTTTTTAAAATGTTACTTATATAAAAAATGAAGAGAGTATGTTGCTGGGGTATTTTCATACTTTAAGAAGGTAAAAACATCAATATGATTTGTTGACCAGTACAGGAAAATATCTGTAACGTTTATTTTTCTGAGCATTAGCAACGGCTTTGCCCCAAGGCTATAACGTTAATATTCGAAACTCTCCGTCCAAAATATATATGTGTATATATATTCGAAACTCTCCTATTGTCTTGCGTATCCCCCTCCCAACAACAAAAAAAAAAACGGTTTTTATGTCCTGCCAAAAAAAAAACCCTGGGGTCATTAAACTGTTAATTGGCCAATAAAAATTAACATGTTAAGGGTAAAGCATAGGGAGAATACTGCAGACAAAATTTCAAGTAAATTATGCTGACGGTTTCGGCTTGTCCTGTCAGACTAGTACAGTGATGTTTTTTAAGAAAAAATTTCAATGAAGATCCTTTGTTCAGACTTAATTTTAGTTAAAACCTCTAAAATTTTAAAATTTACTGCATTTTGAAGAGATTGAAATAAAATTAAAGAAATAGTTAAAATGACCCCATTATCTTTAGTAAAGTTAAGTGAGTGGACAACTCATATAGGGAGATTAATAATTGATGTATGAAAAATAAACAATTGATATATGTAAAATTTGTAATTTTTATTAACAATATAGTACCAATATAAATATGAATAAGTGAAGCTGAGTCCATGAACAATTTGTCTAAAAAAAAAACAATTGACGTAAGATGAACAAGAATTGCAAATTTCACCAATATCAACTATTTTTTTTCCATGTATTAGTTGTTAATTTTTTTTACGAGTTGTTCATGCACCTAATTTTAATAGAAACAATAAAATCATCCCAATCATCTCTTTCATTTTATTTTAATCTCCCACATTTACAGTAAAATTTTAAAGTTTTAGTAGTTATGACAAAAAATAAGTTGGATTGAAGGGTCCTCATTCAAAATTTTTTTTTTTTTTTTTTTTTGTTTGAAGAATTCCGCGTTGACCCTGGCGCGGATAGATGAGAAACAAGGAGCGAAAGTCATCATTCCCTTAGTTCCAATTTATTTTACAAAAAAATTAAGGTGATTCCACATCTTAAAATGTAAAATAGTTTAATAAAAATAAAGTTTTTGCTTATTATACCTGTTCTAAAATTACTGTTCCTTCTTATTATATTTTATCTCTTTACTTAAATAAGATTATGTTAACTAAATGGCATTTTTAAAAACTTATACTTTTGTTTAAAAAATAAGACTGCAATACATGTTTAATGAATTTTATTAACATATACTCCCTTTGTTTAAAAATATAAGGCATTTTTAGGAGTTGGATGTTAAAATGTAAGACATTTTGAACCTTTTAAGATGTAATCATTGTCTTTTTTTTTAAATGCCGCTATTGATGAATAATTTATATTTATTATAGGATGTTTAATAGGGGTAAATATTAAAAGATAGTGTTAGTTTGAAAGTAGATAATTACTTTATTGAGGGGTGAAATTCAATTAAAAATGTTTTATATTTTTAAATAAAGGAGTATAATTTTACTAAAAAATGTCTTCTGAATTGGAACAGTATTATAAAGTATACAGTTCACGGGTTTTGGAAAAGTATAGTAATTGCATTATATTGACTACACGGGATAAAAATAGCTGCAGGGAGGTGAATGTTGTACTTATATAGTATGGCTAACTAATAGTTTGAATCTTAAATTATAAATTCAGGAGTAATTTAATTTAAACTTGTCTTTAATACATTTTAAATCATGAACAATTAAACTCAGGACAATTTAGCCCTTGCCATTGATTTGAAAATAAATACAATCATTTTTTTTAAGTAGTGGAACTCACATGGATTTTTTCCCCACATGGATTTTTTCCCCCTTTCTCTCCCTTATTGGGAGAGAAGGGAAGTCATCGTCAGCATAGAACATGATGAAGCTTAATATGGAAGTGAGTCTTATTATCTTTACTCTCTCTCCTATTCAATAATGCCCTAGACCCAATCCTACCAGCGTGTCCTTATGGCCACGACACAATCTAGCGATCTTGTGAATTGGGATTTCATGAGAACAATGGAGCAGTATGGTGGTGCTAATGGCCTTATTGTGGGGGAGGCACCCTTCCTCCTGCGAGAGTAATAAAGGCTAGGCAAATTGCCACTGTGGCTAAATTAGTACTCTACAGGGGAAATGAGAGACATGTGCACTTCACGTGAGCAACAAGTCAGAACTTCATGGTATTGTACGATGGCATTATTCAAAGTTTAACCAAATTCCTACCTCACTTCATTATGAAGTACACGTCATGCATGGCCTTTCTTTCAAAAACACCATTTTGTAGATCAAACACACCTTTTTGCATAGCTTCTCCACCCTTAGTGACAATCGGCTCAAGTCCATGCATATTGTGTTAAAGACGTTTGGGAAATGAAAGGTTGATTGTGTCGGTGCATGGCTCCATCCAATCTTTGAGTAGTGGTTCCCATCTCAGGTGTTTCCTCCACAGGCCATCTGCATCTTGCCTTTCATGCAACAGCTCTGCTCGAGCATGGACAAGGAAGTTCTCGATGCAAGCAATTTGATGACTAGAGATGGAGAAGGATTGGCTAACCCTTTTATAGAGGTAGAATTTGACAAGAAAAATTAGAAGACTCGAGCCAAGCTCAAAGACCTTGTCCGCGGCATCATGTCGAGCCAAGAGCTCGTGGATTGTAAAGACAAGAAGGCAAAGCTTGGGGGAAGAGAGAGAGAGAGAGTTGAGGGAGAAAACATGCTACTTATGAGAGTAGTGAGCCTCAAATCAGGGAGAGGAAAGTTATATTAAGCTAGCCACTTAAAAGTAACAGGCGTTAAATTAAAATTAATGATACAAGTTAGATTGTCCTAAATATAATTGTTTATGAGTTGAGTTTAAGATTCAAATAATCTCGAATCTTATAGTTCAGGGCACTAGCGGAGCCATGTGCATGTTAAAGGGCAAATACATCCCTCACATGGGGCAAATTACACAAGTGGCATGTAAAAATTACAATCATGCACCTTTAGTTTTAGAATTTTGGACCCTCTAGACTTGGTAGAAAAGTATTTGAGTTCAAAAACTTCTTAAATGAATGATATTTTAACTCATACTCCATAAATTTAAACCTAACAAATTATACTTGTTAGACATATTATTAAAATAATGGATCAAGAGTTATTTATTTTATAATAAAATCCAAGCACAACAAATTAAAGTTGTTGGTAATAGTTTTATTTTTCTTCTTTTCAAATTAAACAGTATATCAACTTTCTCAACATAGTTTTGGTGCAAAGAAATCCTCAATGTATTGTTTCCAAATAAAAATATACATAATTTTACTTATATTTTTATATTTCTTGTTTGATGCAATGTTTGAAGACCTGGACGGTTTGATTGTCACCTGGAAAAAAAAATGATGTAGTTTAACTATTTGACCCGTTCTAGTAGTTGACTTGAGCAGTTCTTCAAGACCTAGAGTAAAAACCCGAAACTTCAAATGGTGAACCATTTTGACCCGTTTTTAATATATATCTATATAAAATTTATGTTTATTTAATTATTATATTACTAGTTCAATTATCGGTCTAACTGGTTAAACTATGAGACCTATAACTCACTAATCTTTTGAGTTCATTGTTCGATTCGGTTTTTAAAATACAGGTTTAATGTAGTTGCTTTTAAAATCATAATAATAATTTTTAAATTGAGATATCTCGCACCCTGACCCTAGGCCTTAGTTTCACCAGGGTACAAATTATCATTTAAGCCTATCTAGTGCATGGCGGTAAATAGATTGAACTCTTCTTTTACTCCGTTCACTTGTCTTTGTTATTTTGGTAAAACCACCTGTGGATAAAGAATGAACGCACGCGAACGTTTAAGCGTGTGTTTGGATTGAGGAGAAACGCGCGTTTTCAGCTCCAGAATTGATTTTTTAAACAAAATATCCAAACAGCAGAAAAACGTAAAAATTGATTAAAAACACAAAACGCGCGTTTTTTAATAAGCTCCTCCCACCAGCTTTTCGCAAAAAATTTGTCAAAAATGTTAGGGAAAATTACAAAGAAAGGCCCATGAAAAAATTACAAAAAAAGCACATAATTTAATAAAAATAAAATTAAACTCTCTTCTTTTTCCTTTTTTTTTCTTAATAAAATTTAAACTTTGTATATTCAAAAAATTAATATTTGATATTTAAAAATTAAATTATATAGTAATTTATATAGTTAAAAATTAATTTTAATTAAATTATCCAAATAACTTCAATTTTGTTAAAATTAATTTTAGAAAAACAGTATCCAAACAGATTGCGTTATAACATAATCAATTATGATTAAAATCTACTACTTAATCAATTATTTTCATAATCTATTATACCCAACTGAAATCCAAACGGACCCTAAAAATCTCCAAATAAAGTAGGCGTTCATCAGGAACTACAATATTCGGTACAAATTAATAATTAATAATTAATAATAGTTTTCCATTAATTTTAACTTTAAGGGTAATAAACGTCTGCAATAAAATTATCTTCATTTTGCTTTGTTTAATATGGCCAGTAAACTGTCAATACATAAAAACACAGATAGTATCAAAAAAAAAAAAAACTGAAATGAGACGGTACTTTCATCCAACGACACGCACCGCTGGGATTTGGCTATGTAATTTATCTAATGAAAAAAATTTTGTGTATATATTTATCAACCATAATATATTTTAAATCTTTTAACTTTATATAAATTTTAATTTAATCTTTTAATTTTATAAATTATTTTTTCTGTTTAAAAATATAAGACATTTTTTCAGGGATTAAATGTTTAAAAATATAAAATATTTTTAATATTTCAAGATGTAATTTTTATTTTTTTTAATTACCTCTTTTGATAATAACTTAAAATTTATTGTAGGGTATTTAATAGGGATAAATGTAAAAAGATAGAGTTAGTTTGAACGAAGGTAACTATTTTATTAAGAGATTAGATTTGATTAAAAATGTCTTATATTTTTAACATAGGGAGTATCTTTCTAGCCCTTTAATCCAAATATTATTATTTTTAAATGATTATTTTTATATTAATCATTATTATTTAAAAAAAAATTAATTTTAATATGTCTATATTTGATAATGCCTTCATTATTTGAAAATTTAATATGTCTATATTTTCGTTTTGTCTATTTTCTTTTACACAGTTTTGTTTTCTTTTACTGTGCACAGCACTGAAATCCAGCCTTAAAACGGGCAACAAAGTAAAAAGGAAGCGACAGCGTGCTGGCTTTATCCGCCTCTCGACTCCTTCCTTTCTGTTCTTTATCTTGTTTATTATTCTCTCTTTAACATGAAGTTTAGGGTTAAGATGCATCAAGCTTTTGGGATTATTGCTCGGATTAACATCACCGTAATAGTTTGATTTGATTTGACGGGACCACTATTTAACAAGGTTACGAGCATTTTAATTTGAAAAAAATCAAATGCCGAAGCTTCTCGATTATTACTTAACGAGTACTGAGAAACGAGATTACTTTTTTTATACGATTTTAATGTGGATGAATGTAAGAGACTACGATCATATTAATACTGAGCCTCTTGTCTATCGTTCACCTAAATGCCCGTATGAGTACACGGATGCATGTTAATCCAACTGCTCAAATGCATGTGTTATCAAACGAAAAACATGTTACAATATTTCGTCAGCAAAACTAAGACTACTCAAGTACAATGTCTCGGGTTTAAATTTAAATTCATATAAATGTGGAAAAAAATGTTTAAACGTGACTGAATTAAATAATTATAAAAAAGGTACGAAATTATGTGTCAAAAAAAGGTATGAAATACATAGTATATAGACCGGGGGGGGGGGAACAGATTGTGAATATAATTCAACAAAATAAGCATGTTAATCCCTAGGAAAAAACATTATATCCACGTGACATGGTTGAAATTGAAATCCGCTGCTATAAAAAATAATATAATGAGAACTGATAGGCACATGAGATGGATGAACGGTAAAACGTGAAATTTATACAGAAAGAAATGAAAACGCTGATTATTAGTTTTGATAACAGATTTGGAGAGGGCAGATGATGCATAATGGGACAATAGGAATATGGTATGAAATAGATACGCTGGAGATAGGGTGGCTGGGGGGTCCTTTCATGTGCCCACCCCGTTACTGGTCCCTGCCTTTCATTCTTGCATACACGTGTCTTGTTTACTGAGGAGGATGCTTTCCATGTTTGCTAATCCTTTTAGTATTTAACTATTATAATTAAATTAATTTTGTGCTTGTTAATAATCATAGTTATATTTTTAAAATCATTAAAAAATATTTAAATTTTAATTTGTTTTTTCATGATAATTATTTAAACGATAATAGATAAATAATATAAAAATATTGATTATTCTAACTCTGTCTTTTAGTTTTAGAGTTTGTCTTGTGTAGAGATGAGAGGGGACATGTATTGTCTCTGTATCATGGTCTTAATTAATCTTGGCATCTATTTTTTAGCGGATGCATGCCACCGAACCCTTGGCTTCCCTCCCCGACTATGCACTCCTTGAATCGCTTCATTAATTTTTTTGGCGCACAGACAAAAAAACTTTTTTTTTAAGAAATAAATTAAACATATATTTAACAAATTAAAAATAGGTATATTTCATTTTCTTTTTAATTTACTGAATATTGCATCAAATTTAAGTAATTAATCCCATGTGGCTAGTGTGGTTTTTTAATACAAGCAAAAGGTTTACGAATTGCAAGACTCTGTTACGGAAATGAATGTGATTAGAAAACAAGCGACACCTCCCTGGATGCAGGAAAGCCTTTTCAAACGAGGAGGAGGATTAGGACATATCAAGCGTTGCTGCTGTGCAGATAATCAAGTATGACCTCAACCTTATCACTAATTTTACTTCTTTGCCTGTGCCTTTAAATTAAGAATTACCAAACTCATTGGGTTTCACCAGGTGATGAGAATGAAGTTAGACTTGATGTTGATGGTTCTTATAGAGATGGAATTTTTAAATGTAATGGCATAATTAGAGATAACCAAACTAACTGGATTATTGGTTTCAACTTTGATACATACTTACTGGCCATTTCCTTCCAGCAATTACATTGGCCACCACTTGGGCAAGTATAAAGTCAAGATTTGCTTTAACTATGTTGAAGCCATTAATTTGCTTACTAGATTTGATGCTGCTTTAATTTACATTCGTATAGAGTTATTGACTGAGCAAGATATCTCTTCCATGGAAATGAATCGAGTTCGCTTCATTTTGTGTAGGTAAGCCAATTATAGTTCTCATTTTCATGGAAATAAACTGTGTGTGTCTTTTTTGATTCAGGGAGAATCATAAATAAAAACCCCATGAGAATATTAATATTAAGATTTCTTCAACACTAACATGCCCAAATTCAGTATTCCCTTTTCCAAATTCGGTATTCCTTAATTATCATTCTCACTTTGACTCATGTGCCCCATTTTCATTCAAAAAAAGCTGTTATCCATACTTTTCTGGATGCTCTAATAACTCAATAACTCATAAGGGTGATGTGCCACCTGCTCAATGTTAAATTAATGTAGTGGTGTGAATATCTTAAGGATGGGATGTGGTGATTGATGTGCCTGGATTCTTAACCATATAATATATCCCCTCTCATGTGGTTTTTTTTTTTTTTTTGTTGTTGCAAGCTTTATGCAGTATTAAAAAATTATGTTTATTCATCGTGGTCATATATAACAAAATTCACCGCAAATAACATTACTGTTGAAAAGCAATGAAAAATATGTCTTGTTTGTTATATTTTATATTATGGGCATGAAAATACATACAATTTACTTCTAACCTGTTGTCTTCTCTCAAACGACAATGCAGAAAAATTGAAAATGCATACCTTGATAAAGGATGTGTCATTAAAAACAATATTTACTTCTTCTTCTTCTTTTTACCAAACAAAGCCAATTTTAAAACAATATTTACTTGGAAACGTCTCTCCACCTCATTGATAAGTAAAAATATTAAAAGTTATTTTTATCCTTCAATTTTATTCAAAAGGCCACTAAGAATTTTAAATTTAACTATAGGTTAATTTTTTTCTCAATTTTATAGATTCTCTTTCTCATTATCTTGTGTTTTCTCATTGTTAATTAATCATCAATGGACTCTGCATTATATTTTTCAATACAAAATATTTAAGTTGAGGTTGTCTACTAACTTCTCAAATAAAAGTTGAAGGGCAAAATGACTCTTGATTTAATAAAAAATATTTTAAAAATAGTAAGATTCATTGATGACTAACAAATCTTAAGTGTTTTTAATATCAGGATAACAAATAAGGAAATATTTAATGTTAAAAGACATAATTAATCTATAATTAAATTTAAAATTTTTAAATGAGTTTTCGAGTAAAGTTAAAAAATAAAAATAATCTTTAATATTTGAAAAAATAAGTTAGATGCTATGAGGACAACAGTTAAAGCTTTTTTTTTTCTTTTTTTCTTTTTTGCTGGTTCTGTTCGTCACGTGATGCTGTTCAAAATAAATCTGGTTATATTGGTTTTTCCCATGGTAAGCATATGAAAATATCTAAAATTCAATGTCAACATCGAATTTGACAATTTTGTAGTCATCAGTCCTTGTATGGTATAAAGAGTTTTTTTTTTTTTTTTAGACGGGCAGTACAAATGCACCCACGCCGCACCGAATAATGGTAAGGAAATTAGGTTGGGTGGGAATGTCGATGGCTTCAGGTGTGGGCAAAAATCTCATCAGAAGGAAATCTCATCAGAAGGAAATCTCATTTAACATAAAAATATAAATGGCATACAATTAAGAGAAAAATATAATTTTTAATTTTTATAGTTTTATCAAATTTTATTTATAGTCTTTATAATTTTTTTAATATTTTCAATCCTATAGGAACTAAAATCACTAAAAAAATGAAAATTATAGGGATTTAAAAAACAAAAATTACTCAACCTTTTTAAAATTACGAGGACTGAAGATATTAAAAAAATTATAAAAATTTAAAAATAAAACTCAATAAAATTATAAAAGTTAAAGATTATATTTTTCGTGCAATTAAAGGTGTAACTTTAGCTTCCTCGCTAATTTAGGTGAGTTGGTGAACGCTATAGCTTGGAAACACGCATTATCTTTATCACTTTCGCTTTAATTTATATCTCTAATGCCGTGGGGTAGTTAGTAAATCCAAGCTTCCCACCAAACAAGTCCTAATCCTGATCCCATTTGATTTGTATTGCATTATTGCCTTCGGCCATGCTTTTTTAATTTATACTGTTTATAAATACAAACCACTCTAGCTAGTTTAATTCCAATGGTTGATTATATAACCATTATCACTGTCATCATTACTATTGCGGGTCCCCTGCTCTTGAGATAATCAAACACCATGAAGTTCTATAACAAGTTAAACGTCTACACTTTAACCTTTCCTTCAACTGAAAGTTTTATCATCAAAAGACAAGCATGTCATTTTGTTTGACATCAGATAAACACGCCAATAACGTAATAATGCATATAATTTATTTCACATTTTCCGTTTCTGTTATTTTTGGGCCAAATGTTTCTACACCAAAGGTAAACTAATAAATCACCAATCTATCATATTGGTATATTATATATATATATATATATATCTAAAAGTAGAACCATAATCAATATCTCATGATGACATATGTCTCTAATTGTATTTTGCTTGATTTATGTTTTAATTTCTAATTTTTAAAGATATATAAACCTGCCTTATTCTTAAATGTCTCCTCATTATCTCAACTTCTTAAAAGAGTATAACTATAAATAACATTTAACGAAGACGTCTAACTTTGTCTTACTTTATTTATTTGTTATTCTAAAATTTTAAAATAGGTGAAGCTATCGTATTTCCAAATATTTTTTCATTATTTCAACTTCTAATCTGCATATTCATAATTTCTAACAAGTCTTTTATATAGATAGTCTATATTATAATATCAAATAAAAGAAATAACCTATCCTATCTTAAATTTTAAAAATGACTTTTTTAATCTTTAGATTATAATTAACTTACAAAAATGTCTTTTTTAATAGCTGCTTTTTTCAAATATTAGGAGATTCAAAATGCAAGAAATATCTAAAACGAGAGAGACAGATGCGAGAGAAAAGATGAAACTCAATGTGAAAAAGACGAATGCAAAATAGCAGAGCAGTGTGAGTGAGCCATAATTACTATGTCGAGAGACAAATGCAATATGAGATACATTAATAGTACTTGACAAAAAGGAGCACAGCAGCGGGGAAACTAAGCTACAGATTCATATTTTTTATTTTATAAGTTTAGGTATTTGATTTTTTGTGATAAGCTAAGAGTCTAAAAATTTTGTGGACTGTGTTTGATTTGCTTTAGGCAAATGATTATGTATTTTTTGTGTGACTTATCTATGATATTACCTCATTGATATACGACTGTATATCAATTATAAACAAGTTTGATTGTCTGGTTATATTAATCTGCATGATATATTATTGTATATCATTGATATATAAGCTATATTAATAAAAACTTATCAATTTGTTTATTATTAATATATCAATGATATAGTAATGAAATTTTCTCTTTAATGTCTAATGTTATTTTCATGATAGTTCGGAAAAATAGAGAAAGAGAGAGGAAAAACTTTGTGATAAAGATGGTAATCAAAGCAAGTCAGATAAAAAATTCTAACAAAGAAAAAAGCAATGTGCGAGAAATAAATATGATGATTCAAGAAAATTAAATTAAAAATTTGATGGAAAAAATTTAGAAATGATATATCAGAGAAAGAGCATGCACAATACGCCTTTTGATGATTAAGTGAAAGATCCAGTCAATTAAAGATTAGTTAAATTAGATATATTTTATTTCAATAATAAATTTATTCTAAGAAGAAGAAAGAAAAAACACATCTAGTTAATTTTATAAGTAGGTCATATTTTAAAATATTTAAAAATGTCATCAATAATTTATGAGATTTTTATTTTTTGAGACCCTTGAGCTAATTTTCTCATTTCTAATTTCCAATTTCAAATAATAAATAAAATTTAAAATTAATGAAAAATTAATTAATAGATTCTTTTGCTCCTACTTCTCTAATGTATCATAAGAAGTGAAGTCAATGTTAAAAGTAAAGTAAAAACTTAATATAAAACATATAAAAATAGTTGAATGCATTTAAATTAGAAAAATTCAAGATTTTTAAATTAATTTTTTGGCAATTGTGATATTTTGTTTCCTATATTCATTCCTCTTTCATCTAGATCAAGTTCTTTTAAAATCAATAAAATAGGCCAAAATACATTAAACTTCTCTAAATTTTAAAACAGTTGTATATAATCTCTCACATTTAAAAATTTAAAATTAACTTCATAATCTTTAATTTTATTGTTCAAAACCTCTTATTATTAATTATATTTATTTTTTTACGAGGGTTAAAATATTATTGAACACAAATATTACACATAACTATTTGTAAGATATATTTTTTGAATATTTGAGATATTGATAACAAAAAAAAAAATATTATTATCATCATATAAAATTTTAAATGTTTATGTTTATATTAGTTTTATCCACATTTTTTTGTTATCAATGGTGCATGATTTTATTATTTTAAAAGATAAATTTTTATTTATATTTTCACGTTAGATTAATGTAATGCTCATGGCTAAAATGTTTAAAATTTTAAAAATTACTAGGCTAGATTAATTTATCTTTTAATTCAAGAGAATTATGCACCATTGATAATAAAAAAAGATAAAACTAATACAAATGTAAATATTTAAAACTTTATATGATGATAACAACATTTGCTTTGGCTATTATCAATTCATCAACTATTCAAGAAATATAAAAAATTATTTAGCATAATTTTATAATATAATATCTTATTTAATAATTTTTTATTAGATGACATTTTAACTCTTATAAAAAAATAATATGATTAACAGTATGGGATTTTAAAAAAAATAAATAAACTTTTAAATATATGAAGAGTCATATGTAAATATTTCAAAATTTAAAAGAGTTTTATGCATTTTAGTCAATAAAATATAATAATCATTTACAAAATTTAGTGAAAAACGAATCGATCAAAAATTAATTTAAACCATTTTCATTTTTTTAAATTAATAAAATACTAATTATTGATTTATTATTTTCAAACTTATTTTAAAGATTACTTTAAATTTAATTGATTTTAATTGTATCATAATTACAATCACAAAATGTATACTTAAAAATATCATGTGCATCACAAATTATTTTATTTAAAAATTAATTATAAATATTATTGTAATATTTACAAATTTAAATTTGGAATTAGTTTGTACAATGTAAATATCAATAACTAGCACTTAAAAATTATTTTCACCAAATAATATCTTATAGTGTCAATAATTATTAATTATTATTATTTATTTTAATTTTTTTCACATTGCGTGCATTGCACAGCCCACATACTAATTACAATGAAATATAAATTTCACACACACACACGCACATTTGCGAACAACATGAAATTCATGTCGAGTCATATTATTTATGAGCTACAAATGACGCAACTCAAGTGTCTTTATTTTTTTTTCCCATCACCTTTGCATTTTGTGACAAACCCTTTAATATTTACAATCATCATTACGTAATATAAAATTTACATGCATATCATACACCTATTTACCTTAAAAAACGTATTTTGTTTTTTTTTTTCAAAATATATTTTCCTCTAGGCTCAAGGCATTCCCGCAGGGGTACAAGATATGTAAAACAATTTCTCACCTCTCTTTTTTGACCTTGGTTTCTCATCTTCTTTGGCCAACCCTGGGTTTCTCATCTGATGGATTCATAAGATACGCATGTGTTTCATTTTGATCATCTTTACTTGATCGGTCAGGTTCAGAAGAATCATATGTTATAACAAGATTCCGTGCGGAAGGGAACGGTGAAGGGTGGACGAAGAACGCAGCTGGCTGATGTCTCCTTTGGGTGACGACGAATTAGGTTCGGTCCTGAAATGGCTCTGCGACGGAAACGACAGGAAGTCCTTCGCCCAAGTCTGCAAGCACTGGCTGCGTCTGGAAGGCCTGACCCGTTCCTTCATACGGATCCTTGAACCTGACTCACTGCCAACCATCTTGCCCAGATTCCCAAATATTCGCAAATTCGAATCTCCAAAATTAGTCACCGACCATCACCTTCAAATTTTAGCCCAATTTTGCCCCAAACTCGAGGTCATTAATCTCAATTTCAGACCAAAGCAAGGAATTCCCGGTTATTCGGACGAATCATCGTGTTTCGAGGACATCGGAGACGACGGTGTGGGCGCCTTGGCAGCCGGGTGTAGCAGGTTGTCTGAAGTTTCGCTCAGGAGAAGAAGGAACATTGGGAACGATGGAGTTATTTCAATTTGTAGTTCAGCGAAGCATCTGAGGCATTTGGACTTGGGTGGGTGTAATTTGATTACAGACGAAGCCCTTGAAGCAATTTCTGGGGTGATTTGTATTGCTGGTCTGAGTTTGGAAGGCTGTTGCTTGATCACGGATCGCGGGTTGTCATATTTAGCGTCGGGATCTTCTTCCAAGTCCTTGAAAATGCTTATCTTGACAGAATGCGATCGAATCACGGACTCCGGCGTGCGTCTTCTGCAGAAAATTCATCATCTGGAGGAGCTAAATTTAGCAGAATGTGGGCCTAAGGTGACGGACACAGGATGCTCGGCAATAGCGGAAATTCAAACTCTAAGGAAGTTGAATTTGTCGTGGATGGTTAATGTATCAGATGCAACAGTGATTGCACTTGCAGAGCACAGCAAGAACTTGGTGGCAGTTGATTTCACAGGATGTGAATTGATAACTGAAGCTGGCATTCGCGCTTTTGCGAACCATAGGAGTTTGGAAGGTCTAGTGTTGGCTTCTTGCTACAATATATGCGCAGATGACCTAGAATACACGGCTAGGTGCAAGTCATTGAGACGTATTGTGCTTGATAGAGGACTGAGAATGTGGATACCAACCACCACGCAAGACAATATTAGTAGATTCTGCGAGTTGCATTGGAGATGAATTCTCAAAGGGTGTCGAAAAATGATCAATGCCTGTTTGATTTTCAATGCCGGGGACTGATTTGTATCATCGTTCTGCTAGAGGAGGCAGATCAGGATAAGATACTCTGCGTTCTTGTTTCTTGCTGCTAGATTTCATTCCTTTCTTTCCGGCTAATATGTGCATTATGAGTTGTTCTACGTCTTCACTGCGCTGCTGATCACAGAAATGGACATGCTGGGTCACGGATGTATGAAGTCTGCTCCACTAGATATTGGTGTGGCTTCATGTGCATCTGACACCTGTTATGAAAAGCTGTATCAGGGTAACAGCGCAATATGCTAGATGGAAGACGCGAGTTGGATGATTAGAGACTTGTTAGAGGCCTTAATGCGATGCCACACTTCATTCGGTCAATATTTGACTTCGGCAGCTAATGGTTGAACTGATTTGATTTTTTTAACGGTGGACGCATTTCCTGAGCAGGGACATTCCAAGTTCAGGTTCTAAATTATGTCCACTTTTCCCAAATGGTGGAGCTAGAAAACTAGTTTAGAGATTAAAAAAAATAATTCGGTTATTCGTAAAAATAATCTTTTTAATCATTTACATTGGAAACTTCTTCTACGGATAGAAATCCTCTTTTAATCCGTGCAATTAATAAGAATACTGTAAAAAATTATAAATTTAGAAGGCAAAATAGATTAGAATTTTATATTTAGGACCACAATAAACTCTTCAATTAGCTTTAACATTAATGATTGAAATGAGTAATAAAAAAGATAGCTATTATCTAAAGTCTATGAATTCTGACCATTTATTTCTTTAAGAAAAAAGCATTGCAGCAATTGAACTTCTCGTTAAACAATTATTTTCTTGGACAATTTTTTCGTGATAGATCCTTGTCTTGGATCGCATCGTTCAAAATTTTATGCACTGATGTTTTGTTGTCTTAAATCTTATTAGGACGGGTTATACTTATTTGTTGAGTCTTTGTTTTTGTTTTTGTCGTGTGTAATTTTGTTTTCTAATAATATAAAATGTTTTTTTGGCCCAAAAAAAAATCAAGCCATCATCAAAGATTATCCCGGAGTTTTCAAATACAAGTTCAAAGTCTTGTGACCTTATTATTATTATTATTATTTTCATTGCTCGTAACTTACACCTAATTTAGTGGAGTTTTCCTTTAATTTAAAAGAGAAAACTACAAAAAGACACATTACTCCATTAGGAGGCGATCCAAGCCCAAATGGCATAATAAAGCCTGCAGGCAGCAAGCCCACCAACCCAATGGTCCTGTCTTAGCTCCGCCACCTTCTGATCATTATCGCATCATATCACAATACCTAACATCCTAACCTGAATCAAACCGTTTTGACTATATTCCGCCCTAAACTATTCCATCAGGATCGCCTATTTAAAACCTGTATAGGAGGCCCCGCTGGACTTCCCTGAGGATCAAGACTGAAGCACCAACCGAGGCTTGGGTTGAGCAAAATTATTAGGGCTGTTTGATTTTTATTCTCATTTATTATTTTTAATTTTTTTTGATGATATAGTTTTTAAAATTATTTTTTAAAACAAAATGAAATGAAAATTTGTCTGATTATATCAATTAAAAAATAATTTTAAAATTAAAAAAATATATTGATAATGATAATTATAAGCAATTAATGGTGATGATTAATAATAAAAATTGATCAAAGCAATTATAATTTTCAACAATCAAATATACTATATTATAAAAAATAAATGAAATAAAATAAAAATAACTTAAAGTTATTCCTATTTTTTGTTTTTAAAAACAAAAAATGAAATTTTTTTTAAAAATAATTAAATAAAAAATACTTACGCAAACAAGTTTTGATTTTTTCAAAAACAAAAGAAAATGATTAGAACCTGTTTGGTCTTTATTTTTGTTTTTTATTTTTAAAAACTGTTTTGTAATACATTCCCTACGTTAAAAAATATAAGATATTTTTAATCAAATTTATCCCCAATAAAATTCTTACCTACTTTCAAATTAGTACTATTTTTTCATATTTACTCCCATTAACTACCTTATAATAAAATATAAAGTCACTATCAATAGGAGCATTTTTGAAAAAAAAAGCAATGATTATACTTCGAAAGATTAAAAATGTCTTACATTTTTAAACATCCACCTTCTCAAAAAATGCCTTACATTTTAAACGGGGGGAGTAGTTTTTAAAATTATTTAAAAAAAATAAAATGAAAATTCATTTAGTTATGTCAATAAAAAACAGTTTTAAAATTAAAAAATAGACTAATAGTCATAATTATAAATAGTTAATGGTGATGACTAATAATAAAAATTAGTTAAAATAATTATAATTTTTAATAATCAAATGTAGTATATTTTAATAATAAGGAAAAAAAATGAAAACAGCCTAAAGTTGTTTCTATTTTTTGTTTTTAAAACAAAAGATAAAAATAGTTTTAAAAACAACTAAATGAAAAATATTTATCCAAACAATTTTTTAAATTTTTTAATTTTAAAAACAAAAAACAGCTTTTAAAGATAAAAACAAACAAGCCTTTAATCTCTTACACTCTGATTTTTTTTTTTGGTATTTTTTTAACTAACACTTCCTGATAGAAAAAGAAATACACATGCAACCTTCATCTACTCATGACACAACACATGATGCCTCTAATTAATCAATACACACCCATCTAACCTAAACCCCAAACCCATTTGAAATTTTAAATTGATAGAATTCACAATATAACATCCCAATTTAAATTTTAATAGTTAATTTAGGTTAATAAAATTTAAAAAAAATAATATTTAGAGGTAAGAAAATTAGTAGAAAATAATTATTAAATCTAATTTAGGATATAATTCTAAATTTAAAAAAAATTATTATTAAAAAAAATTAATAAAAAAAATTATTATTATAATAAAAAAAAGGGGGAGAGAGAAGAAGAAATAAAAAAAATGTGTGGGACCCACTGAATTTTTATAAAAACTCACCTTCCTTCATTTCCTCATTCATTCCTGCGCGCGAGCTGAGGCGGAGAGAACGCGAGTCACCGGTGCGAAATATCTAAATTTTTAAGGTAAGAGTTTTTAATAGGATATTTAGGGTGTGATTTTAAGCTTTTCAAGACTAAGTAAGTGTTCTAAAAATTTTTCTTAGTCATCCTTCTTATTTAGTTTCTGAGTTTCTAGTGATAGAAAATTTAAGATCTGGAAGAGGGATGAATTTATGTTAAATAAATATATTTTTGAGGTTGTCAGTAGTATAATAAATGTTCTAGAGTATAAATTTATTGATGATCTTTGAATCTGTGGCTTATGGATCAAATTTTAAACTAGATCTGAAAATATATGTTGATTTATTGAGGTTTAGATGATTATTTGGGATGAGAAATGAATTATTATGGTTATAGGATTATGATTCTAAGCTAGAGACTTAATTTTTAATTTTTGGGTATTTTAGGTACGAATTTATGAAATAAAAAGAAAATTTTGATAATAAAAATTAGTTTAAAAGTTGATTTTTAGATTATTAATGTTTATTGATAATAAACATTAATGTTTATTAATGTTTATTAAATCTAATTTAGGATATAATTCTAAATTAAAAAAAATTATTAAAAAAATTAATTAAAAAAATTATTATTAAATTATTATTATAATAATAAAAAAAATTTGGTGTAAAATTTGTAACACACCAAAATTTTTTTTTTTAAATGATTTAACTCAACCATAGTTGGATTACAGACACCCAACACATTTTTATATCAATAATTTCGATATAAAATATTTTATAATTGGCTTCAACTCACACACTATAACATTTCAGATAAATTTTTACCTCCCACATGCCATTAGGCTAAATCACATTTGTCCATCCTTATACTCCCAACAAGTAAACTAAATCACATTTGTCCATCCTGATATTAGTAGCCAGAAAATGAGCTGATTTGGTGAGTCGATCTACGATTACCCATATAGTGTCATGACCAGAAGATGTTCTAGGCAATCCTGTAATGAAGTCCATAGAAATGCTGTCCCATTTCCACTCTGGAATATCAAGAGACTGTAGCATCCCGGCTGGTTTCTGATGCCCAATTTTGACTTTCTGACAAGTCAAACAACGAGTTACATGTTCAGTTACATCTCTCTTCATCCTTGGCCACCACCAACCATGTCTTAAGTCATGATACATCTTAGTTGCTCCTGGGTGAATGGTATATTTACTCTGATGAGCCTCCTCAAGTAGGATATTTTTCAATCGAGTATCATTAGGCACACACACTCTACCTTTATATCTTACGACATCATCATCGGTTACATCAAAATGTTCAGCCTTTCCAGCCCCAATCTCTACCCTAATCTTATTCAAATAATCATCCTTCTGTTGCGCAATTCTAATTTCTTCCCAAAAATTATTCTCAAATTCAGTAATATGTAGAGCAGCCAAACAATTTTCGACTACTTCTACATTTACTGCATGAAAACTACTCCATAAACATACAGTACCGGTGACCCCCATGGTGATACACTCGGTCTGATAAACCCCTTCTCTAACAACTCTTCAATTTGTCTCTTCAACTCAGCTAACTCCGATGGAGACATCCTATAGGGTGCCTTAGAAATAGGCCCCGTACCAGGTACGAGTTCAATCGAGAACTCAACCTCTCGTTCTGGAGGCAAACCGATCACTTCAGTAGGAAGACATCAGGGAATTCTCTCACTACTGGAATCTGATCTACACCTTCTTCAATCTCTGCCTTGATTGAGAAGAAAATCATAAAAGCTTGACAGCCCTTTCTTATACACTGTTCTACTTGAGCTGCAGACAACAACATAGGACTTTGGGACTCTACAGGGGTTACAGTAAGAGCTGAAAGTGACACACTCTTTTTTTGACAATCAAGTACAGCTTCATTTGCAGACAACCAATCCATCCCCACAATAACATCAATCCCAGACAAAGACAAACAAATGAGGTTTATGGTGGTCTTTCGACCCTCATACTCAACCTCTACATTTAGACATGCCTTAGCAGTCCTTACAGTCAAACCAGCAGGAGTAGAAATCTTCACATCAAAAGGTAAGGTACACACAGGCAATTTACATCTTTTCACACATTCATCAGACACAAAAGAGTGTGTAGCACCCGAATCAAACAAAGCACAAACATCATTATCAAGGATTCGGATTATACCTCTGATAGCATTAGGGTTGTTAGCAGCCTCTGGCCCAGAGAGGGCATACACTCGTGCTGGTACTGTAGGTCTCTGATCATTACCCCTATTTTGATTCTGATAGCAGAATCGAGCAATATGACCAGGCTTCTGACAGATGTAACAAACCCAACAATCACCAGAATGAAACTTCCCACACTTACTGCATGCTTGATTACTAGCAGCACCAGGAGTAGGATTAAAGGTAGCTGAGCTCCTGTAAGACCCTTGACTCCCACTCTAATTCCCTCTGTAGGTTTGGCCCTTATGGTAGTAGCCCTTCTTCTTCTGATTTCTAAAGCCTCCAAAGATTTGACTGCTCCTCTTCTCTACTCCACCAATGGGTCTGGTGTGGATAGGGGGCTTCCCATGAGGTTCTTTCCTCCTCTCTCTATCAGCTTCTAATCTAGCCTCTCTCTTCCTCTGAGAAACTATTCGAAGCTTATTGCACATCTCACTGAAGGTCTTGATCTCAAAAGGGGCTAACTGTTCCCTTAGATCAGGCCTCGCCTTCTCTAGTAATCGTTCAGCCATCCACTCTGTATCTTCATGTTTCTGGAGGTAAGTAGAGTATTTAGATAATTCTGAGAATTGTTCAATAAATTCATCCTCATCTAGATCACCCTGACGAAATGCATGAAACTCAGCCTCCTTTTCTGCTCTCAGTGCAGTAGGAAAATAATTCTCGAACAATATGGCTTTAAAATCTTCCCAAGTAAGAGAGGAATCATCCTTTGGTCTTGATGTTTCCCACCATTTTTTAGCACTCTTCTGTAGTAAGAATATTGCCAGCTGCACCTTTTGATTAGAAGTACACACAACCATACGAAAAATACTCTCCAATTGATCTATCCATTCTTCAACTACTGCCGGCTTAAGATTTCCATCGAAAGTAGGAGGATTAAACTTACGAAAAGTACTCCAGATCTTTGTGATCATGGATGTCTGTTGCTCAGAGTGGAGACTCACATTCTTCGGACTAGTCTCATGGTGAGAATAGGAAGGTGAGCCTTCATCAGCAAATTGGCTTGTAAGAAGTAAATTAGTATGAAAGTGAAAAATTAAAATTATCACTTTTGAGATTTATGGCTAAGAAGTTGACACCAAGGTTTATGGGGCCTTTTGAGATCTTAAAACGAGTTGGACCAGTAGCGTACCAAGTAGCATTACCACCCTAAATTGCTGGAATACACAACGTATTCCATGTGTCACAACTGAAAAAGTATCAACCAGATCCTTCCCATATAATTGAACCCGAGGAAATTGAACTCAGGGAGAATTTAACATTTAAAGCTGAACCAGAAAGGATTGTGGATTATAAGGACAAGCAATTAAGAAACAAGACCATTAGATTGGTTAAAGTAATCTGGAAGAGCACAACTCCAGGTGATGCTATGTGGGAGACCGAGGACAGTATACGACGTGATTATCCTCGTCTTTTTGATTAAGTGAGTAGTTAATAGTTACTAATTTTAAATTTTGAGGACAAAATTTCTAAAAGGAGGGGAGAATTGTAACATCCCAATTTAAATTTTAATAGTTAATTTAGGTTAATAGAAATTTTTTAAAAAAAATAATATTTAGAGGTAAGAAAATTAGTAGAAAATGATTATTAAATCTAATTTAGGATATAATTCTAAATTTAAAAAAAAAATTTATTAAAAAAATTTAATAAAAAAAAATTATTATTAAATTATTATTATAATAAAAAAAAGGGGAAAAGGTATGCCAAAAAAAAAAGAAGAAGAAGAAGAAGAAAACGAATTTGCTTTCGGCGCCGCATGAATAGTAAATATAAAATAATAATAAAAAAAAGGGGGAGAGAGAAGAAGAAATAATAAAAAAAATGTGTGGGACCCACTGAATTTTTATTAAAACTCACCTTCCTTCATTTCCTCATTCATTCCTGCGCGCGAGCTGAAGCGGAGAGAACGCGAGTCACCGGTGCGAAATATCTAAATTTTTAAGGTAAGAGTTTTTAATAGGATATTTAGGATGTGATTTTAAGCTTTTCAAGACTAAGTAAGTGTTCTAAAAATTTTTCTTAGTCATCCTTCTTATTTAGTTTCTGAGTTTGTAGTGGTAGAAAATTTAAGATCTGGAAGAGGGATGAATTTATGTTGAATAAATATGATTTTTGAGGTTGTCAGTAGTATAATAAATGTTCTAGAGTATAAATTTATTGATGATCTTTGAATTTGTGGCTTATGGATCAAATTTTAAACTAGATCTGAAAATATATGTTGATTTATTGAGGTTTAGATGATTATTTGGGATGAGAAATGAATTATTATGGTTATAGGATTATGATTCTAAGCTAGAGACTTAATTTTTAATTTTTGGGTATTTTAGGTACGAATTTATGAAATAAAAAGAAAATTTTGATAATAAAAATTAGTTTAGAAGTTGATTTTTAGATTATTAATGTTTATTGATAATTAAAAGAGGAGTTAAAAATTTTACTTAATAGTATTAACTATAGATTTGTATTAAGATTGAGATTAGGAATTATGTTATATTTTTAATTCTATTATTAGAATTATTTTATTAGTTTCAAAAATTGAAACTAATATTTATAAATAATATGTTATTTGTAGATTGTATTACTGGTGAAGATTGTGGTGAGAGAGAAATTTTAAGGAATAATTTATTGAAAAAGCCACAAGGTAACCATGCTTTTAATTTATGATTAGTGTTACTTCATGTTAATTGGGTGATTATTGAGAAAATTATAAATTTTGTAATATTATATAATTGTGCAATATTATTATAAATTTATTTGATTATTGTGGGAGGTGTTGGGAGACTTGCTATTGTTGTTGTATTTATGTGCCACGTGGTATGCCCCTATTGGAGCTCAATAGGTGGTTTGTAAGGGCTCGGGCTAATCTACCTTTGGCCGGGTAATTTAGCACCGAGTGAGGGCTACGGCTCGAGGTTAATGGAGGGATATAAGGATGGTTGTTTGTATGTATTGTAATATTTCATATATTTGTTGGAATTATATTATTTTTAATTCTCACTTAGTAAGCACACAATTAACTGTTTGTATACACTATCATAAATTGGCTTTAGTTACTGGGACTTTTGAGTCTCATTATGTGGTTAACAATTTTCAGGAGAAGAGCCACGAGTGACATGTGGAGGAGTCCCAGAGGCTTAGTGGTATAGATCCACTGTCTCTTTTGGGTATTTAATTTATGATTTATAATGTGTTATATTGCCAATATTAGGGCTTTTTGTTTATTGTCAATTATATGAATATATAAATGTAATCATGCCTTTCAAACTATTTCTATTTTTAGTACAATTTGGATGACTGTAATTTTAATATTTGGTTTACTTTGGATTGGTTAAAATGGCATGATTATAAGGCCAAATAACTGGTTTGTGTTGAAAATTTATTAAATTGCTTATTTTACTTGTTGGGAGTATAAGGATGGACAAATGTGATTTAGTTTACTTGTTGGGAGTATAAGGATGGACAAATGTGATTTAGCCTAATGGCATGTGGGAGGTAAAAATTTATCTGAAATGTTAATTATAAAATATTTTATATTGAAATTATTGATATAAAAATGTGTTGGGTGGCTGTAACCCAACTATGGTTGAGTTAAATTATTTAAAAAAAAAAATTTTGGTGTGTTACACACAACATTTGTATCAAAGTAGAAGGCTCGTGTCATCAAACTAAATAATTCTTGGCATCATATTGACATATTCTTCTTCTCTTGATTCATTGGTTTACTTGACAAGTTCTTGGGTTATTTTGAAGCATTTCTATCCTACCACGTGAACTTTGTTCTTGGCATTAGCCAAAATCTTCAGTGGATTTTTAATTTCTCATTTTTAGTTTACTTATATGGTTTTTGATACCATTAAACATTATAACATCAAGAATCAGACAAAAAAAAAATCAATTAGTTGATCAAACAATCTGCAAAAAATTTTCACTCGTCCCGTGAATATTTTTGTCTTTAGGCTAGGCTCCCAAGCTGAAATTCGCAAAGGAGGAACACACCTAAGCGTGAAAGCAAAAAAAGGTAATGACGGTCCATTTATACAAGTCTCTTCCATGTCTATTCAATTTTTTTGTTCGATATTTTTTATTGAAAGGAAAATTAAATCTCTCGCGCTAATCTATTAAGGGGGCAGCTCAAAATAAGTCAATCATCTTCTTTTAATAAGGCGAAAGAACTCGAATTGAAAAAAGATACAAGACGAACTTCAAGGGCGCTTGCACAAATTTGAACGGCGCTTGCACCCTCCCACTTTTTATTGAATCGGAAAGATCAAGCAACGAACTTCAAGGGCGGGAAATAAAATGGGTTCCTCCCTTACTATGAGAGCAATCGGAGCACTGCTTTGCAGATTCTCAAATGGCATCTTATCCAGACCCAACAATGCCTTCTTTCTGCATAGTACTCTCTCCGTCTCTTTCTCTCTGAGCTTTATTTTTTAATTAGATGGCGATTCCTGAAACGTATTTAGAGAGACCTTTGTGATTCAGGGGCTAGTTTGCTGAGCAGAGCCTTATCGTCTGCGTCTTCGTTCTCGTCGTTGGATACGATCCAAGAGGTGAATTGTAATAACAACTTTCAAGCGAGAACGATATGGACATTCCCTCCCGTCTGCATGGGTAGACGTTCCAGCAAAATTGCTGGCAGAAAGGTTGCTCTATTCTCTGTCTCTGTGTATGCCTGGCATCAAACGCTTTTTTATAAGGGGGGAAACTCCTCCCAATTCTACTACCTGATGTTGATTGTTTTTTGACACTTCTTCAGCTTACTGTAGATTTTGCCACCGGAAATATATTAAATGCTTTTATAGCTTCCTCTTCATCTGGGCTCATTGTCGGATTAACTGGCCGTACCTGGTCTGTTGTTTTAAGTGTATGCCATGTGTTTGATAAAGATCCTACCACACTATGTATTACTTGAAGCCACAATTTTACTTTTCTCGTAGATTTGTTCACCTAAAAGATAACTCAGAAAAATGACATTGTTGAAGTTTTCATAACGCTTTAGGAAAGGGTGATGCCCTGGTCTTACAATTTTTCGCCTTGGAATTACTGTAACGTGACTTTTTAGAAAAATATGTGATTTTTCTTCTGTAGGTCTTGGTTAACTGAGTTTATGTTCATCATAAAAGGAAAAGAAAAAAGTTGTTTTGGGTAACTTTGGACCGATATGAAAGGGATAAACTTTGTAATGGAAGAACAAGGTATTGTAATTATTACGGGAAATGTAATAATGGCTACTTTATGGTTTTCTCGCGTTTTTTTGTTAGATTGCCGTTGGTTCTTAGTGCACACTTTCCTGCAATTTTGATCCGCGAATCTGCAAAGATATTTGAAATCTTCCACTAGCAAAATATCATATTTGCCTTATATGCAGGAGGCTCAAGATGCTAAGAAAGCAAAGCTATACTCACGGATTGGAAAGGAAGTTGTGTCTGCGTAAGTCATTCTTCAACTCACTTTAGTTAGTAGGCTAAGATGGGGGACTTTTTAAAGTAAGTTGTTATGGCCACAAAAATATTCTGAGCCAGAGAGTTATTTATCAAACCATTCTTCATTCCATAGCCAGGTCTGAATAATGTACATAAAGATGTAAAATAACTTATCTGGTCATCTTTTTATCTTCTTTCGGTTTTGCTTAACTGTGTACAGGATTGATGCTGCCAGTAGATCAACATTTATAATGTGATATATAATGGTTCCAACTGGAGGGTTTTGTAGTGTTCTGTTTTACTTTATTAATTTGGGAACCACTTCGCATGAGTTTCATCATAATGAATGACAGGGTGAAGAAAGGTGGTCCAAATCCGACATCAAATTCGGTTTTGGCTGCTGTACTTGAGAAAGCCAAGGAACTTGATGTGCCAAAAGATATTGTTGAGCGCAACATAAAAAAAGCTACCGAGAAGGGACAAGAAGCATACATTGAAAAAATATACGAGGTGATTGAATTTATTCATGATTTGATATTGAAACTGTTGGGAGTTTGCATTTAATGATTTTATACTTGGAATATTGCTTAACTTCATGGCTAGCTTCTTTTATGCTTCAGGTATATGGTTATGGTGGAGTTAGTATGGTGGTTGAAGTCTCTACTGACAAAATAAATCGTTCAGTGGCAAAGATTAGAGAAGTGGTGAAGGATTATGGAGGGAAGATGGCAGATTCTGGATCTGTAATGTTCAAATTTAGGCGTGTTCGGGTGGTAAATATAAAAGTCACTGATGCTGACAAAGATCAGCTCCTCGCGATTGCTCTAGATGCTGGGGCTGAGGATGTAATTGAACCTCCAACTTACGAAGATGATACTGAGGAGGATAGGTTGGAAAGGTAATCCTTTTTAATGATTCTGGGTAATAATTTCCTGGACCTTAATGGAAATATAGATAAGATGCCGCTCTTGTCTCTTCTGGTTCTCTGCTCTGTCTATAAGGTAATAGGCCAAGCGCATGGACTTGGAGGTAGATGAGGCCATACATTTAACTCCTTAAATTTTTGACCCAAGTATATTTAATGTTTACCTCTACAGTTCTGGAGATTGCACCTATCATCTTAGAAATTTTTTTCTTCCATTCAATGAAGAAAAAGCTGTTCAGTCTCATTAAATGAATAATAATAAATTTTAAGATGGATGGAGATGGAGGCAGCTCGGCTGCCTTGAAACTTCATATTATGGCACGAATTTGTTGATTGACTGAGGAAAAGCTGAAAAAGTCAATTTACTGTGGCTGATCTGAAGATCTTTAAGACATGATACATATTGACCGTTGACAAAGTAGATTGTAGGCTTTGTTTTTTTATTGCTCTTCTTACTCAGTGGTTAGGATATAATGGCTAAAATTTAAATTCGGCCACTGCTGTTCTTTTGGTATGCAACTTGAGATCGGTGAGATTTGGATCTCCAATAATGCCCTATACAGTGTTTGTTTCTCATGACAGGTATTATAAAATTGTCGGCACATCAGAGAACTATTCAGCTATACTATCAAAACTGCGAGAGGAAGGCCTAAATTTTGAGCCTGATAGTGGTTCTGAGCTTCTTCCGATTACCACCATTGAGGTTTGTTTCAATGCATATGCTATCTGTTTCGTTTGGGTTAAGTTTTGTTTTTATCCTTCGCCCTTTGATCTATTTCTCATTGCATCGTTTTTTAGGAAGCTTTCTTGGAGAATACAAAATAGACTTGCTATAAGTTACTTTCCAGATTTTGTAATTGCTTTATTGTGTCTGGTCAGGCTGATTTCTATAATAAAGATTATTAACTACAAATTTAACACGATTTTATGTTGTGACTAGTACCACAAATTATTGAAATTATAAGGAACCGTTCAGAAATCCAGGGGAAAAGGCTATCGATAAATGCCGGACTAATCCATATGGGACCATATCCTGTTAAGTGGCTGCCAAGAGCTCAGACTGCCCACCCTTTTCTGGGTACATGTAAACTGGCTAACTAATAAACATTTAAAAAAAGAGAGAGAGAGAGAGATTTTTTCGGGCCTCCTTGCTGGTGTTCATGGCGGTCCTTAATGCATGTGCATATTTGAAGACTTGGGTCATCACTTGACTTCATGGATATCCATCTGTGACATGTTCACAGATAACTGCATTAATATATATGATTTTGACTCCATGATATCAATCTCTAGTTATATGGAGCTTGTCCACCTTATAGGATATCTTCATTCTCCTTTCGTCGTTTTAATGAACGTTTTTATACTGGAAGAATAGCTACGAGCATAATTCTATACTTTCCTCACTCTTGTTTCTAAAAATGTTTGGGGAATTGGCGTTTCTTGATTATGGCATACATATGCAGCCTCAAACCTACTTCATGTAAGAAGCGAGGAACTGAGACTGTTCATCTTATCAACCACATAAGGATTTTTCCCCCATTTGAACCATTATTGTATGGTCTTCCGTGCCTCTTCTTTTACTTTGGAAGTAAAATCTATCTCTTTATTTTTGTTTTCCTATTCCTTCTTTCCTAATAGAAATGAAGAAAGAAAGAAACTGACTTCAGTCAATTATTGTTGGTTTTCAGGTAGATGATGAGGCTATGGAGTTGAACAAGGAACTTATGAGCAAGTTACTAGAGCTTGATGATGTTGATGCTGTTTATATAGACCAGAAATAATCATCTCTTAGCTTTAAAGCTGCTCAACTCAGTCAAGTTTTGACATTGGGATAACATACATGTTTCATTAGCAAACCATTAGGTACTCTTGAGTTCTTGCCTTTTGCGGATCTCACATGTACGCTCCTTGATTTGACTTATGTTTTGTTGGCTTCCACATTTTTTTGGCGGTTATTTTGATGTGGGGTGAGGTGGCCATAGGTTATTCTTTCCTAGGACCTCGTAACAGTTAAAACTCTGACTGAGCAGTTCTTATAACTATTGTTGTCTTGAATGACAAAATGTTTATTATTTGATGATGATGATAAAATGTCTATTCTTGCTTTTCATTAGATTCCAGCAATATTTTTCTTTGCGACCTATTCCCTTGGATTTCAGTCCACCGTTTGATTTGTTTGAAGATGCTTGAGAAATATGTCGTGGCATTGTCAACCAAATACACTGATTTTAGAAAACATTAATTAATTAATATTTCTATTTGTCAGTAGTAAACCGAAAAACACACATATTTTCAGCCATTGTGGGGATCATGTTTGGTAAGGTTTCTGAACTCTTACTTGGAGTCCAAACATCCCATAGAGCATTTAAGCCTAGTTGAGCATGCAGCGACATGAGTGTAGGACGACCTTTGAAGTGGAGTTCATATTTCTGATTAGATTCTGTTAGGTAAAGATATATAATTTGGTTCTACTGGGAAAGGTAGATATAACAGGGTACGTTGCATGAAATTGCTGCCTAACCACACTGGTTATCATACATGGCATATGGGTGACTATATTTGAGCATATGCCGATCATAGTTGCAGGATATACAAACACAAGCTAAGATGGAGCGATCTCAGCAATCAGCAAGTATACCAGACCATTCATAGTTTTATGATCTTATGGGAAGTTGAAGGCTTCAGTGTTTAGGATTTAGGAACCCAGCATCCATGCAATCCGTAAGGCAGTCCGTAAGGGAACTTGGCTCTGGCAATCTCTTCAAAGGTGGATCCATCTAACAACAACGCATATCCGTCTCCATTTCTCTCACTTATTATGGAGATAACCACGCCTGCCACACACACACACATCATTTATGTTAGAGGCGACAAGACATAAAAATAGCAACAAGGGAGGGTGTAGAGAAAGGGCGAGGATGTTACCATCATCTTCTTCTGTTGCTCCAGGTCGAGCCACGAAGAAGGGTTCTGAGGGAACAGAACCTTCATCGTGCCAACTCTTCGCCTTCTTCTCCACTAAATCAATCTGTATTGTTTACAACATACTCCATTATTATAACAAAGCCTGCTCTTTAAATATGTTGGAAAAAGTGCTAATATTTATATATAATAAGAACTGGTTTTGATGAACGGGGCATGATAAGTTAATAAATCAAAAGGTACATCTCAAGCAAACCTTGGTGAGGGTGTTGGGGAAGTTACAAGGGCGCTTGGCTCCACATGCGTAGGCATATCTATATTTCTTGCCCAAATAGTTAGGGTTGATGCTGCACATGTCCATGCCTCTCCCATGTTCGTCTGCCTCTAGCGCTTCCTCTAACGTCCCATATTCACTCCCATTCAGAGGTATCCTGAATCTTCCTATCCTGTCATTTTAAATCCCTAGCCTTTTCAAGTTCACTCTCAAAATTAAGCCCATATGTATTTATTAACTAAAATATGTTTTTACTTATCTATATATATATATATATATATGTAGACATATATATAGACACGCACACACCTAGCGTCCGGCAGTACATCCTCGCCGTTGAAGGAGCGGAGGTTCTGTAGCCTGAGACGATCAAGAATGGCGGTCTCAGCGTTGTGCTCACAACAGTCCGCGATAATGGCCGTCACTCTTCCCTCTTCATCTTCCTCTTCATATGCATTTATGAAATGGAACGTCACGTACAGTGGCACCTCTACGCTTGCCACCTTCCACATCATCGTCAACAAACAACAATACTGTGAGAACCATGACGCTTAGGGTTCGATGCATCAAAAAAACTAACAAGGACTAATGCTTCTCCATGGAAGTAAAGAGACAAAAATAGAGTGGGAATATCATCAGCTTACAATCTTTCCACTAGTCCTGCACATAACATGGATAAAACCTTTGGATTCAGGGTGCCACTCGAACTTGTACAATGGCGTGGGTTCAGCTCTCAGCAAATTTTGGGCACAGTATCTCAGTGGCATTTCAGGCACGATGATGTAGTGTTCAGTCACCGGAAACGAGTGGACCCAGCCCGGTGCAGGCCCGCCCCGACAGTTAACCCGTCCTATCACCTTCCTTCCGTTCGACCCGGCTTCCATCCTCACCGCTAAATACCCAGGATTTATCAAGTCTGGTATTAACGTCAAGAATTCTGCGTCGTTCACGATAGGGTGTGCTGAGTGTATCAAACCCCCTAACGTGTCACTGTACTCAAATTTCCCCACCGTCTCCAATGTGTTCGGGTCTATCACAATCGACCCTTTCTGGGTCTCTGTCAGACAGACCACGCGTCCGTCTCCGAGTTTCACGACTCCGGTGTTTGCGTTGTCCGTGAGCGAAGCGCCTGAGAACAGATTGGCGAGCTCGCTCACGTAGGCTAAGAAATTATCAGGCTTCGGAGCTTCGGAGAATTCGCGGTAACAAAGCTTTTGGTTCTTTTTGGCCGCTCGATAGGCCTCGGATTCCACTTGGCGGTGGCCGGCGATCAACCGGCCATTCTCGAACTGAAGCTTGACGAGAGTGGCGTAGCCATCAAAAAGGTGCCTGAAGTTGTAGTCTCCGATGTGCCACAGCCCCGGACCATTCCTCAGGTACGTTCCTTTCTGCATGTTGTATTAGTACGTTTATAACTAATCCCTTTGAATAGAAAAACCCAAAGAATAGATTTATTTCTGCATCGTAGATATTAATACAATGATTATGGATATAAATTTATTTTGATGTTTAAAATAAAAACAATCCCTTTCGCTTCCATCATTTTTGAAGATCTTCCTCTTGCATGTCACGTTAATTAAATACGTGACTTGTGAAAGGAACGTTTTAATTTCCTGTGTTAATTTAAAACAATAAAGTATTGTATTTAAAGGTCCTGTATTATTTTGAGAATTAATGAATTATGGAGAATACTCTGGAATCTGGATCATGGAATTTTAAAATAAACCCACCTGAAGACATACAATTGCAGTACAGTTCATCAGAAAAAAAAGAATAAGGAATGTATAAAAATATAGATAAACAGCCTGCTTGATCTTGTAAAACTAGACTAATATAATTATTTAGGAGTAAACTTTGTCGGCTTCCCAGATGACACATAGAATGATGACAGGTCAATTGGTTAATCGATGCGATTCCCATAACTTTAACTTTTCCCTCCCCTACCCTCTCTGTCGAACAAACCGTAGGAGAAAACAAGGTTTCTTGGTATGACAAGAAGATTCTTTTCATTGCGTTCTTGTAACTAAGTTCAGGTTAAGTAAAATTTGAAATTGATAACTACATAAACACTTTAAAGTTTTAATGAGCATTCAGAAATCCTTCTGCGCACAGGCATACATATAGGTTAATTAGTTTTATTATATATATATATATATATATATGACAAGGCAAATTAAGGAATAATTAAAACAGGCGCGCAAGCGCATATAGCATATATATATAGGGGCAGGCAAATATAATTACCAGCCATAATGGTAGTTGTCCTTGAACATGGAGTTCTCCTTCCCATCTCTCCTGGGGGATGCTACTCCATGCGGGGTGCTGGCGGCCGCCGGCAGTCTCCGATCTCTCAGGCGGCGTTAGTGGTGGCGGAGCAACCGGAGGCGATGGACTGGCAACATTAGTAACAGTCAGGTCATGTAGAAAACTGAGTTGGGTTTTGAAGAAGCCCTTGTTATTGGGAAATGGAAACCCAGCCTTATTGCTGTTATCAGAAACCGCCATTGTTGGCCATGAAATGGAGTTTCGGACGGGAGCGAAGCTTTTGAAAGCCATGAAATTCCCAAGGAAGATGAAGATAGAGGATGAGTGAGAGAATTGTGTAGTGTTGTGCTGAGTAGGGATGGGGGAGTATGAATGAGGTATTTATAACAGACGAAGAGAGGATCTCTGGGGTGGATGCCTGATATCGATCTGAGAACGTAAAACAAACTATGCCCTGTGTTGGAGGAATCTTTAATTAGGGGATATCGTTCCACTACCAGACACATACAACCTTTTTAATTTCCCCCCCCTGCCATCCTAGAACTATAGAAGGAATATAAAATTACTTTAGTTATTATAATTTTGTATCAGTTAATTCTCATTCTTAATATACAAAGCAACTTTTTTCTCCCAAGTTTCCTATTGAAAATAATCCTGTTTGAAATATTGTTAGGTATTGAGTATAGGCATTATATTTCTCCTCATGAGAATTCAAAATTTAATTATTTACCAATTTTTTTTACTAAATCAAACTCTCATTGATAATTAACTTAATTTCTTATTTTAGTCCAAGCCCATAGGTAGCTAGGAAATGGATTGGCCCAACTCTTATGAGCTGAGCCCTAATTAAACCCTAATGACTAAGTCTATTAAAAAATGAGTTTGACAAGGATATTATATAGCGTTATTATATTAAAAGAGCAAGATGGTGAAGAAGATAAAAGCTTTGATGCAGCATGATTTTAAAAGTGGTGAGTTTTCATAAAATCTAAATGCATTATCACCTTCTTTGGCCAAAAAAAAAAGTGCATCATCATCACCTTCCGCCTAATTAATTCAAATTCTTATTTTGTGAGACTGTTGTTATCAACAGTGATACTTCTACCACTTCTTTTGAATATGCATGACTCCGTTACAAAGTCCAGTAAACCAACTGGGAAGAGAAGGAGTTTATTGTTCAAAGATGCATAAAAGTATATGTAATCTAATCTAATCTAATTAAGTGCTAATGCGCGCCCGTGTGTGAGAGAGAGGGAGGGAGGGAGAAATGAGCCGTGGATTATATGGTCCCTTGCAATAATGTGGAATAAGCAAGTCATTTGGTTTTGTCGCTCCAGTAACTAAGAACCCGTTTGATTCAATTACAAGCCCCCTCTTTAATGCGATGTAATAGAATGCAAGAGGACTCATCTCTCTCTCTCTCTCTCTCTCTCTATATATATATATATATATATAAATGTAACTATATCGCACTGACATTAGTTTTAATTTTTTTAAAGAAAGGAATGTATTTATTTTTTAATATTTAGGTCATGCAATCATCCGTATAAAAATTATTTAAAAAAAGTTGCAAGAATCCCTGTAGAATATGTACACAAATAATTAAAAATAAAATAATTACCCAAATTAAAACAAGTACATTATTTATAACTTATAAATAATTTCTTTTGGGTTTTATATTTTATTTATATTGAACGGTGGAATTGATCTAACCGTGTTAAATTAAATTTGCATAGCACAGGGCAAAAATGTACTAATTAATACCAGGATCGATGATTATGTGGGATTAGGGAAAAAAAATAATAACTTGAAATTCATGTACAGTACAGATGAAATAAATTAATCTCTTGAACCCCGCCGCTAATGAATCGATTATTATTTTGGCCAGTAGCTAATGAATCGATTAATAATCACTACAATTTGCATTTATTATTCAATAAATGCAAATTGTTTTCAGGTAAAAAATAATAAAGATAAATGCAACTTGTAAAATAATGGGGTACGAATTGCTGAATATATAGAGCAGTTCAATACGAAGCTAATTACCTTTCTCTCATGGATTGTATAAACATTATACTATATATAATCATCATGACATTTCATTTCTAAACATTATTCACACATCACATTATT
The DNA here is from genome assembly GCF_029017545.1 of Prosopis cineraria. Lineage (NCBI taxonomy): Eukaryota > Viridiplantae > Streptophyta > Magnoliopsida > Fabales > Fabaceae > Prosopis > Prosopis cineraria. The sequence goes on from NW_026555346.1 coordinate 5,224,867, forward strand.
CTTACGATTTGATTACTTTTTTCCCCGGCCAAATACCGCTTGATTAATTGAATTTATATAATCAGCGAATTAATGTCATTTCTGGAGAAATCAGCATATATAATGCACATCAATGCCCCGTTTGACCTTCAATTCAACATAATCGTACCAATAACCCACAAAATTTGTCTCCATTTGTTGATTTAGAAACCCAGTCTTTCGAAATCAAATATGTCATTATGTTTGCTTCCAGCGTTTGAAGAAAATTTGACGTCACGAAGCCTCACCTTACTTCCTTCCAAAATTATATTTCCTTAGCCTTGTCGGCTAATAGTTCCAGTCTGAATTCCTCAAAATAACCTCTCTATTTTTTTAAAAAAAATACAAATCACTCTTAGCTTATTGTTGGAATATCAGTTGTTAATCATAGTTAGTAGTTAGCCTAAGCCTATATCAAGAGATAGAGATTAAGCATTTAAATAAGGGAGTTGTGTCCCACCCTAAGACAGAGGTTAACAAAGATCTTTACTTCATTGTTTCACCTCAAAAGTTAGGTTTTGTAAATCACCACTGGTTGGGTGGATTAATGTAAGGTTTTTATCATTTTTGTTGTTAATATTATCTTCTTCATAATTCTTGACACTTATCAAGTTTGAACTCAGTATATGTATATATAACTGAACGATTAAATTAAAAGGAGAATCAAGAAAAGTTTAAAATGGGCAAGATTGAAAGAAAGAAAGATTAGACGTGAGGTGAAAACAATAGAATATATTGGCGTCGAAAGTGGAGGGAAAAAACAAAAGAGGTGATGACCTTGGTTGGAGCATTTGAATTATATCAGAGCAAATAATGATGTTTTCCACGAACCCCGTAAAAATATCCATTTTTATAGGTCCAGACCACTTTTAATGATTTCTGCTTATATTTTCTTAAAGAATTATATTGGGTTTCCTTGTTCCTAAGTTCATACCCCTTTCGGAAAGTGGGAAACTGCAGTGCTGCCACTTGCCTCTTCTTAAGAAGAAAATGAACTCCTCCAACTCTGCAGGTTCCTCATGCTTCCATTCTATATTCTTCCTCCTCCTCCTCCTCCTCGTCTTCAAAAAAGATTTCCATGCCATCCCTTTTCTCCTATATATGTTTCTGTAATAATATTAGTAACAATTGATGACATGCAGCATTTAATCAATAATTAAAAAATTACTCGTCGTTTTGCACGGAGAGAAAATGAAGGCCTCAGTAATTGCTCGGGTCTCTTCATGCCCTCCTTGATTCCTACAACTGTCCATCACAGAATGTACCATTTCGATTCAAAGTGGCAGACATAATTAGGGTTTTCCCACGAAGGGGAACAGTTAATTAATTCTGTAATTACGCCTTTCTTGATTTTAAAGGGAGTATTTTATTAATATTATTAATATTAATAAACTAGTTAACGAATTAGTGGAGGTCATCCAAAAGACCAAAACCAATAATAAACAGACGGGCGGTGCTGGGATGCGAGGTGACGTAGCACAATCTCGAGACGTTTAATTAGTTGTTAAGGTAAATGGGATTTACTTTGTTCATTAATCAAAGCGTGCATTATCATCATAATACCAGGATTTTCTAGCAACAGCCTCCTATATTATTATTCTGCTCCAAGGCAAGGGTCAGTAAAGTTACTGATTCCCCTGGTAGATCCAAACTCGAAACAAATGGAAGTGGAGAGAGATATGGAAATTCTTAAACAAAACAAAAGTGCTTCTTATTGTATGCGGCCTTAATTATTAAATAATGAATGGCTTTGAATTGTCGGGAATTATTTACGTCCCAGTGCCTCTCTCGCACCTAATACACCATATGCCACCCCCCAACAGTCTCTCGCTCTTTCCAAAATGCTTTCGAGTATTTTTCCTGTTGACATCTTGTGGGATTCGAATTCCATGATGACAAATTCTACATTATTTTTTTATTGAATTATCATTTGGAGCTCGCGTCATTCCTGAGCTACTGTCTATAAGTACCTAAATGATTAATTTAGTGTATTATGTGCCAATTACGTGTCGCAGTCGGAAAGTACTTAGAAATGGATATTAACGCAACTCTTTACTCCATCAACTCTTCCTTACATGATGCTGCTTCAAGTTTCAAAGTGATAGTATAGTGAATTTTGTTGTGTGTGTGTCAAACGAAGAACTCTCATAATATATAAATACTAAAGAATGAAATGGATTAGTAAAAAGGACTTGAAGGAGAAGTAGACTAGCGTGTATGAAACAAGCCAATTCAGGATAATGGCAATTGAAATCAGTTAATTTATCCTCTACACATGCGCGAGTTCAAGAGATATTAGATTCTTTTTACCAAATTAATTTTACAAAAATAAATAATTTTTTATTTACATGAGCTTAAAATCAAATCATGAAAGTTTTTTGGCCATTGACCAAAATTTGAAATGGATGATTAATTTTCTAAACGCATTCCTTTCAACATTTTCAAATAAAAGCTTAAATATATTTTACGTTTATATAATCTCAGAAAGATGCTTAAACATGCTTTATGTTTGTATAATTGAGGTATTATGCTGCTTTATGAATGTGTAACTAAGCCTTTACTTCAATAGTCGAATGCCCAGTGTTCGATCGTCTGAGTTTTTTTGTTAGTGCTATTGTTTTGTGTCCTCGTATTAAGCAGAAAATGCTTGTTTAATTCTGAGAACTACTAATTATCGCTCCGGTGTGTCGAAATAGTTTTTAAAGATAGTATTTTTTGGACACAACTCAAATAGCTCATTGTTTACGTCCATGCAGCCAACAAATTTAACCCCTCCGTCATTTTTCTTTTTATCAAATTTCTTGATTTATCCCTGCGTTAAGTTGCGCGCGGGTTTAATAACAAATCCAAGTTGGCTTAAATTTTAATTTCTCTGTCCATTGTTTCCTTCAAATATCTTCATTATTAACTCCTGAAATGTTGGTTCTGAATTATTTTACACATGTTATCAGAAGAGTGTTGCGTGACATAGTAAGATACTGACAAATTACGTGCTGCAGTTGATAAGCACGTCCACGTGTTAATCGATGGACTCATCACTACGAAAAGTATGTATGGAAGAATATTCGGAGAGGCAGGAATGTCAAATACGAGTTTGGAGGTTAAACAATGGATACGATGGCGAACGAGAGTGGCTGGACGGAAACTATTCGTCATATATTCGTGGAAGTCAGAACGCGTTCTCTATGTGACAAGATTGAAATACTAAACAATGTAAAGTGTAAACCATGGTTATTTATTTCTCTAGTGATGCTATTTTTAAACTATAATCATCTGAGCGGCACGTATTTTCTTAATAATTGGGGGCAAGAAGTCAAAAGCAGCCAAGAAGGAGGACATCTTAAAAAAAAAAAATAGAGAAGTAGACGAAGAGGAAAAGAGAGACGTATAGAGTGGACAGTGTGGCGTTTCATTGGCAGAGAAGAAGAAATGTTGAGCTGGCATGATTAGTTTTATGAGTGATATATATATATATATATATATGAAGGTTGGTGAAACGGTGGGCTGAAGACAGGGACGGATTAAACAATATTAAACGGTGGGCGAAGAACACGTCGATGTGGAGGGAACTCAGTAAGTGAAGGTTTGATTGGGAGTTGCTTGGCGTACGTGGGCATGTTCAATAGTTGATTAATGATTTTTGGGAACACATAGTAATACGCGCACTCGCTCTCCAGAGTCCAAACCCACGGTCTGGTCAACACTCGCAAGCTACAAAATCATGCCACTTTAGTTATATATATCAACGACCGCTTCGGTCTTTCATTTGGAATTCATGAAATAAGAGCACTTTAACGAGTTTTTTACCAATCTGGATAAGAGGGACAAAGGAAAGGTTTGAGGCCTTGAGCTGACAAAAGTGTGATAGGGGAATATAAAGGGCTTGGCAAATGTGGCCCGGACAATAAAAGTCTGGGCTTGGGCAGACTGGACTAGTAAGCCCAGCTAGCTACATTTTATATTTTTTCTGTGACCAAATTCATAACTTGTTCGATAGAAAGACTTCATAATTCAGATATCAAGGTCGTCCTATAATCTCTGCAGGCTTTATCCCCCTCTATGAATTTCAACGTCATGCTCTTTTCTCTCCCCTCAACAGATAATAGTACACTCTTTGTCTATTTAACTTCTTTTTTCATTATTATTTCCTAATCTTAATTTCATAAATTTGTTACCTTCAAAATAAATAATGCGACGTGGTTGGGCGCAGATTCATTATTTTTATTTTTATTTTTATTTTATTTTAGGACTATCTTTTCTGGGACTATGACTGTGAGTCTGCGGCAGGTGCGTTGGGTAATATCCAACGGCGTGCTAAGGTTCCAGCGCCATGAAAAGGTTATCTAGTATCTTGGTCTGGTTAAATTAAATACTATACAAATATATAAAATAAAATTTTCTCTGGATAAAATCGTCACTATTACACCCGTTTTTTTTTTTTTTGTCTCTGTGATGCGTATTATTTTGTCCATATTAATTATAGTTTTTATCTTCCGACATAATAGTATTTTTTGCCACAATATCTTCTTTGATTAATATAGTAAATAAATTAACGTGTAAATAACAAAATTTAATAATTTTTTGCCAAACAAGAATTTAATATCAGAACATAAGAGACTTGTAGTGATATTTGATCGAATAAATTCCTTTAACTATCTTAAAATGAATTTTGATGCAATAGTTACTAGAGATAAAATAAAATAAAAATTTACATGTATTAAATTGGTTCTATTTTTCACCAAAATTATACAAATGAAAATACTTATATTTTAGATGGAAAGGAATAGAGTTAAAATGATATTATACTGCATTCACTGAGTGAGCAAAGAAGTGAAATATGTAGGCCAATTGCATAGCAGCAGGTGCCGTGTTTTTTATCCCAGGGGAATAGAATAGGATATTTGAACAGTGGTTGAGGAGTTCTAAAATGGAAGTGCGTGTATTCATAATTTCATACGATTTGAGGAAAATGCACAGTGGGACTCCGAAATTTTATGCGTTGGAGCCCACCGCTTTTAAATTTGTCAATGTTTCTTAAACGTTGCAGGGTGTTTTTTTTTTTTTTTTTTTTGGGTGGTGGGGGTGTTGGCATTGAGATAAGATAAGCAAATAACAAGAGATGGACGAGTGGAAGAGGAGGAGAAAACGTCACTGTCTGCATTGTCTCTTCTTCCAGATGTTGCAATTTTAAATGAACAAGTAAAAAGGAGAGCCGTTTCTGGGGATGAAGAGGGGAGAAATTGGAGAGCGAAAGCCCAGGAAAAAAGTAGAGGGCAATAATGCATAATGAAATAATGGTGTGGGGTGCTGGGTTGTTCCCCAGTAAGGCCGTCACAACCAACACGAAAAAGGGCTAGGTGGCGGGCTAAGTAGGCGGCTAGGGGAACACGGTGGCATGGGCCCAATGGGCTGGAGGGCCCAATTAGAGGGGCAGAGGGGGAGGTAGCCACTAGCCAGTAGGATATTGTAGGAGTAGAAACATAAGGGCCGCACCTAATGTGTCTCTACGGCCTACACTATACGGTGGATGAGGATGGTGACGCATGCACCCCTGTGACAACCACTGTGACGGTGAGTCACAGGTGTTGTTGCAGTGTGAAAACTGAGAACCATACAACGTGGGTTGTGTGAATGGGGGATGGATTCAAACGGCACCTGATGTGAAGCACTTGCTTACGACTGTACACCGTCGGGGTCGTTTGTCTTTACGCTTTTCCTATTTAACCCCTGCCTGTCTCTCTGCCCTGCGCCGGCATTCCATCAGCCTCTCCCCACTCTTATTTATATACATGTATATAACATTAACCTTTTCCTGTTACTTTTTTTTTTTTTTTGAATAATTTCATTTTAAGATCACAATGGCCAAATATTTAACAATCAAACCCAAAGAAATCTGAAAACGCATTGCAAGATTGTTGGACCATCGTGAAATAAAATGCTTAATTAAGTAAAATGACTAAAATGTCCTTATTTAATGAAAGGAAAGATAGGATGAACAACAACAAAAAAAAATAAGTGGCAACAAACTCTAATTCGATGCAATGTCCTTATTTCATAAAGCTTTATTTTCTCAATCTCAACTTTAAATTCAAATAGATTGGCATGGGTTTATAGTGTGTGGCATGGGTATAAAATGAATGAATTATTTTAGAAATATTGTTGCCATTTTTTTTATATGAATTATTCTACATCGTTAATGTTGCATGCTTGATGGACTGGTGAAGTATTGTTGCATATTGTTATTGGTGAGAGCTTAAGTTCCAAATTCAAGGCTTGCTATATGGGCTTGAAGTTGGCTTGGGATAATTCAAGAAAGTGTTGCTGCGAAGTGATTGTGCAAAATCCATCTGTATGATTAAATTCCTTATAATGAGTTTCATGAGGACGCCACTGTTATTAAGGAATGTAAGGACCTAATAGAGAGAGAATGGAGTGTGGATTTGGTGAGAATGGCAAGGAAGTAGAATTTTAATTTGATGAGGATGGCCCAGCCAAGCATGCATTAAATTTTCCTTTGGCTTCGTCTAATATCGGCTGTAACTCTGAAGAACATGATTTATTTTGTTTAGTTTCTGTTTTCCTTTTCTTTTCATCTTGTATATATATACATATATAAAGAACCCATATGTTTGATGGAATTGATCATATGTTAAAGCATGGAAGGAGATGTGACTTGCTAACAAGGAAAAATATAGAAGGGAGCAGATTAGAAAATGATTGCGACTATATGTTACGTAAATCTACTTGTATATGTAGTAATAATAAGTTGTTATCTTCTTAGTCATTGTTGTTATTATTGATGCAAATCCCCTTCCTCTTGTATCACGTGCTTGCATCTTATTTGTTAATGTTAATATTCACAAGTAATGCTATGGACTACATAAGTGTTGTCAAAGATTTAACAAATAATGTTATTTTTCTGGCAAGTAACAATGGACTTTACAACTTAATAATTTAACAAGTTCTAATAGATTTAACATGGCAGACTCAACAAGAAACACATTGAAATTTACAAGTTATATTTCACATGTTACTTGCAAAGTTATTCATTTAACAAGTCATATGTGAATTTACATATGTTAAGTATTTAACAATTAATATTATAGGCTTGGCATGTAGTATTAGACATTTTACAAGTAACATTAATAATTTAACAAGTCATGAATAAATTTACACGAGATGGATATTACACAAGTAACAAGCGATATTAGCTGCTTAACTATACACTTTTTGACAAACTAATCAAAAATATGGTTCATGCATGCAGTTGTTATTATTGGTATGCCAGTTAATAGTGTTGTGACTACTACTTGTTAAATTCCTAGCATTACTTATAAATCTTAAAACATGACTTGTTAATTATTTAGGATAAGTAATTTTAGGATTTGGAAATGTTAGGAGCAAAACATGTTATTTTAACAGTTAGCCCTATAGGTAAAACCCCTAATATTATTTGTTAAGTCTGTAAATTTAGTTGTTAAAATTCTTCACAGGTGTTCTTTCATCACTAATATGACATGTTAAATCCATGCCGCTGCTTGTTAAATTCATATTACGACTTGTTGAGTATTTAATATGTGTTGGTAAGCAACTTTCTTTCTTGTATCTAACAAGTCTTTCATTTAATATCACTTATTATTTAAAGAATTGACAAGTTATGGGAGTGTTCTAACAAGCATATATGTTTAAAAGAAGTTATGATATAGATATGAGAATGAAATATACACTTTCATCATGATATTGATAGCAATCAGTTGACATATTGACAAGTCTATTTTAGGAAAATGACAAGTTTGTTATGGTGCATTTTCATATTTGAAATGTAATTGTGAAGCTTAGTTTAGCACATTCACACTTCACTTTCATGTTTTAACAAGCAAGAGTTAATAAAATTTCAAGTTTAAAATTTGGATTTTTTTTATATTTGGCAAATCTATTTATCATCGACAAGTATCATTTAAGCACTTATATTAGCGTTTTAACAAGCATTAGCTATTTAACTGTTAGTGCAAACCAAATAACAAGTCCATTTGCTTTATCATTCTAAATGTCACCAATTAGTTGTTTTCATATCACAGCAAGTCAAATTCATGTTATAACCACAACAATTCTACATGTTTATAAACCACTCTTTACTTTCACATTAGAGTTTGATACTCAAAAATTAACAAGCATTGATAACTATTTGACAAGTAATGTATACTAAAATAACATGTTATTATAGCTCTATATATGGGACAAAACGAAATCCTCAAGTAAAAGTGTGGGAATGAATGTACATCAATAAAACCTATTAATATGACAATTAGTAATCTTCAAGATATCTATGCTTCTCTTATTACAAAAGGAAATAGCCCCTGCAAATGAAACAACCATCCACTATCAAGAGATAGTTATCCTTTACCATTTTTTACACTCCTAAAATCAAGCAATTCATGGTTATGCAATGGTGCCGAACCTTTGAAAATACACTCCAATGTCGGCAGCAACTTTAATTAACATAACGGAGGACCTGTATCGCTCTAGGAAACTCAAGCAACCACCTAACACTTCCACAAAATGAGCTCTGACTATGTGTCTCTTTAGTTTTCAGTTTGCCAAAAGTTGATTTGATGAAAGTTCATTTGAAAAAAGTCAATTTGATGAAAATCAGTTATTGTAATAAAATTTGTGTTTGAATATATTTTTTTAAAAGTCAGTCTGATAAATTGAAAGTTATTTAGATTAATAAAATTTTGTATTTTAAAATGTGCTTTTGAATATGCAATGATAAAAAATGATATTGATTTAAGATAATTTGTAATTTGGCACATTTTATTGGAGTTAAATGTCTTTAATTTGGAATTTCAATTTCTTAGCACATTTTATTACTTGGGTAATTTTTATTCTCATTTTAAAGACTTTAGTTGGTTCAATTACATTAGATTAATTTAGCTTTAGTTACTTTGTGTTTTCAAGAAATTGGAGGGTGAATTTGGTGCTTTGCTCTTTTTTTTAAATCAAATTTTTGACTTTCGAAGGAAGGGAATGAAGAACTGAAAAATGAAGGAAAAAGAAAAAGAGAAGAAGAGAAGAGAATGCAAACAAAAGGAGATCATCTTGCATGAAAATTGTTCATCTTCATCACTTTCTCTTGATTAGAGCTTGGTTGCATGGGTTCATTGTGGAGGATCTTCCATAGCCACCTAAGTTCAAGTAGATAGCAATAGTCTACTATAATGAGCTTCTCTGGAATAGCGAGCGATGAAGCTCAAGAGAACGATGAAACAAGAAACCAAACTCGAGGAAGGAAGAAATGGAGGGACTCGAGTTAGATCTATGACCAAACAATAGAGGAGATAAGGAGGAGAGATGGATGAGAGACTGATGAGATGAGAGAGATGAATGAGCTCTTGGCTAGAAGAGGTGGAGTGACAAAACACGAGCTCGTGCATGACAAGAATGGAAAAAATAATGGAGGGTATCATGGTCAAATATAAAATTAGGTATAAGTTATCAATGCTTAGATGATTCACATTCATGTTTGAAAAGCAATCAGATAGAGCTTTTGAAAATTCACATTTAGCCCATCTTTAAATGTACTTTTCTAAAATGCTTTTGTCCAGAAAAAAATTTTCCTAGATACCATTTCATATCCCAAAAATAATAAAGTCTTTTTAGGATGTGGAATATAATTTTTCCAAATAGTCCCTATTATTCATGTAAGTAGTTGGAAGCTGTGTCTATAAGCTTTTTGCTAATGTGGATTTTATTATACACTTTCCTTGTGTTTAAACATTAAGGACAGCAATGTCATTTTGCTATAAAATTTAATTCCATTTTGGTCCTTAAAGCTTGCAGTGTGATTTCAAATTTTGTTGGTCTTGATTTGAAAATATCTAACTACCATGGTCCCATGATAAAATTCTCCCTATTTTTCCTTCATCACCTTGGATCAAAATTTTTAACTGTTTTGATTTAATATTTTATAAATTTTTTATCATAATTTTTAAATAAAAATATATAAATAAATTTAAACTATTAAAATTTGATCATTACAATTTAAAACTATCAATTATTATTAAAATATTGTGTAAAATGAATTTATATAAATAAATTTAAACTACTAAAATTTGACCATGATAATATAAAACTATCAATCATTATTAAACTATTGTGTAAAATGAATTTTTTTTAACTTGTTTTGTTATAGTTAAAAAACTATTCATTCAAAAATTGTAACAATTTAATTTTTTATGTAAAACTATACTAATGATTTTTATGAAGTATTGAATCATAGTCTTTAAAAATACTAGTTCTGGTGATGGGAAAATAAAGAAAAAATATGAATCAGTTACCGGTGAAGAAAATTTATATAAGTTAAGAATTATTTATTGTCAAGATTTAAATAGATATTTATTAATTTTAATTAGTTTTTTATTAATAATTATTCATTCAATTTTTAATAATAATTTATTTTAAATTAACAATAGTCTATTTAAGTTTAGATTTTGATAACAATTAATTTTTAATTGATATAAATTTTTTTAGTAATTCTTTATTACAATTTTTGCAAAAATAAAAGTGAACAAGAGTGAGGAAAGGGGGCACAGAAGAGGTCCCCCCCCCCCCCCCAAAAAAAAAGTGTCTCCCTCTCCTATATATATGATAACAACTATACTTTCCACTTATCAGTTATCACACCTCCCATCTTTTATAATTTCTTTCTTCATCCTTTAATTCTAGTCCATATTCCTGACTAAGTCCTCCTATCTTTCTTTCCCTGATCCCCCATCAGCAAAAAGTTTTGATGATTTATGTCTTCGAAGCTTGTCAAGTACAAAACATGTCTTAGAAATCAAACAACGTTTATGAACATGCTTACATATTATAAATAATTTTTTTACGAGTCTAGACTCCCTTCAAAATTATTAGTGCAATTAAATTTTTAAAAACTTCACTTCATAATACATTTCTCATTACAATAAATAACTCGAGTCGCTGTATAATAAGCATAATATATACGATTTTAATCTAAATCTAGGGCACTCGTAAAATTTTGCAGACAAAAAATTAAATAAATCGATTAACCAGAGTTTCACCAATCCCCAAACTTTCCCGAAATTAACAGCAACAGTAAATCAATTTCTTATTATTTAAATTTGGTTTTCCTGGAGGATGGGGCGGTCAAGCAGGACACGTGTCCATCTTTTGTGATGCCGACAGTCGCCTTCAGCCTAAACAGTGACCACCAACCAAAGTCATTCAAGTACATTGATTGATGATTTAAAAAACCACGTCCAGTTCGATCTGAAAATTAAATAGGTTACAAAAATATTTCCCCTTTTTTTGAAAATAATATACTACTACATAAATATTGAGATATTAAAAAAATAGTTTTAACTTATTCTACTTTCGTACAACTCATTGATTGATGATTTAAAATTTTTAAAACTAGACTTACACGTATATAATTTTAAAAATTAAAATATAAACAAAATTAGAATAAATGATTAAAAAATATTATTTTAATTCAAAAATGTAGTTTTTCTTGAAAAAATTGTGATTAAAACATATGATTGGGTCAGCTCAGCTGTGAGTCAGGTAAGAGAAAAATACGCACACTTGACAATCCTATATATGCAGCTTAAGGGTCCGTTTGGATTTCAGTTGGGTATAATAGATTATGAAAATAATTGATTAAGTGATAGATTTTAATCATAATTGATTATGTTATAACGCAATGTGTTTGGATACTTTTTTTTAAATTGATTTTAACAGAATTAAAAATATTTAAATAATTTAATCAGAATCAATTTTAATTATATAAATTACTATATAATTTAATTCTTAAATATCAAACATTAATTTTTTGAGAATACAAAATTTAAATTTTATTAAGGAAAAAAAGGAGAGAAGGGAAGAGAGTTTAATTTTATTTTTATTAAATTATGTGCTTTATTTGTAATTTTTTTGTGGGTTTTCTTTTGTAATTTTCTCCAACATTTTTTGATTAACTTCTGGTAAAAGCTCATTCCATCAGCTTCCGAAAAAACGCGCGTAATACGTCAGAATCAATTTTTGTTCTTTTTCAACCGTTTGGGTAATTTCATTTTAAAAATCAATTTCAGGCACAAAAATCGATTTTGAAGACTAACCAAACGGGCACTAAAAAATTATATTATACTGTCATAAGCTAGCGTACTGTTCCACGTTCACCATGCCAGTCGCGAGTCATTTCCAAAATTCCATGGAACAAAAGTCCACGATGCGACCGAGGGCCGAGGGATTAATGGATCAACAATCCAGGCACGAGCAAGACCTTATAAGAAATAATCCTGGACGCGCCATAACTCTCTAAATGCAGTGATTAAAAAAAAACGAGAATCCTTTATTAAAAAAAAAAAAAAAACCAAAAGCAATACAAGACACTTATTTGTGTACTCTGGGGACTGTGGCGTGCCCACCACGTGGTTGTGACCACCATAGTCAATGGAAACAAAATACTTTTTTTTTAAAAAAAAGTGGCGTTAATATAATGACTGGGATTTAAACTATTTTTAGTATGAAATTAAAATGAAAACAAACAGGGCAAATGTTCCTGCTCATTCAATTTCAACTTACTGAAATGCCCCCAGCCCACCATGTCTTTCCAACGGCCAAGATACTCCTCACGCTCGATTTGTTTTCTTGGCCAGCAAAATTTTTCTTATTATTGATTTCATCCACACACATTAACATTAATATATATATATATATATATATTTTTTGTTTACAGTGAAGTTGAATACAATAAAATAGGTTAATTCCTTTACAGACGTGAACATATCCCTATATAATTTTTTTTTGGGTCACACTTTTTATATAATAAGTTCTTCATTCTATACGAAAACTAAATTAATCCCACTTATTCCGCAGGGCAAAAATTCGGAGCTATTTTGCCAAAAGAAACAAATTGGCTGGATGCTGATACCATATGATTTCTAATTATTTTCAAGCTTATAAACTAATGGTTGTTGAACATTTTGTAGAAGTGCACGAATCATCAACATTTATATACAATAACCTAATAATTGTTCATCAAGTATCCACTAAATATATCTAAATTTCCAGTCGTGTTCTAATTTCACTACCACAAAATACCTTATTAGTTGACAAATATCTTTTGCCATACTTGACAGTTCATAATCGTCAAGTAAAGGGCACCATACATTGTATGCCCCTTACTTGATGGTTAACAACCATCAAGTATTGACCTGCAAGTTTGGCTTTTGGTCAATTTTGGAGGCCAGTACATACTTAACAGATATTTGAAATAATTGTCAAATAAACGGTTATTATAAAATAATGGTCAAGTGTTTATAATAAAAAAAATCAAGTCAAAATTGGTGAAAGTTTACATCAAGTATTCACATGTTAAACATAGCTTGAGCCACTTCTTCAAAGACTTATTCTACATGTCCAGCTACATATCGAGCGTAGCAGGCATCTTTGAAATAATGTATGTAAAGAGTTACAATAAATTCAAGTCAATAGCTAACTAAGTAAAGTTGGTTAAAATTTATAATTTACACATGATTAAATTTAATATATACCATGTTAGTTAATGTGGTAGGGCATGGATAATGATATCCTTTATGAACCGCATTAAACAATAATCACAATCATTGCTTTGATCTGACTGGAGCGAATATTGTAAAAAAATTACATATCAATGAAATGGTATAACAGACTATGGTTTCTTAATAAAAAACTTTGCTTTCATGTTGTGTAATTTTAACATTGCCGACAATTTTGATGTATTACAACCAGCATACACTGACATCTTTCCATCACTTTTCAATTTTTCAAATATTTTTAGACAATCCTCAAGGTACTTTGCAATTGTTTTAGCCATCTGTTTGAGACAACTTTCCTCAAGTGTACATGTGTTGAAATCATTAAGAGATGATGCACATCTTTTATTACACTTCTGGCTATAATTAATATCATTCCTTGTCTTGCCACGCATTGTTCAATACTTGTAACTTTGATCTATCTCATTAATCACTAATTGTTCTTTGTAAGTATCTAGATTAACCCGCTTCATAAGGCCGAACTTTAAAGATGGGAAAACAATTCTAGTGGGGTCTTTCACATGTTTAACTACAAACTTAATGAAGTTCATCACCCCATCCCAATATTCATTGAATAAATGATTAATAGCTATTCATTTTTTATCCATAATTTGAAATAGAAATGTGATTAGTAACCCATAGAGATTGGGAGAGTTAGAGAAAGTTAAGGAATCAATTAATGAGTCACCAATCTCAAACATTCGCACGCGTAAATATTTTTCCTCGTTAATCTTGTTAAGAACTTGTGCCTAAACTAATAACTAAACTAGTCTAAAAAGGAAAGAGCTTGTAACTAATAAACTAGCTAATAACTAAACTAATCTAGAAATTCATTTTCATTAATATTATTTTAAATGCTAGCCATTAGAAAAAAATTCAGCAGCATAATGGGTTAAAAATGAGTGTTTTCCTTATTTTTGCCATCTCTTTGTATAAAAATTTAATCTTAAAATTTATAAACTTAATTCAAACACAACCAAGCACAAAAAAACCAAATTACCACTTACCTCACCTCTTTCGTCTTGTTAAATGCTAGCAAATGAAAAAAAATTAGGCAGCATAATAATTTAAAATTCAGTATTTTTGAGACTTTATACCCTCTCTTCATACTAAAATTTAATCCCATAAATTCTAATCTAACTTAATTCATATAAAATCAAGCACAACAACAAACATTTTCACTACAATCATAACAGCAACTACACTAAGTCATTACATACATACTTAATTCATCTCTATTGAAGTAGAATAATTTGAAAAAAAAAATCAAACACCCTCAACCAAGCAACAAACTAACTCAACCAACAATCATAACCCAAATTCACTCAAACAACAAGCACCCATAGACTAACTCACGCCCATAAACACCAAGAATCAAAGCCCATGAGCACCGACCCTCAGTCAAAGCATAGCTCTAACAAATTGAGAAGATTGAGAAATGAAGGCAAAACCCATACTAACCTTAAAGGAAACAAGAAGCAACACGGAAGGGGAGAAGTCAGGAGCATCCACTAGTAACAAACAACGAAAACAAAACCCATGAAGACTATAGAGGATGATAGCAACAACCAATGAGAAAATCAGAGCAAAGAATCATGAACCCAATGGATTTCATGAGCAAAAACTAAGGGGAATGGTTGAATATGGTTTTTGAAAAAGGTCTGAGGGGCTTTGGGAGGCTCTGCTTCTATTTGAGTGAAGTTCAAAATAGCTATAATGGGCATTTTAAAACATAATACTTGACGGTTATTTTAAAGCAACTGTCAAATATATATAACATTTATTTGATGGTTGTTATGAAACAAGTATCACATATTTTTATTTCGTATCTAATATTAAATAATTATCTATTTGACGCTTGTTACTAAATAACCATCAAATATACAATATTAATGCATATATTTGATATTCATTTTATAATAACCATCAAATATTTGTTTATATATTTGATAGTTGTTTTCTAACAATCATCAAGTATTTTTTACTTTTTTATTTGTCATATTTTACAAATAAACAACAACTATGGGACATCTTACTTTGGGATACCTGTGGTAGTGTTTAGACAAGCATGGCATTTCAATATTTCATTGCTTTGAGCCATTAATGCAAAAATTCATGAAAATATGAAATAGGATGAGAAAGGAATGCAAATACGGCCCTTTTGTTTTTGACAGAGAGTGCAAATACGACGAGGCATTGACCAAATCAACTGAATCTCTACGCAGCCAAGACATTTCATGAAAAGTTGCTCTGAAGGCTGCCCTCTTTGTGGGCATCCATGCGACAATAAATGCATCAAGCTAAGGGTTGTGTTCGTTTTAAGAACAGTGCTCGTATCGTTTTCAGTTTTAACGCTACGCACACTGCCAAGAAAAAGTTTACTACTGTTCTCAAATCTCAATCTATACCTCTTCATTCACATGTCGTAAATACATATGAAGTATTGGAACTTTCAAACTATTTCGCAAGCACGTGGAATTTGAATTTAATAAATGTAACTCATTCAATAAATATTTTAATTACATTACAATCATTAAATTTCGTCAATATTTAAAAATTATTAAAATGTATTTTCTTTAAAAAATTTAAAATAACTCTTATGATTAAAACATCAATGATATGTGCTGTTTTTTTAAAAATTTAAATTTAATACTTTCTGAATATCATATTACAAAACTTACATCAGCTATTTGATTAATCATTGCTAAGTGAACTTAAGCCATTTATTGAATTCAAGTCCAAGTAGGAGTCACTCTTTTTGGCCCCTTTTTTTTTTCTATAAATATGCAAAAGACACGGGAGTGTTGAATGACAACTTGTTTGCGTTATTAATTTTAACTTAATTTAAGACACACTTGTCGTCTTTAATTACTATTTCATGGACTACTTGGATAAATTAGAACAGTACTTGTATATAACTTTTGACCTCGTGATTAGAACACCTTTCACTGTGTTGTCCTTAAAAAAAATTTAAAATTTAATACTTTTTGAGTATTATATGACAGAATTTAAAAAAAATAATAAATAAAGACTTTATAAAAATATTAATGTTAAATTGAAAATTTTAATAGTAAAACATGATAGAAGGAGTATTGAAATTCGAGAATATTAGCATTCAAAGACACTAATTTAATATTAATATTCTTACCAGATTTTTATTCAAATTTAAAATCATTTGATTAAACTGTCAATTATCATTACATCAGGTGAGATACTGAATTGATTCATATCACTTATTGGATTAAAACCAAGCAACAGTACTGTCTACTGTCTCTTCTTGATCGTTTTATTTTCTATTTATAGGCACGCAGAGACACAAGAGTGTTGAATGTATAACAACTTATTTGCTTTATTAATTCTAACTTAATTTAACACACACTTGTGGTCTTTAATTAATTACTGTTTTACGGGGTACGGGAATTAACTAAAATAGCAGTTATATATAGCTTAATGACCTGAATTTGATCAGAATGCACTAACATGAGCAATTATAAACACGTGGAGGAGTTTGGTTAGTGCAGGGTGTTGAGTGAAAAGAAGGCAAGTAAAACTTGAATTGAGGAGCAAAAAGTGAAACAAGGCGAGCAGCTGAGTGCAGTGTGGAGTGAAGAGGTGGGCAATGATGAGTGACATGGAAAAGACTAATTAAAAATAAAAGGAATTGGATTTTGGTGGGAATTAAAGAGTGAGTGGGTGTGACGGAGTGAGGAACAACAGCAGGCATGAGACTAGAATCACTGTACGGACTCCATATGGGGAGGCCAATGCACTCACAGGCAGCCATGTCTTCAAAAATCAGCCCTCTCTTCCGCAACATCCGCTTCCTTCCTCTCCCTGACATATCTTCCTCTGTCTACAACTTTGACTAATTATTATAACATCATCCCATCAAATCGCCTTCTTAATCTAAACTACTCCCCTCCATTTTTAAATATAAACAAATTTTACAAATTTTAAAAAAATATTTATCACATTTTTTTCAAAGTGTTTCCTGCAATTAAAGTTAACGTTTATTTTCACTATATAAATTTATTTTATTAATTACATGGATAATGTAATTCACATTTTTAAATTTCAGACATAATTATTATATTCAATTAACTTTCTTAAATAGTGTGGATATATTATTTTCTCTTATATTTGAAAATAAAGAGAGTATGTAAGGGCCTGTTTGATTACAAATTTTCAGAATAGTATTTTGTTTTCTTAAAAAAAAAACTTGTTCAAAGACGTGTTTTTAATTATCTATTCTGAAAAATAAAAATAGTTAAAAGTTGTTCTAAATAACTAAAAAAATTAGGATATCTTTTACATGTTTTACTACTTTTGTTTTGCAAAACTAGAGAAAAGGTAGGAAATATAATACCTCTATCAATGCATATTAAGTTGATAAAATAAATAATTCTTTCACCATTTATTTCACAAATTCAGATTTTATTTTTCAAAATAATGATTCAAAGTATTTATTGTTTCTAAAACTTGTTATAAAAAACTATGCTATATAGTTGTTTCGAGAATATAAAAACAGAAAACAAAAGCAAAGAAGGCTTTAGTATGTTTGTTTAAGTGCTCTGTTAAGTCTAGGACTAGAAGCATGGTTCTAGTGAGCCGTTGGAATTTAATTCATCTAAATTTTAATCTATCTCACACACACATGCTCAAGGGCATTTTGTTTCAATTATTGAGTCGGGTATAGCTTTTAGGTCCTCACTCTATATCTGCTAGACCTTCAACGCTCATCCTCTGTATACATGTAGGGCTTCAACTTAATGAAAATTTCTCCTACTTTCATTTTGCTTGTCGCTCCACTGTTTGGGTTTCTCCTGGCACTGAAAGTAACCCCTGCAAATTCAATCCCTTTCATTTTGTTTTTCAACCTATGCCCACCAATACTTGTTCCTCATTGACGTCTCTGTGAATCATTATTGACCTCTCTCTCCCCACCATTCTTTCCACATAATTTAATTTTATCCTGCCATTTATGTTCCCCCACAGTTATACTCCCTACGTACGCCTAACAATAACGGCCACCATATAATTGTATATTCCACCCTCATTAATTAGACCCATCGCAAGTAATCATTGATTTCTACTGCTTTAGCAAAAATATTATAAGCCTTCCCCCCACGTACACGTCAATTGTCTTTCTCACAGCTTTTGTCCCCCACGGTTTTTCTACATATTATATAACTAGTGGTACTTTTCGTCTCGCTTCATTCAATCTCCTCGCCAATTGGAGTAGATGTTCCAATAATTTCAACATTGACAATAATTGAAAACCTAGCACCTATGACCTACCTCCAGTTATAGCATGGTTATTTTTTTTATTCTCGGAACAACCCACTTTATGATCGATGAATATCTCATCAAGTTGTGTGTGTGTGTGTGTGTGTGTGTGTGGGGGGGGGTATATGCCATTTGTTGCCATTCGGCAAGTGAGGGGTCGTGGCTTTCCCTTTTCTATAAGAAAGATAAATGCATATAGTAATTGAAAACGATGTCTGTGCATGACAGATTAGGAAGTAGAACTCACAGGGCATGCAAGCCTTTCGTCATATCTTTTTAATAAATATATAATAGCAAGGAGAGAGAAAATGAGCGAGGGTGAGAGGATCTTTTTGTATCCTCACTCGCATTGTGTGGTGGACGTATCAAGTTATAAAGTCAAATTAACGAGAGGAAGCGTCGATCTGGAATCTGAGGAAAATGAGATTGTCATTTGGAGCCAGCAAGAAACTGACACGCAAATGCAAATGCAAATGCTTTAATATGCTTTCCGGGTAAATCAATTTGGCTGTCGGGGAATGATTATCTCCCTGCCCACCTCTAATATCTCCTAATTGACCAAACATTTAAAGTTAGACTTGTGTGCGTGACAATCTCTTTTATTATTATTAATCATACTTTTTACAGGATAATCATTCCATTAAGAGAGAGGCAAGTGGGTCTTTCCATCTCATTCATCATGTTACTGACGACGTCTCTGCTTGGGATAATCCACGAGCAAAAACAAACGTTAACTCCTAAATCATTTTCTAACCAATTGAATAAGCAAACCAACAAAAATTACGGACAATGAGAAGACAAGAAGAGAGGTAGACCGCCTCAATGAAGAAACCAACCTGATAGTGGGTAAAGCATATATATTCCCAAATATATCCCTATACAGGAGACTTGCTGGGGTGTTTATTTTTTTTTTAATACCACTTACGTGTTTAATTAAGAATAAAATGGGATGCAGATAGACCAATAAAATTGGTGCAATTCATGAGGATATTTCACTCATAATGGACAAGATCATGTGATTAAATCCCGCTATTGATATAGAGATTTTATTGCCGTGTAATTTACAAGTAATTTTATAAACACTTTTGAATTTTAAGATATATCCCATTTTGATAAATCCTTAAAATTTAATGTACCTAAACTTTTAAATCTCTTGAAAAAAGTGGGATGGAGATAGTGTGCCAAGTTCAAGCCCTCTCGTGGTATTAACACACACACATAATGCACGACTGCACGAGTGGTGGAGAGGTACAAAAGCAGGCGTTACAATAAAAAAAGAATGTAAGGTGGTATATATATAGCTAGGTAGGCGTTTTGGAGGGACCAAGTTGGGCAGAGGGTTTGAAATCTTTTGAAGAAGATACATCATTATAAAAGTTGTGGCTTTTGTGTGTCTGGCTTTTTTTTTTTTTTTCCTTCAATTATTTGACAAGGGGTCTGTCTTTAGACGCTGGATCTGTCCGTGGCGATATGAACAAAAACTCCTGGGAGGGACGCTTTTTCACTGTCCCTGAACATCACTGTCCACCAGGCGATCGCCGTCCCATTCCGGCCACCGATTCATCCATCTTTCTCGTATTTTCTCGCTTCCTCGACGTAGCTGCAAAATAGTTATCAAGACTGACTCTGAAGGGTCATGGTCCTGTGCACAACAACTTTAAGAGAGGAGAAAGCGTTGGAGGATCAGAAAAGTGTATTTTGTCGATTTTATCAGTTTGATGCAAGCGAGGAAGAAAATGTAGGACTGGTTGGCGTTTATTCCCTTAAGGCGGGGTAGATAGAGCCCACTTTTGGGAGCGTTTTGTACACGTATCGAACGAATTTTTGCAGAAGCATGCGGATCCCACGTAGTTGGGGAACTTGATTGATGATTGGTCGACGAGTGCGATCCATGAGAGTTGGGTATATAATTGTATCGTACACGTAGCACACATATACATAAAGAGATGATGCAGATATACATCACGGAAGCACAAAAGGGGAAGGAAGAAGCAGCAACACGACATGACTGCTGTGTTATGATGTCGTTGTAAGCTGTTAGCTTAGTATTTAATTATTTAATTAATTATGAATTATGAACATGGATGGACTGCTGTCGCTTTTCCTTATTTGGCGCCTGTAATACCCACATTCACTCCCATTACGCCTATTTTGCTTCTAAAAAAATCTAACGTCCATCCCATGCACGCAAGTTCTTCATCCCCCCCCCCCTCCAACTTATATGACTTAATTAGGAAACCCGAATCGTCATCATTAGCATTCAGCCAGCCGGTTCTTGGTCAATAATAGACCGACACTATGGACAGAGCATTTAACCACTCACCTTTTAAAATTAAAGCGACCACTCATGAATACTAGAAATACTGATTAAAAAAATAAATTCCGGATGAAGCAAGCAGAGTGAAGTTTGGAAAGACCCCTTGACCTGGTACTCTGAATATGAAATGGAGACTCCGAAACAAAACAGAGCTTAAAGTAATTGAATCCCGTGAACGTCACCCAAAAAGGATTACGACGAATTGGGAATGCTTTAATCAGTTCCTCCTGGATTGGTGGGATATTTAGCGATTGAAATTCAATGAAGCAATTAATGATTAATGAATACTATTATGAGCAATGGAGCGAGTGGCATCGGGCACTGCTCTCATCTTATGCTTACTAGTTTGTCAAGTGCACGTGGTCGCGTAATTCGGACACATTCACGCCATTGTCCCCTCCCCTTCCTCCTCCCAGTCAAAATTCTACACCTTCCATTCTCCGTTCCTTCCTCCTTTTATTTTCCCTCATTCAACATCGTTTAATTAATTTCTTTATTTTAGTTTCATAAAAAAGGGCAGAGCAGCGGTAGAGTTTTTGCCCTCGAAGTGAAACAAAACGTCACTCTCACGTGCAACTCCTTCCTCTCTCTCTTTGCCATTTGCCTTCGCATGACCTTTTTCTTTTAATTTCCAGACTTGGACGGTGGCCCTGCAGTAACCCTCTTCCCCTTCATCATACCGCTCACTTTCTCTTTTCTTTCTTTTACTTTTTTGCGTCTCAGAAATGAAAAATGCCTGTGCCTAACCACAAAAATTTCAAGCTCGTCACATTATACAGGGGTACGGAAATTCATGGCATTGTTTTTCCCCCTTACTTCGAAGCCATTTACAGCACTGAGTCCCAGACAAAAATACACAAAATTAACAGGAGACTAATACGGAGGGAAGCTCTAGAGGGTGTGCTGTGCAGCCCCTCCGCCCAAAAAACCAGAAGGGCTTCACGCACAATATTCAAAACACACAGGAGATCATCGCATCTATTCACAACAACAAGAAACAGGGCACTTAGTTATTCCACAGCTGATTGGCGACATAACCCTCGCAGTCCTCCATGCTCTGTAAGCACGGTGGCTCGTACATCCATCTCTCTTCCGAGTCCATGTACACGAACTCCTTCACCAGTTCCATCGCGTCGTTGCTCGTTTCCAAGTTCGGCAGCTTTATTATCTCGCTCAGTTCCTCCGATTCTGTACCCAAGTCCATTGCCGAGACCAGCGACGACAGCGAAGACGAGGACGAGGATGTCGGCCGGTCGAACTTATCCATCTGTGCAGCTTTCGCCGCCGCCGCCTGCACATCTCGGGGGGAGAGCGAGACGGGACGAGGAAGCAGGTTGACCAGCTCGGGGAAATTGAGAATAGCAGAACTGCCTTTGATGCTCAAAGCGGCCACGTCATGCGCTCTCGCTGCCATTTCGGGCGTCGGAAATGTACCGAGCCATATGCGGGATTTCTTGCGAGGCTCGCGAATTTCAGAGACCCATTTACCCCAATTTCGCATGCGGACCCCGCGATAAACTGGGTGCTTGCTGGAGTCTCGAATTCGTTTCACTTTTCTGGATTCTGGGCTCGCAGCTTTAGCTTGTGAAACAGAGTTTTGGTGAGGCAGGGCTGAAGGAGGAGAGTGTGGCGAGGTCGGGGAAGATGGGAATGAGCTTGAGTTTGAGGTGCTCTCGGTTTCAGAATTCTGGATTCTGCAGTCATAGTAGTTTCCAAAGAACAAGTTTATGACTATATGTTGAGATGCAAGCAGGCTTTGAAGAGAGTCAGGGGAGAAAGAGAGAGTGCGTCAGCAAGTGAAACGGATGAAATTAGCTTCTTGTTCTACTTCTTCACTTGGTATTAGCTGAGGCTTTTTTCCATCACTTCCCAATGAGTGATGTATTACTTATAAAGTCTGATAGAGAGGACCCACAAGAGAAATGGCCAAAAAGGCACCTGCAACTCTACGAGGGTCTAGGGTGCTTCTCTCTTGCCACGCCTGCACT
This sequence comes from Prosopis cineraria, assembly GCF_029017545.1. Taxonomy (NCBI): domain Eukaryota; kingdom Viridiplantae; phylum Streptophyta; class Magnoliopsida; order Fabales; family Fabaceae; genus Prosopis; species Prosopis cineraria. Next base: position 5,248,071 of record NW_026555346.1, read on the forward strand.
CTTCACCCGCTCTATTCTTTAACCATCCCCAGTTTCACCCACGTTACCCTCCTCTCACTTATCCAATACTTTTTTGTCTCGTTCTCGGCTGTTCTGTTCAGCCCCGTTATCAACTTTCCTCCCTCATCATCATTCTCATTTGCAATCTTAATATCGCACATCTATTACGAAAATATCAGTGGCAGCTGGACACGAAGCAAGTTAATTTGACAAAAGGGCGTGGTTTCATCGACGATGAGTATTTCACTATCTCCACTACTTCCAGGTCTTGATTTGACTAATCTTTGCTCTGATTACGTCATGGGCTATTATTATACAGCTAGCTTTGTACCTTTTGAAATTTGAGGCAACTTCCAAGTGGGGCCACTTCATCTCAGAAGCCAATATTATTATTTAAACATATTCAGGTCATGAGTCAGCCCTCGTTTCCCCATGCGAATCAGCTCATTTTAATCTGTCTTGCTGTTGATGATCGGAATCAACTATTTTTCTTTCTTTCTTCTTCTTCTTCTTTTTTTTTCTATCACAAGAACTTCACAAATCCAATTCGGTAAACCGGTTAAGGAAATAATAAGGGCTCAACCAATGCATGTGACTGCCTTGAAAACAAAATTGGGAGAATGACAAATATATAAATCCTAATAGACTGATTTTATTTAAGATAAATTTCAAGACATTCTCAAATATCATTTAAGTCTCATAAGTCATTAGGAGACCATGTGAGTAATGTTAAAATTACTTAAAAATTCTCATTAATCATGCCCCAAGCTTTGTATTTCACCTTCTCATTTGGATATCTAAATCATTTGTATACCTAAATAAAATTCCTTCACAATCCCATAAACATGAGCACAGAGAGAAGAGGAGAAAGATCAAGAGAAAATTCTATTATACTTGATCGCACACAATGAGAGATTGAGGGAGATGTGGATATTGTTGGTAAAAGTAAAGGACACTGATGATGCCAAACTTCATCACATCTTAACGTATTTTGCTAAATTATAACATAGTTCATGAAGTGTTAAAAATGGACAAAATTAATGAGTTTAGATTAGTTTAATTTGCTTTCGAGCTTATTTTGTTTTTGTTCTCGGTAGAATTCACCTTTGGTTCATTAATAGAAGGATGTATTCAATTAAATGGTTCTAGATACTAGAAAACGTATCGTAATAATGAGTTTCTTTGAGTTTGGAGGTTTGCTTATTATTGTACATCTTATTGGCCTTGATAAATTGATGAAAGATTTATTTCACTGACTTGCTTTTTTTTAAATTTTCTCGCATACTAGTGGATTTTTATAATATGCGCTACAATCATATAAGCTATTTTCTATTTTATGTTTTTGACTTTATTTGGACTTAGCTCAAAAATAATTGGATCAATTTCAAGAAATTGCAACTAAAGTTATTGTTTTTAAGAATATAAGATAATTCCAACAGACATGTAACTACTTCTTTGTAATTTGTAACTTCATTTTAGTAATGTTTGTAGTTGAAGTTTTTATTTTCTTAAGAACAAAAATTGAATCTTGCAAATTATTGGATCATTCTCTTCAATTTGCAACTTTTTGTAGTAACATTAGCAACTACATATAGCTTGTATAATTTTTAAGAAGGAAAATTGAACCTTACAAATTATTTGATCATTTTTTGAAATTTGCAACTAATATTCTACAATTTGCAATTTCACATAGTAACATTTACAATTAGACCTTTTATATTTAAAAAGAAAAATTGAATCTCACAAATTATTGAATCTTTTTTAAGAATTTACAGTTATTACTTTATAATTTATAACTTTGTGTAACATTTGCAACGAAAGTTACTATGATAAATAGTGTAACATATATCAAAGTTGATTAATTTGAATTTTTTCATGGCACTTTTTATTGAAATTATTGCCAGTTATAGTTGTAAGTGGCATCTTTCTTGTGGCAATCAATCAATACTCTTGGAAACTATATTTGCCTTGCTTACCCAAGGGAGTAAAATAGCTTGGAGAAATCACACCTCTGTCAACATCTATCATTTGTCAACACAAATCAAACATATGGTAGAGAAGAAGTTGATAAATTTTAATAATATGAAAATGATGTTTTTGAGTGAATGTGTTATGGTGGCTAGTAAACCATAAGAGGAAACAAATTAAAATCAAATGAACTTCCTGCTTCTATTGTGGCTATTACCTAATCAACAAGGTAGGGAAAAATCCAAATGAAGTTTAATGATGTTTCTATGTGCTGTAATTAATCAAACTAATGGCTTGTACCAATGATTTTCATATGTTTTTCTTGAATTTGCTACTTAAAATTCTTTAATTTGCAAGTGATGTTCCCTTATTTGCTTTAGAATAGAAAGTTTAACACGGAAATTTAACATAATAAATGAACTGGTCTAGGATTTGCAATTACTTTTCTCAAATTTGCAACTTATAGTTTTTGAATTTGCAAGTAATATTCCCACTTTTAATTTGGAATCATGATTTTAACATTGAAGTTTGAATTAAAAAATGACTTGATTAAATATAAGGATTTAGAATTACCACTCCATATTTAGAAATTCAAAATTAATTTGCAAGCAATGTTCCCATTTTTCACTTGGTTAGTGTTAGATATTTGCAGTTGCTACTCCTTAATTTGCAATTTAGTGTTTTCACATTTGCCAGTAGTATTCCTTTTTTTTTAATTGGAATCGTAAGTTTGATATAAAAGTTCAAGAGAAATGACTTGATTAATTTTAGAGATTTGCAACTCAGATTTCTTTAATCTGTAAGTAACATTATCATATTTTTTATTCATAACTAAAAGTTTAACATAGCTTTAGGATGGGAAATGAATGACTTAGTCTTAGGATTGTAATTTCTACTCCTAATTTGCAAGCTTTGCTCCAAATTTTGTGACTTTATGTAATTTAATATGTAAATAGCATTACTTTTTTTTTTTGAGCAAAATAATAGCATTTCCCCTTTCAACACACAACTTAACATTGAATTTTACCCGAACAAATTATATGTTTTAGAAAATAAGATTTGAAACTAGGGATTTGGGAGCGAGTACAACTTGTAAACTTGCAGCTTCACATATCATGATTTATAACTCTATTTCGCGGTTTTAATTAAAAAAACATGATTTTAACCTTGAATTTTACTCTGAAAAATTTATAATTGTTACACCTTATTTATAGTTTTAATTGCAAATTAATACTCTAAACAGTTGCAAATAAGAGAATATTAGTTGCAAATCCTCATTAGCTCTGTTTCTTAAAACCATGTTAGTCATAATGCCATTTTTATAATACGAAGTTTATGATTAGGAAAAAAAGCAAATCAAGGGTAATAAATTGGCAGATGAGGAAGACCTACAAACTCCAATGCATTGACTTTTTTGTTAATATAGCAGGGAAAATTAGTTGTAAATTTAAGAAGTAAAGTTATAAATTTAGAATATGAAGCTGTAAATTCTTAGAAATTAGAAAATAGTAACATGTTTCATTTCAAATTTAATTACTAAGCTTTGCGTTCCTCAATAAAATAACAAAAACTAGTTGCAGACTCATGAAATCAGGATTGTAAATCCCTAAGAGTAAGAAAATGATGACAGGTTTAATTTTAAGTTTAATTACAAAGCTTTGCATTTCTCAATAAAAAAAAAGGAAAAACTAATTGCAAATTCATGAAGCCCAAATTACAAATTTAGGACATGAAGTTGCGAATTCAAGTGAGAAAATAATAATATTCTATTTCAAATTTAATCTCTCATATTTTGCAACTTAATCTTCTTGATTTGCAGCTTTATATCCAAATTTTATTTACAAACATCATGAGGAACTATTTAATGAATTATATTTTAGGACTCTTCTTTGGTTTACAACACCACATAGCTTGAGTTTTATGATATTATTTGTTCTACTTCGGGGATTTGCAATTTATGCTCTCTCATTTGCAACTCTATCAACCTTAATTTGCAACTTAGCCTCTTAGATTTGAGATCTGTAACTATATACAATTTTATATTGGTCATAATATCACTTTCATTATAGAAAAATCTAGCACCATTTGCATAATTGCATCCAATGCAGATGCTTAGAGAACTGTTAATCATCGCTATAAAGCATAGCTAGGCGGCACCAAACGCATGGCAGCACAGGGGATAAACCTGAACCTTGAAGAGCACCTAACTTTCTCTTCTATAGACTTTAAATGAAAACAAACAAGCTACTTCAGTATGAAGGATAATCAAATAGCAAGAGCAATGGATTGAGGTTGGCTCGAAAATTCAAATTGGGCTTCCTATATAAGACGTGAATGGAGATGAAAGAATGTACATAGGATTTTAAGAAGTCTTGTCCTCCTCCTCCCCTGTATGATGAAACCATGTATCATAGATGATGGTGGTAGCTGAGTTTTCTACCAGCAATATATACCAACTTAAAATTTTTACTGAAATCCCCATTCTTCTAGGCATTATTCTGGACATTTTCTTCACGGTAACCTTGAAACGATGGTGGTGAACTTTTAAATACACTCACCCGTTGTCTGGCCAAACCGGTCTTTAATGATAGTGAAAGAAGAGTCAAGGATGCTTAGATGTTGATAAAGCTTCTATGTTTTCTTCATCAATGCCTGCTCACAAAATCACAACTTTGAAATAGATAGGGAGAGATCACCAAAGCCAAAGAAACAAGATCTGAACACAATAACTGGAAGAAAAATTAAATGAAAGTTAAAATAAAAAGGTAGAAGATAGCAAACCCTCCACTATATCTCGTCGCCCTGCTTCACCTCTAAATCACTCTTCCGTATCTAGTTGTTGAAATCCCCAAATCGTTAATGTTTGACTTAGCTAGATGTTCTATGCGAGATTATTCAAATCATTTGTTGATTAACATATAATTATTTAAGGATACATGAGACTTTACTGATAATTAAAAAACTCTTGGGATTTATCTTGAATTAGTTTGATTCTTTGGGACCTATCAGTCATTGTTTCCAAAATTGTAGGAGGGGCCAGCAATGATTTAGGTTTTTGGACCATTCTTTCATATCTTGCCACTTACGAGTCTCACCAGAACTAGTAACTTAGGCGGTGGTTTCTGGGAGACTAGTTGTAAGCAACAGCATACGTACAAGCGCGAATCAGGTGATTTTTTTTGTTTTTGGCGCTTTTCGTGTATCGCGCGTTGAACAGTGAACGGTAGGGCAAGGAGAAGAAGGAAAATTAAAAAGTGAGGCGTGCTTGAATGAACGAAGCTACGTAGCATTGCTATGTATTCTTGTTTTTGTTAAAACGCGTAATTACTGTACAAGACCTAAAAGCCACATGGACGATGGCAATCACATCAAAGGAGGGGCAGGAGGCACAGGGGGTTCCAACTTTGGTGTTGCCACGTGGTGTGTAGGAACAGCGATTTAACTATAATAAATAGACAAAGCCCACATCTCAAAGTGATGTCTCTGTATCGTATTTACCAAAAGGGACCCTCTTCCTGTTAAGATCTGACACATAGCCAATACAAGTAGCTTCGGTACCAATTATTTGGGCATGTGTGATACACGTACAAGATCAAATCAGGTCGCAAATGGTGCTCATTCAGGCTTTGGTCGTGACGTTCAAATTTCCAAACATATGAAGAGCGGTGTTTTGTGAATATATGGATGGGCTGGTTGGGGTCGATGGAAACGTGTTTGGACCCATTTAGTGACTTTAATATACAGGTGTTACGAGAATAATGAAAACAAGTTTCATGTTACGTCTTTATCCAAAAAAAAAAAAAAGTTTCATGTTACGCCAGTTATGTAAGAGACGCTGAAAACCATTGCATCTCTTGAGTGTTACCCAGCACAGCAGCTAAGTTTTCAAAAATTTTAATAAACCTCATGTTGGAATGTAAAACTATCTAAAATTAAAGTATACTCAAATTTCATAAAGGCTTTATTGTTTATTGATAATAACTGTTATGATAGTTATCCTCTCTCCGTGATTATTAAGAATATCAGATATTTTATCATAAGAGATTGAGTGGTTATTTTTAACAATGTCTATAGAAAAGCCCATAAATGCTTTGATTTACCAACCCATAAGATATCTAATGAAGATTATGATGTTTTTATTTTCGACAACCCGCGCCTATAAAAACCTCATGACTTTAGACATGATAGAACCTTAGTTTCTTTACACGGTTATCCCATGATAGTCTACTCAAAAAAAAAAAAAATAAAATAAAATTTGCATTCTCGAGATTGCTTGAATGAGAGTAATGAGGAATACACCACCCGTGACACAAATTTTTTATTTTAATAAATAAAAAGTAATGCATCATTGTGGTCATTAGAAGATATGAAAGAACATAAACTAGTGGGATAAATCAGATCAAAACCAATACATCACCATAACGCCAATGATTCAGTTCTGTCGATGTCTCCCCCCCCCCCCCCAAATGGCCAGCTTCTTTGTCTATCTGGTTCCAGCTTTTTACTGCAGAAACTAGACATGCGACGTTACATTCTGGTGTACATATAGCTCATAATAAGCTCTCACTGCTGCATGAAAATGCAATCTTGTGCAACATTAAATTCAAGTTATGAACCCATCCGCAACAATATATTCCTCTCACAATTCAAGCTGCACCACATTCTAATACAACAGACAAGTTCCTTTGAATTTATCTTGGATAGTATCAGCTAGAATGCTGGCATCAACCTGTGTCTCTGACAAACCTCATCATGAACACCTTCTCAAGCTTTCCGTTGATACAGAAATATGAATGAATCAGTCACTTCTCCATTCAACTGCTAGAATACTTAAACCCAGTCTCACGCTCAAAACATTTATATAGTATTCTCATGACATGCTTGACAAGTATGAAAAATAAGAGAGTGAAAATGGATAACATGCTGCGAATTTTACTAACTTTAAGGCATGCCAAGCTAAGACCTTCCCGAGACACATACCAGTTTACTTGCTTTGTCGGAAAGTGAAAGAGGAACTTTCGCCAGACACGTTCCTCTCAGAAGCCAACTTGGTATGTGCTTTGCAAAGTGCATGTCTTATTCTCATGCGCATGCAAATCCATTTTTTAATATCTCGGCTTGAACCATGTAGGGAAGAGTACCCGAATAAATGAGAAGCTCTATCACTGCTAAAGAGTTAGCCGCAGGTGTTGAGAATCAATTAATTGTCAATCTCATGGGACAGAAGTAAATAAGAGAGGAATTTAGTATCTCCTTTATTGTTTCAGTGAGTTAAAAACTTAAAGAATGTCTTAATCTAACAATTGTTAGGTTGTCTGACAACACTTCGTTCTTTTCCCCCCAGTTAAATAACGGAGTCCAATGAGGCAATGCTCCACACAGCTCATGACTTTGTGTGGCTTTCCTTCCTACCCTTTTTTTCTTTTAGAACTCAAAATGAAATCGTCGTCGTCATCACTCTCAGCGGCAATTCTTTTCTTCGCTTTTACATCACCGTTCTTTGATGCCCGTTGCTGCTTCTGTGAGCTCTCCGGTTTACTCGATGGCTTTGATGGCTTAGCAGGAGTTCCCAACCGATTCTCCTTTTGCTTCCTCTGTTTCTTCTCAAATGCTTTCTTCGCTCGTTCAGGAGACAATAATCCATGTTCCATTAACCTGCAAGTTGAGGTCTATATGCCTTAGCTAGTAGTTTTTTTACCAACGAACAATTATTTCTCTACACAGAAAAAGCAGTAAATAGCAGCAAAAAGTGGCATGAGCTCCACTGGCGTGTGAATCCAGGTATTATCAGAGTGAAGGCTTCACCATATCGCCTGCACTCAAGTTCTGAAACTGTCTTTCTGCATGATGGATCACCACTCTATGTTTCGATATATATAAAGGTTTCACATTTGAGTCAAATTGAAGTCTTCTCCATGGCTGGGGAACATGCAACTCTATAATTATCGGTAGTCCCAGTCAAATGTGAACAGGTGTAGGAGAAAAAGAACCACATCTTGTAAAGACCAGAAATAGTGTAAGAAACCAAGCTAGTAGAACATGAATAGCAACAGCAAGTGCAACCAGATGTTGAGTTTTCCCTCTTAAGAAAATTTTCATCAACTGCCACATCTTTTGCAAATGCACATTTAGAGCAAAATCTATCACAAAATTCTATGCTGCAAATATTCCTTTCTATGTTGTTGAAGCATTTATTTGTGATGGCCATTTTTTTTTTTTTTGTGAATTACAAGAGGCGAGACGAGGCTTGAAAATAAAACTAAACTAAACTAAGGACATATCAAGAGCATATTGCTCCACAGTTTGTGATGGCCTTTGTACAGAGGCGAAGTATCACTCCCCAATCTACATGTGAACTGTGACAAAGGAAAAAGAAAGTGACCAAAAAAGGCCATCTCTTAGGACCTGAAGAGGTAGTCTCATGGACCACAATGAATTTATTGATCAACCAAAAGGCTCCTGTCTTTTAGAATTCCTTGGCTTTCACAGAGGCAAAAATTAAAAGAAAATACCAGTATCTAAATAAGAAAATACTAGAGATGTTGGCAGGTCTCATCATAGCCCATACCAATAGAGGAAAAAATTATCAAGCTAACCGAAGTAGATGAAATGGCGGATGAAAATATAAAGTATATTAATTTGAGACAAATAATTCTTCAGTGAAAAATTGACTGAGGATTGTGTTTAACAACTAGAAGGTCGGAATTCAGAAATCAGTGAGAAGGAATTAGAAGTCAAGAACTGATAAGCTAGTGGCTGTGCTTCATGCCTATTGGTTACAGTATATAGAATTTAAAAAGAAAAGAAAAGAGAAGCTTCTTGCTATATCTCTAGAGCCAGGAGGTCTCGTTTCTTAGTTAACTAAATGCAGAGGTCATTCCACAGAAATGTCAAACTTTCTTCATTTACAAGGGGGGGGGGTGTCAGTCTTTTTGAGCTTAACGATGTATGCTGGCAATTACGCTAGCCTGGTTTATCATCACAAGGCCATAATGCAAATTCTGCTCTGGTGACTTGATAATTTATGAAGAGGTTCACGCACAGGCTGCCAATGTTGGGGGCTTTTGTTTAGAGATGCAAAAGCAGACACTAGCAGCTGTTATTATTAAGATCACAACTCAAGAGTAATACAATTCTTTTGGAAAAGCAAGAAGAGTGATTGACATGAAGTATTAATCATTAATTTGTTTAATTAAAACTGAGCATTTGAAACTCACCAAAATTCCGCCATTTCACTTGTTGGTATCTGTTTCGACAAGGACTCGTAGAATATTCTCAGGGGTTCTTTCTGTCATCAAGAACATGAAAAACCACAAGGATGAGCAGGAGTGAATCGACATACATAGACATTGAGTTGTAAATTGAGGAATTGAAGGGGATGGGTCGAGAACCTCTTCGGGAGGATCATGTTTCTGGCCAGGTAAACTGTAGACTTTCTTCTCTCTCACTTTGGTAGTAGCTGTCTTCGCTGCTGTTTTTGATGAAGATGATGTCGTTTTCAATTTAACCTTCACATTATTTTTGGAAAAGATTATTTAGCTCCATGACCATCCTAATTGAATTGAACACAGTTGAGGCATAAAAAAGAGAGGATTCATGGTACAAAAACTAAAGTTAAGTCCGTGGAAGACAGTTCAAATGCAAGTTCTAGAAAATCATCGCCTATCATTTCCACAATCAAGAAGTTCTGAACCCCACTTTCTCAAGAAGCACAACACCAAACAGCTTACCAATCATTCTAAATCCCATCAGTGAACCAAAATAAGCTAATCAATTTAGAAGCCCACAAATTCAAACGACCCAGATAAAATTCAATCAAACAACACCAACCATGGGGCCGAAAGTATACCAAACGAATCCGCAGAACAGAAAAGCTCCGAACCTGAAGAATAATACCTCAGATTTCGTGACAGTGACGGATTTCATCTTTGAATCAGGTGGGTGCTTGCTGGAGCTGTCAATCTTCCTCTTGTTAGATGAAGAATCGATCTTCCCCTTTGAAGAACCATCCTGGGCACTTGACTTCACCTTCACCGCAGTGCTTTTGGTATCTGTAGCCATACACGCCGTTGTCCTCCCTCTTACCGATTAATTGTTATAGATCCGACCGACCTCCCGCCTTGCTTGGCCCTTTCATTGAGAAATCTTCATCAGCTGTGTCTTTCTGGGCTGCCTCTCAGGGAATTAATTCCTATTCCGTAAAGTTCAACCATAAAAATATCATTTTTCTTTTCTTTTTGTTTACAGTAAAGTTTAAAAGTAAAAGAAAACAAGGTCAGGTCAGAAAAGTTTTGCCGGTTAATGTTTGTTTAACTGCCATTTTCTCGGGTGACGGATTAACCCATGGCTCTGGTCATGCACTTGATCGCATAGGATTGGAGCCTGGTGTAGAAAGACGTGTATGCCCTGGTAATAAGTGCGAACTAATCTCAAGATCATGATTGAATAAAGCCTAAATCGGTCTTTGTGTTGCTAGTTATCCCATCGAAGAAGATGCGACCGAACGTGTTTTCCTTTTTCTACTCCTTTCAGGAATGGTCGCGTCAAGATGAAGGATTGATTTTGGGCTCTGACGTAATCGGACGGTGGAAATTGAAAGAACAGATATCTTTCGGGTGGGGGACATTTCCTTCAAAGTTATTTTCAGTTCTCACGCACTTTCACGCAAATCGGAATACGTGTTCCGCTTTCGTGATTGGAGCTCACAGCTCACAGCTCTAACGGTGTTACCTACTCTCAGCCCTTCACGCTGATTTATGTGCTTTCCATCTCCGTTTTCATTTGCGGAAAACTATCAATTTTTACTTATTTTTTTATATAAATAAAATTATTTATTTCAATAGATATTTATTACATTTTTTAAATCACTTATTATAATTTATATTAAAAAAAGAATTATTACATATTTATATTAATTAATATAGGATATTTTAATTTAATCATTTTATTTTTAAATATAATCATTATGGTTAACTAATCTTTTTTTAGCTATCTGCTACAATTTTTTCTTTTATATATAAAAATGAAGGAAGTAAGTTATTCTTTTCGTTCAAAAATATAAAATATTTTAAATTAAATTTTATCTTAATAAAGTAATTACCTGTCTTCAAATTAATATTATTTTTTTATATTTACTTCTATATAATAGGATATAAAGTGATTTATTTAGTAGGGATGTTTTTTAAAAAAAGTAATGATTATACTTAAAAAAATTAAAATTGTCTTACATTTTTGAATAGGGTCAGTAAACCTTTTAATTCAACTGAAATAGTTTCAGAAAACAAATATTAGGGGTTTATTTCACCCAAAAAACCTAGAAAATATTATAATAAAATCCCATGGATTTTTATGAATAACAATCTAATATCTCAAAATGTCATAATTTCACTAAAGTTTCTATAAGCTTCTTTATCAATAAATTTTAAGTTAAAAAAATTATTTTACCCTTATTAAAAAGTTATAATTTCTTGTTTAATTTTTATAATTTTTTGAATAAAAGTTGTGATTCTTTAAACAAAATTTGTGAATGGAGTTTGTTATTTTAAAAATTTATTTTTTAATAATGTAAATTACACTTGACGAATTGTGATTTCTTGTTTAACTCTTATAATTTACAAAATAAAAGTCGTGATTGATTTTTTTTAATAACAAAAATTATATTTAACAAGTTACAATTTAAAGAGTAAAAGTTGTGATTTTTTTTTTAAAAAATTACAATTGAGGATTGTCATTTTTAAGAAAGATAAGACGATCCTTTCACTTTATAATTTATTGACACAAAAATTTTTAAGGACTTTATTGAATTTATTACATTTTGAGGAATTAGATTGTCATTATTGTAATTCGGATGGATTTTGTTGTCATTTTTTCCAAAAAAATTAGGGGTTTAAATATATTTTTTGAATAATGACTTTTTAATTTTATTGAGTTTGAAAAAAAAAATTGCTTCCCCATAATAAATCTGAGAGTAATTTTTTTTATTAATAACCGTAAAACTATAGTACTATATATTGAAAAAATTTCTTTCTTTTTTTTTTTACCAGAACCCACATGTCGCTTCTTTTTGTTGCCGTACAAGATTGGACTGCTTGAAATTTCTGCAAATGCAAATTATTCTTTGCCTCTCCACAAGAGTATATGATGAAATGGGGAAAAAAATGATTAGAATAAAGAGAGATAGAATGGAATAAAATAAAAACATTTCATTGTTTGGAAGTTTTATCAAAGGAATAATAAATGAATTTATTTAACCATTATTTAAAAATTATTATAAAATTAATATATTTAAATTAGATATAATTATAATTTTCATTTATAGGATGGGAGGGAGTGAAAGAGTGAAAAATGACGATAATTTTACAATGATGTTATTTATATTAGGTCATTTCATCAAAAAGCTATCTCAAGCCATTCAATCCCTTTAAAAAAAAAAAATTAACAAACAATAGTCTAAAATTTTTAGCCATTCCACCCTACTCCATTGTATGCCAAAAAAAACTCCCAAACAGTACCTAAATTCCAGGATACAAGCTATGCTGAATGTCGTGCACAATTAACCAACATGTGTAACAAGAAATCAACAGTAAGCTGTGCTTTCTCTACTTCCTCGCTTCGCCCGTCAACCCTGGGGATCTACCAAACATAAAAGTTATAAACTCTACATGCCACAGTTTTCTACACAATTGATACAGAATGGTTCAGTGTCTTGTTTGGAAAAGTCTATTATACCAAATAGAGTGAAGAATCATATGAAACAAATCATACTTCACAGGCTCAGCATGCCAGAGGAAATGCTCTTGTACCTGTTTCACCCTCTTGTACATCTCTAAATATCTCTCCTCTGAGATGGACAAGAGAATATTCCTCAAATTAGGGATATCTTTCTCGGTCACAATCACAACAAAAGATTCCCAGTTCAAAACCTCAAAGAATGGAGGCACAAAGTTGTCTGATAAGATAACTGGAACGCATTCGTTGAGTATAGCCTCTACTACTCGAGGGCTATTAACTTCATGACCCCTCGCACAGATGCAATATTTGCTGCTCTTCACGAGTTGCAGGTAGTTGGCATTACCCCTCACATGAGGCAATGGACCAGATACTTGCATGTCAGCTTCCCTGTTCTCCCAATACTTCAGCAGAATAGGCCGAAGATAACCATGCATACCCCCGGCAAAGAAAGCCAGGATAGGCCTCTGGGAAGGAGGTTTTCCCCCTATATTTTTTAGAGGATTCTGAGCTGAGATCACATATGTTTCTGGGAGAGAAACATCCTTCCCTATCTTGAACCCCACTTCTAAGTCCGCGTTGCAGAGGGCTCTAATGCAATTAAGCATGCGTCCACGTGTTTCTGCAGGAGCCTGAGAAATGATGCTTGTTACTCTTCGACTCAATAACTGGTGAAAACTGCTTAAGAAAATTTCTTGATTGAATTAGACTGGTGAATGCACTCCATGAGATGAATATGTATTTCATCTAGTCTACAGTGACCCCTTTGGCTATGACTAGCAGTTAGGAAAGAAGAAAATTGTATAGAAATTGTAATTCTGTGGCTAGGGGAAGGAAGAACACATAGATTACTCATGTTACGATTTTATTCAATGTTGGATAATTATAATTTGCTTTGATGCAAGGAAGTATACCCAATCATGGCAAGCAACTACGAAGTGATCTGTTCCATTCGCCCTATTCCAGAAAGGATATTTTGCTGCAATCATGTCCACGTAGTTTCTCATGTACTCGATTAAGTTTGCACGCCTATGTGAATTTCGTACATATAGTGTCAACTGCAACAATCTTGAACTGAAAGGTATGTAAAATAAGTGAGCCTTCCCAGGGTCTTGAGTGACAAATTGTTTGTTTGCCTCCATCAGCCTCATGAACCATCCTTCAGAAGCATATATTCCATCCAATAAGTACTCGTGGAAAATTGGCTTATCTCCATCCTGGTAGATGTAAACTTTGAGCATCTTCTCCATGAGTTCGTAACTCCTGCATATAAGGGCTATATGAATTTTTTCACGAAAGAATATGAAATAGAAGATACTCTAATTATAGCATTGAAACTCATAACGCGAATGAGTAAGCTTGTATTACAATTATGGAACTGAATTCTCCTATTGTGTTTGATTTGAGGTGCTCGGCACATGATCAATAAGTTGATTTGAACGTACCATAGAAAACATGTAAAGTGGTAACGACATCTGTAACCTGTAGAACAAGTTGTTATCCTACACCAAATGCTTCCAACTTGAACGATTGACACACTCGAATAGGTGCAGATCGTGGAAAACATTAACAGTATGAATAGACCCGAATCAATAAGAAAAATCAGATGTTTTACAAGTCTAAATGATTTAAACGGAAGTCTTGTCTCATGCATGAAGTTCTAACTTATCTAATCGAATTAGTAAATCTTCAGAAATGTATGGTTGATAAGTCATTGCAAATTACAGTAGCTCAATCAGAATTTTGGCCATCTAACCACCTTGCAGTCATTAGATTCAGAGTAAAACTAGTACAATATAAGATGATGAAGGCTTATGATACCTTTTGAACATGGAGGCGTTCCTATAGATGGGTGAGTTAAATCTTGAATCATTCTCGATGATGGGGGCATGTTCAATCTCTAATCTTGCTTGCACTATTTGTTGATCAACACCTGAAGCCTTAATTGGATTTTACCAAACACCATGAGTTAGAAATCGGACGCATATATCAACTTACACCTGATATGACCCATCAAATGTTACATACCGCAAGCTTGGATGAAGCATGACTTTGCTGCAGCATTTGGTTCATCTCTGATATGGAAACTACTTTAGATGGCCGCTTGTTTGAGGGCTTTGCAGTCGCGGGTTTATCTTTACTGGACATTGAACTATTACCTTGCGAAAAACCTGGCTTCTCATCCTTGTATGCTGGCTTAGTAGCATCTGATTTTGCAGGAGTTGCATTGGAAGGGGCAGATATCGTGGGACTTCTTGACTCAGTTTCTGAAACTAATGATGCTCTGCTGGTCATTGAAACCACAGGCTGTGGGGCAAATGAGGGAGATTCAATCCCTCTTGAAGTGAAATCAATATTGTTTGCAGGTGAACAGATTTCATTAGCTGTAAAATTCTTAGTCTCTGGAACAAGACCAGAAGCAGGAGCCAAAATTGAACCGCTAGTACTGTGAACCCCGGAACTTCTACCTTCATAGGCCTCAGGAGTAGGACTACTTGCCATGACCTCAAATACACTAATAGAGCTAGCATTTGACAGATTATTGCTGCCTTCTGTTTCAGAATAACCCAATGATGTTTCTATCTGGGAATTACTAATCTTGCGAATAGAAGGAATCAGGGACAACATTTTATCATATGGAAGTTCAGCATACTGAACCACTGAAATCAGAATTGCTGTTACTCCTAATAATGTTATCAATCTTCTAGTCTCAGCCTGACAAAGGCTTCTAAATCCCCAATCCATTTAGCAATTAAAGAAAAAACACAACAGGATGCAATTACTCTGGCATAATCAATAATGTTGACAAACCTCGTGATCTAGCCATAGAATATCTTAGAAAGTAATCAGAACTACAGCAATACGTGAATATAAGTCGAATACAACTTTTGGTTAGTCAGTCCTGGCCTCCAGAAGGAGTTGAAGCAATCTCGTGAAGATCAACCGACGAAATGGATAACGGTTTCAATAAGAACAGGGGCGCGGAAGGTAAAGTAGACCAATCTCGTTGGCAGGCTCTGTGAATCATCGAGTGTAAAGGGAACTGTATAGCAGCCATGGTAATAATGAATGTTCGGAGAAATTTCAGGCGAGTTTACTGGTGACCGGGAGGGGAACAAGACAAGCCCTCAAGAGGAAAATTAATTCTTTTTCCTGTTCGTCACCTTCGTCAAAAAGCAATGGGAAAAACAGGGCAAAGAACAGACAAAAGTTGAGAGAGAAAATGAAGATGTTTTCACACCTTCCTGGAAAAGAAGTCAGGATCGCGATGAAGTTACATCATCTCAAAACGCCAGGATCAAGAATGACAAAACGTATTTGAGGGATCGTACTCGTACCTTGCGAATTAAAAAAGAAAAAGAAATAATAAGAAAATCCCTCATTTTTCATTTGCACTCAAACAACGCGTTGCATTGCGCCATACAATACAATCACCAACCACCGACATAACAGTATGGATTTTTTTTTTTTTTTTGGGGAGGATTTGTTCTGACATCTGAGAATGTTTATAATTCTCTCATCATTATTCCCCTTTCATTCAAAATAAATTTATACTTTTAAAATTGTTCTTAAAAGAAGTTTGTTTAATTAATAAAGAAATATGAAAATATAAAATATTTGGATTTTATTTCCGTATAATGTATTATAAATAACTTCCGTTATTTTTTCAAAAGATATCATTTTTAATTATACTGTTTAAAAATTTGCTTGGAAATTTACACAGGAGCGACATTATATGCAATTAATAACTGTACAAAACCATTTGGCCAAAAAAATTGTACATAATCATACTCCGAATACGTCCATATCTACATTCAAAGAAAACTTTAATCCAAACATCCACAAACACTACTTTGTTGCCTATTGACTCACTCCCTTGCAGCAGCACAAGCATTCACACAACTAGAAATTTGTTTTAGTAATACTTTTCAGATTCTGCAAGAACCTTTAATTGAATAACCCGAGTAATCACATAAATTTATAAAATTTGAAACATAATCAAGAATTTGAGTCACTGTACATTCTTTATTCCACAACTCTTGGAGGCAATTCATGACTTCGTAACTTGTATCATAAATGCCAGAAGCTAAATAATGACAACAGTAAGTGAGCTTTGCCTACTGCTAATCAGCAGAGTAAACCTACAAATTTTTTCGCCAAAAGAAGAAAAAGAAGGAGAAGAAATTTTTATGTGCATCAAACCTCCAGAATATGTACACATCAAATGACCTGGTCCAAAATTTTATCAATCACCAACCTAATCCATTTGTAACTCCTTGACTTACCTTGATGTTGCGGTGAAGACTCTGTTATACCAAATAGAATGAAGTATCATGTGAAAGACATCATACTTGACAGGTTTGGTATGCCAAAGGAAATGCTGCTGAACCTTTCTGACCCTCATCTGCATTTGAAGATACCTCTTTGCAGGTATGGAAAGGAGTATATTCTTCAAGTTTGGAATATCCTTTTCCACAACAAAAACTGCAAAGGATTCCCAATTCAAAACTTCAAAAAAGGGTGGCACAAAATTGTCAGATATGATCACTGGAACACATTCATATAAAATGGCCTCCACAACTCTCGGACTGTTGACTTCATAACCTTTGGCACAAATGCAGTACTTACTGCTTTTCATGTATTGAATGTAGTTCCTGTCACCCTTGGACTTGGGCATTCTCCCAAAGATTTTCATGTCGGGATCTTTGTTTTCCCAGTGCTGCAACAGAATTGGCCTAACATAACCATGCATGTTCCCAGCGAAAAATGCCAGGGTTGACTTTTTGGAAGCTGGTTTTCCTCCCATGCCTCTCTTGGGATTTTGAAAATTTCGGATGTAAGTTTCGGGTAGAGACGCATCCTTCCCAAACACAAAACCTTCTTTTGCATCAGCATTGCACAGGGCTCTTATACACATGGCCATCTTCTGCTTTGTCTCTCCAGGGGCCTGTAGAATGCATGGGCTTTTCTGTTAGAAGATCAAATAAAGGACACTGAAGTGTAGAATGATTACAAATGCAATAGTTTTGCGTAGTATCTCTAACATGCCTCCCCAATAGTAGACTCTCTAATACCTCAAAAACTTCATTACAAGTTGTATTATATTCTCTAACAAAAGATACGTTCATGAATTCAGTATAAAGCATACCCAGTCATGACAAGCAACAAGAAAATGATCAGCTCCTCCAGTTCTGTTCCAGAAAGGGTGTTTACTGGCAATCATGTCCACATAGTTATTCAGATACCGCTTCAAGTTATTGTGATTGTGTGAGTCCTGTACATATAGGGTTTCTTCTAGCATTCGAGAACTGAAAGGTAAGTAAAACATGTGGGCCTTCCTTGGGTCCTTGGTAACAAATCTATTACTAGCTTCCATCAATTTCATAAACCATCCTTCAGAAGCATATATTCCCCTGAGAAATGGCGTATGCATTATGGGTCTTGCTCCTTCTCTGTATATATACACTTTAAGTCTCTCCTCCATTATATCATAGCTTCTGAAATTTAGACAGTGGCAGGATGGTGAGAAGATTGTTATTGTGCCCCTTGTATGTAACATGCTAACTGAAATAGTAAAAGATAAGACACAGAGACAATCAACCCTGTAATCACTGAAGGACCTCCTTAACATCAAGGAGATTCTTCAATATCAAGAAATGGACAAAATTTGACCTGTCGTGCAAAATAATGACAGAGATGATCAAGGCAGTGATGTTTATGTCAGGAAATATGACAATAACATGACAGAAAACCACAAATGTTGCAATTCTTTTATTGGTATGGTATAAAGTGATTCCAGAATGATCAATCAGACATATTTGTGTTTAGGACTTACTGCTGTTACAAAAAGGCTAAGTATATCTGCAATGATACCAATAAAATTTTTAATTCTAATAAATGCTTGCAAACCTTCAATTGTAAAAGGAAAAAAAAGCTAGATAATCAAATCATACCTCCTGAACATGGAAACGTTTCGATATACGGGAGCATAGAGACTTGGATCATTCTTTATGGTTCGTGCATTTTCAATCTCTGATCTGGCCTGCAATAGCTCTTGATCAGCTGCAGAAGACCAACGGGGCCTCTGGAACCAAAGTAGAAACATAAGAAGGAAATCGATATATTAATAGATATATATATATATAAAAAATCAAATTTATAGTGAGATGTACTATTCATAGATATAAACAGTGCGGCTTATTCCTCAAACTCTATACAATGCATGAGAAAACGCGTCCAGCAACACTATCAAATGGTGAAAATCCTACAAGTTATCAAACTAGATATGAATATGATGTAGTTTCATATAAACGTTATTACCAGAGAACGATAGGAAGCATGGCTCTGGAGGAACAATGTGTTCATTTCAGAGATTGATAATACTTCATGTATTCTCGTGGAAGAGCCTTTATTCTCATCATGCACAACATTGATAGAAGAATTCTTGTCCACGGTATTGACGTCATTTTGGGATGACCAGAGACTTTCATTCTTTGAAGTAGTTGTGTTGTCTTTTGAAACTGAGGGCGTGATAGAATCATTTGGCAACTCTGGAGCTGGTGTTGTGATATTTTTTCTCTCTTCTGTCGGAGGACTTATAGAAGGAGTTTGATATGTTGGTGCTGTTGCAGGAGAAGGAGCAGTAGAGTTAATATATGCACTTCCAGATTCATGTTCCGATAGCAGTGTAATGTTCTTCTCCCCAGAACTTCTTGTAAAATTATTCACACCCATATTCTTGTTATAGCTGCTCTGTCCACGTTCTTCTTCCGTCAGTGTCATCAATTCATCGTCTAATTTCTTAGTACTGTCCACCATGAAACCTTTGTCAGACTCATTTGATCCTAAAAACATGTTGGACTCCCCTCCTGGTTTCAAGGCAACCCCAAGATTTGGCTCATTGTCTTTCTCCATCGATACCCTCGTGCCATTTTCTATTTTAAGGGCGTACCCACCATAGGAGTTTGCTTGATCTAAAGTTGTCACATTGTCAGGCGTTTGAGACTTAGATGGTGGATCTGTAATCTGGAAGCTACTGCTTCCTGAGGGTGGAATGTTGCTGGTAGAGAATAGAAAGTTCCCGTATGGAAGTTCAATATATTGGAACGCTAAGATTACTGCAAATGTAATGACGATGAGCCATAGAAATCTTTTTGTATCCAACGGAAATAAGGATTTAAATTCCTGTCCCATTTTCCCGGGCTTACTAAATTATCATCAGTTCACTGCCACAGACCACATGTCTTCTGCAGGTTATACCAAAAACTTCGAAATTAGTAAATAAATAAATAAAGCATGGTGAAGTTAGAAAAATAAACAAAATTTATGCCCTTAAGTCCTCAAAAGCAGCAATTTATATTCCCCACGAAGAGTGAGTAATATGATCGAGCCATAGAGAAGTCATGCACAGTTCAAAGTTCAAACATATAGCTTAATGATGACCCCAGTTATGAAAGGAATCTGCACTTTTAGCGTTAGAAGAAAACAGAACATAGTTGTAGCTTTTTCTTGAATGTAACTGGCGTTCATAGAGAAACGGAGGGCCAAATAAATACATATAGAGGGAAAAAGGAATTAAAGAGTTACTCAGCAAACTATATCCATATATAGGAAAGGCTTTCCTAAATCGCTTCAAATCCAGATTTTAACAGTTCAAAACATATTTTATGTCATCAAAACCCACCAAAAAACGAAATCTCATCACCGACCCAACGACGAACTGTTCGTTATCAACAGGAAAGGTTCAATTCATGCGATAACTCACTCACCATGCAAAATCCAGGCCAATCCATAATTACAGGCACAGCGTCGATTGCTTTTTATAATTCGATGTCGGAGAGAAAGAAAATGGTCAACGGAATTCCCAGACAACAAGGCAAGAAACATAAGAAAGCATTCAGGAACTGATAGGTGATAACTTTACCAGCAACCAAACAAAGAGCATTCAACTCATTTCAGGCCAGGAGACCGCGGCAAGAGGAGGAAAAGGAATAAAAAGAAAGAAAGAAAGAAAGATTGTTGGGGATTACTTGTAGTTTCGTTAACTGAGAAGGGTCAGGAGCCAGTTGTAAAATGGGACTCGAAGGTTTGATCTTTTGTTCTTCTGGCGCACTTTTAGGAGGAACCAAACAGGGGGTTGCTTCTTTTGTTTGGAATAGAAATCCAAAGGAAAATAATTGAAGTACCTAACTCTTACGTAGGAGCTCCGACGCCGTTGCGTTCACGAGTTTGGACCTTAATCTTTACTAGTTCTTAACTATGAGAGACAGAAAATAGTACATTTAAATGTGTTGGGAGTTTGAGGTTGGAAGAGCCGAAGCAGAGGCAGAAGCTGACGTTCCGACAGACCAAGCCAATTTACATTCTTCTGAACGCCAACCATAATTCCACCAACCCTATTAAATTTGACTTTTACAAATCAAATATTCGTTTTCGTTCTCATCCACCGACGACTACGCCGATAATTGAATTATGGAGAATCTCCAATTATTTTACTCATACGTAATGTGGTGAATAATTCAACGGATTGTGTATCGTATAATTTTAAAGACTATACATACAAACACTTCACAGACCGAGATGCCCGATTTTTTCGAAGAGAATCCTCGCTCGATTTTTACAAGAGGCAAATTGGAATGCTTTATTCGAGTCTATCTCTCCCTCTCTGCCTTTTTTTTCTTTTCCTTTGAGAAAGAGACTGACCATTTAATGAATGTTGACGTGGCCATAGGTGTTATCTGAATTTTTTAAATCACACAAAGATAAAATTATATTTTTATTTTATAAAAAAATTATAATAAAAATTTTTGGGTTTGTAGTGTAATATCAAAATATATTAGACTTGCATTGTAATTTTGTCTGTTTTCAACACCCTCATTACGATTCTCCCAATTTTTAATTCTATTGTCTTTGTGAGTGAAACGTAATAAGATAAAAATAAAAATGCATACTTTTGTCTTGCTCACGCATTTTGGGGTAATATTCTTGGCTGGAGGGGCAGATGGGGCCCACTAATGTCCTTTGCATTGTCTATTATGTGCAGTTTGTAATTTATTTTTTTCTGTCGGGGTGGTGGGTGTTGTTCCGGCTTCCCATTTGTATGCTCTTCTTTTTCCATGCAACGCAGGAGGAGGTGATTGATTGCCAGATGGGGGTTTATAATGCTTTTGGAATTTTTATTTGAGTTTGGCATTGGATTTGACATGCACCTTTTTATTTTATTTTTAATAAATGATCATTTAAATACTCGTAACTTTTTTTTTTCTTGGGATTGAACTGAAACGAGCAAGGGGGAGAAGCGAAACAAACGAAGTCCAAGGGAGAGAGTGAACGAAAGTTAGACGTGTTGACCTCTCTAGCCTCTCTGCAATGCTTCTCCCGTTGGTATCGTGAGGGTTCCTCAACCTGAGATGAAGGAGAAGCAACTTTTCCGACCAAACCAAAGGTGAGCTTCGAGCTCGATGATGATCCACCAGCAAAGTGAAGCTGGATGATGCGTTTGATTGGAGATGTCTTTGGGAGTCCAAGCTCCGACGAAGAACCTGACTCATGGTGAATATCTAGTCCAAGTGCATAGAAGGAGGAAGAAGCACAGTGCAGAAAGGAGTGACTTATCGTTGTGCTCCTCTTAATTTTTTTTCATGCAAGGCACGAGGAGGTTATTGCAATTGATGGCCACGTGATAACTTCCCCAGTTTATATTGTTTTTGGCATTTTTATTTGAGTTTGGTATTTGATTTGACACGCACCTTTTTGATTTTATTTTTAATAAATGATCATTTGAATAATTTTAGTTTCAGTTAAAAAAAAAAATCTTTTCCACTCCTATCTCCAATCAATGTTGTAGACCCAAGGAAGACAATTGTTTGTGTTGAAAACATGGGAATGTATCATCGCTTCATCAAATGGATGGATCAAGCATATTTGAATCTTCATGCTAAATGTCAATTATGAAAACCACTAGTATATCTTTCAAAAAAGAACACACACACACACACACACACACACACACAATCAGTTTATGTTTTCGCTTTTTGTGCCGTACCAGACGCCTACCATAATCATTACCCCTTCAATGGGGTGTTAGAATAGATAGGGATCTTTCGATTGCAGGAGAGGAGAAACAGGCTTTTTTAAAAAAAAAATCATATTTTAAATGTCAATTTTTAACTTTATATTAATTATTGAATTCAATTTTATTTAAATAAATTTGTTGAATCTCACACTTTAACAATTCTTTAAACGCACAGATTATTTATTTTCTTCTGGCCTGGAAATGAAATGATGAGCTGTTATTGGTTTTCATTCCGACGATGACCGAACCAGTAGGTCGTGAATAAAAAGAGAAAACAGGGACTGCCAAGGCACGAATATTCGATGGGGCTGGTAGCTCCACAAACAGCCGAAAACCCTGTTCGAAGAAGCCACGGAGGTAAAGCTATGTGCCAATCTATCTATTCAACATACATAATAGTCTCTTTCACTTCCTGCGATAACGCCAACCTGACATTCAATAGATTCTGGGGCACTATATAAGTAACTTTTCCTTCACCCTCCCCTGCCATTTTATTCACGTTCTTAGGTTGAAATCTTTACCAACATGGCAGCCTTATTATATACGGCATTTACGGTAAAATGTTCTGTTCAGAAAAAACCCGGTGTTGTCTCCCACAATTTCAGCCACTCTACCATTCCAGTATCCTCTGCTTTCAAGGTTAGTCATTAACTTCGTTTTATTTTCTTTTCACTTACATACACATGAAGGTTTGTGGCATCTTCAAGTTACTTAAATTTCTGGACTTGTGATTCATGAGCAGCAGATACTGGGATCTCTTCCTCAACTCCCTTTGCAAATCGATGTCCCAAAAAGCCTTACCAGCGCAACGGTTAAAATACTGGACGCTTTTGTGGATTCAGTATTTGAGTTCATTGACCAGCCACTGCTTCCATCTCAGGTACGCTCCGAGGCGCACATTACATCTGTACATGCTCTTCTAGTCTTCTTCTTGGTGGCCCTTCAACTGAGTTTGTATTTTTCATTACCTGAGTGCAGAGTAACTTTGCTCCTGTGGAGGAGTTGGGAGAGCCCATTCTTATCACCGCCATAGAAGGAGATATTCCACATGATTTTCCAGAGGGTGTCTATGTTAGAAATGGTTCTCATCGTCATTCTAGTCTCTTTTTGAACTATTGCACTTAGTAGGTCTAAATGAACAGGGCCCCAATGGTGGCATCTAAGAATGGACAGATCCAAAAGCATTTATTCTTCCTTATCTGGCATTTGGGAGTTTGCTATGCATTCTGGTGAATATTCCAAAAATAAATAAGTAAATAATGAAAGAATCAAAGAGATAAGAATGCATAATTTATTCAACCTTCGATTATCATTCAACGCTAATGACAGTAGTCTTCCTTTTTGACCAATGACAACTTCGTATTGTAAACTTCGTAACTATCACAAGCTTCTGGACGACCCACCTATGCTGGATACAATGATATATGCAAGAATCGTGAAACCATGCTTAAACTATATAGTATGCCTGTTTTAGCATATTGATGATGGTGATTTCTACATCTTTATTGCAGGTCCGAATCCACTATTTGGAGGATTGAAAACAACCAAATCTATCTTTGGAAGGTCAAGTCACATTTGGGTAGAAGGAGAAGGAATGCTTCATGCTTTGTATTTTAAGAAAGCAAGTGATGGTAGCTGGACGGTCATCTACAAAAACAGATTTGTAGAGACCGAAACTTACAAGCTTGAGAAACAAAGAAACAAGCCTTCATTTCTGCCGGCCATAGAAGGCCATTCACCTGCCATTTTGTCTGCATATCTCCTAAACTGGGTGAGCTTGTTGTTTATAAACTAATTAGATTACAGTAAAATAATTAGCCTTGGTTCCAAGTTCCGATCAGAGACAACTCAAAATTAATGCGCAAGAATATATTTAACAAGGTCTTAATGAAACTTTGGACAGAAAATTCCCAGCTAGGCCTGCGCGTGACTTTGCATGACATGTTTTGTTACTTTTGTGTTTTTGGTGTACGTTTCAACAGTTGAGATTTGGTAAAGTGAACAAATACAATAGCAACACCAACGTGTTTGAGCATTCAGGGAAGTTTTACTCGGTTGCTGAAAATCACATCCCACAAGAGATTGACATCTTCACCCTCAAGACCTTAAAAAATTGGGACATCAATGGCGCATGGAGTCGACCTTTTATAAGCCACCCAAAGGTCGCTCTTTATATGCTTTAAAATTATTACATATTCCCTTTTAAGTACTCCTCAATTGTCTGCTTATTATCAGCTTCAGTTGATCTACAATTTCAGAAAGATCCAACTACAGGAGTGCTAATTATTATGGGGGTGTCACCAACCAAGCCTTTTGCTACACTTGGAATCATTTCCGGTACGCTCTATATTACACTTTTACTGGGGCCTGTTGCGACGCGTAAACCTCAATGACATGCTTGCCCCTTATTTTGTTTTCAGATGATGGAAAGAAATTGGTTCATAAAGTGGATATCAAATTGAATAGGTGCAGTCTTTGCCACGAAATAGGTGTTACCCAACGGTACCATTATTCATATATATACATATATATACACACACACTTTTAGCTGACTTGTAGTTATAATGTAGACTGTAAAAATGACAGTGGAACTTGGTTACAGGTTCAATGTGATCATGGATTTTCCGCTAACCTTGGATCTAAATAGACTTATTAGAGGAGGCCCGTGAGCACTTACCCCTTTCTTTTGCTGAACTCTGTGATTCAATTTTTAGAAGTATAAAAGTGATCTGAATGGACTTTATTCTTTGCATGCAGATTATTAAAGTATAACAAGGAAGGATACGCCAGAATAGGGGTAATGCCACGCTATGGCGATGCCAACTCAATCCAGTGGTTTGAGGTGGAACCAAATTGCACATTTCACATCATCAATTCTTTCGAGGATGCCCACGAGGTAACTGAGACTCCAAAAGCTTATTGACATAAATGAACAAAATGTCCAGCGTCCACATAAAAGCTCAATATTGTCACGGTAGCAATATTCATTGACAAAGCTGCTACTTTTTCCCCCAAGACCGCATTTTACTTTTTGTTGACAGGGCCTACTGAATTTTTTGACTGCTTCTGCAAGCACGCTAGTTTAAGTAGATTTTAATGTGTATCAACAGGTTGTAGTGTGGGGATGCAGAGCTCTTGATTCGGTGGTTCCTTGGGTTGACCCTAGTTTGAATCAATTTGAGGCTTTTTCTCATTGTTATGAGTGGAGATTGAATCCGCAAAGTGGGGAAGTTAAGGAGAAGGATCTCAGTGGAACGAAAGTACTGAATATGGATTTTCCTATGATCAATGCAAATTTTGCAGGCATTCAGAATCGATATGGATACACTCAAGTGGTTGATCTTGCAGCTAGCTCCACTGCAGGTACTTCTATGGGGGGAAATCTCTGATAAATTTCAAACTGCCTTATCATATATGTGTGCTAGTAATTTCATCTTCTGATCTTTCTCATTGATCATTTAGGAGTGCCTAAATATGGAGGTCTAGCCAAGCTCTACTTTGAAAAACCATGCATGGTTATATCTACGGTGAGAGCTTACTCTGAATAAGATGGTCTGCTTTCTGATCATGCCTTTGCATTCCATGACCACGAACTTGGCTTTGTTAAGCAGAAGGATAAACAACATGAAGAGGCTATAAAGGTGGAATACCACATGTTCGAGAAGAATGTGTTTTGTACAGGAGCAGCTTTTGTCCCTCAAAGTGATGGCGTTGAAGAAGATGATGGTTGGATCGTCACTTTCATTCACAACGAAGATACTGACACATCTCAAGTAAGTTAATTCTTTAGCCTTTGCAGAGAATCAAGTCGCTTACTTAATTTTCACTTTCTCCTCACAGGTACATATAATTGACACAAGAAGGTTTTCAGGAGAGGCAGTTGCCAAAATTACAATGCCTCAACGAGTTCCATATGGCTTTCACGGAGCTTTCATGCCAATCTCATTGGAAGCTTAATTTGTCACGCTGTGTTGGTCATCAGTCCTCTGAACAAATGCGTGATAAATGATGACGTGTATATATGTTCTGGAAAATACCTTCATCTCTCTCTCTCTCTCTCTCTATTATTATTTTGGGTTGGGGGAGGAGCTCCTTTTCCATGCTGTTCCCAGCGTGTGGTAACTTATATTTTGATTCATGAGCCATGTCATTGCCAGAAAAGAAATGACATTGGCAGCATGACAGAAGCAAAGTTGTTGAAAGGCGTGTGAGTATTATAGATGCAGAGTGAAACAGGCGCATGTCTTCTGTACATTTTTTGTGTATATTGAATTGAATTAGCATTGAATCATATAGTTGTTTCTTTGATTTCATTCCCACGTTTTCCCCACTTAAAACTCGTCGGGACTCTGATCTCTATGATTAAGATGATTTTTCAATTATATACAAGGATAACTTGTCATCTCTACCCTCACTCAAAATAAGTTGCGACACATGAAAAGTAGATCCTACAACTAAAATATAAGAGGCCCATATAGTGGACTAGTACCAATGCCCTGCTTTTTTAGTTTAAAAGAACTCGCATGGATGTCTACTTTTTGTACTTACAAATGTCAAAGAGGATTAGTAGGCTACATATTTACAGCCCCTTGATAATCTTCCAACCTTGTGACAATAAGCGCCGTACATGGGCTTAAATTATCTAAGACGAATCAAAAGACGCATAGACAAGTACAAAGGATTGTTCGGACGGCAATCAGTGGACTCCACGTGGGGCCAATCATATTTCAAGCGGCTCAGGTTGATCTTTGATGAGCACGACGAAACAGAGCATAATTTTCATTCTGATGCTCTCCCTTCGATTTCCCTATTCAACACTAGAAGGGGCAGAGCCAGAGTGGAACCAGATAACAAACAACTCATATTCATCTACATGTTAACTGGGACACACAGGAATCATGCTACGCAAGCGTAAAACTGTAAATTCCACAGCTATTACTGCCCACAAAATCTTTTCACAATGATTTATTATTGTCCCTTGATCAGAGCCACAGACCTCCTTACGAACGCAATTTGTCTTCACTTATAAGAGATAAACTTTGTTAATTTTCCGAGAAAAAGACTACTACATAAACCAACAAGCACATGAATCTCCTCCTTGTGGGGGCTCTTACAGTGAGAAGAAATATTAAAATAAACGAAACCTTTTGCAATTGTCTGCACTCTTTGGACAGAGGATAACTCTAGAGATTCTCCGCTAAATATACATTTCTACCCCTGATATGTTAAGGGGCCAAAAAACCCTCAGGAATCAGTAATCTGGTAGGCAAGATATCCCAGCAATGAGCAAGTGTTTGGCAGTGTTGATTATGATTCTTTCATTGTTGCTGGATGTGCAATCCCAAGGAACCCCAGAGAGCATGCAAGATATGCCTCAAACCATTCACCCCAGTAAAGGGATTATAATAGCGATCCTCACCGTGATGTTTGGCATATCTTTTCTGCTTCTGGCTTATGTAAAGTTCTGTAAAAGCCGTTCGACCGAGTCTCTGAACCGAGATATGACCATTCCAGGATTAAGTCGATCAGGGTCGAGATATTCCGGGATAGACAAGCAAGTGATCGAAGCACTGCCCTTTTTCAAGTTCTCTTCACTCAAGGGGTCAAAAGAAGGCCTAGAATGCGCCGTTTGCCTGTCCAAGTTCGACGACGCCGAGGTTCTTAGGTTGCTGCCCAAGTGTAAGCATGCTTTCCACATGAATTGCATCGACAAGTGGCTCGAATGCCACTCGACCTGCCCTCTTTGTAGGTACAAGGTTGACCCTGGTGACATCAAGACCTTCAATTCCTCCATCAGCTCCAGGTTCCTTCGAGTTCCTTCCGACATCACAGAGGTCCCCGATCTTGAAATCTTCGTCCAGAGGGAGCAATCAAGCCAGGGCTCTTCCATATTTGACAACTGGAAACCTGCGCACAGGCTCAATCACAAAATAGTCATATCCGATGTTGCCACCAGAAGCAGGTGGAGTGATCTTAATTCCTCGGACTTGCTGTCGTTGAATTCTGAGATCCTCAGTGCCATGTCGAGCGCCACATTCTCCGCTTCCAACGAGGAAGACAACTCGTTCACGCTGCTTAACGCTCCAGGGGAGAAGAGATCCATGTCGGAGATTGCCAACGTGGCGAGATTTGCAGAGATCAGCGTGCACGACGATGTGAGGGAAGAGAGAGTGAGGAGGATTTGGTTGCCGATTGTGGAGCGAACACTGCACTGGTTTGCGGGACGAGAGAGCAACACGAGAGAGTCGGAACACAAAGGATTTGCTTCAAATGTTTGATCGTGAATTTACTGTGCACTGTGCTGTGCTGTACTAGGTGCCCTGTCCTGCGCTTGCTGATTTTGTCGGTGTGATCAGATTTATAGTACTCATGTATTTAGAAGAAGAGGAATTTCAAATCGCGTCGGATATTTCGGGAAAGTCATTTGCAAAATCTCGATAAAACAAATATCGAACGGCGGGTTTTTTTCTCCCCCCTCTTTTTCTGTGCTCTTTTTTCCCCTGCGTTCCTGAAATTCCGGCTTCTTTTGTTTTTCTGTTGAGCATGCACACAATCTTTTCCTTTGAAGAAAAATATCTTTCTTTTTTTTTTTGGCCTTTTCTGTGTGCCACCTCAGATCGTGTGACAGA
Source organism: Prosopis cineraria (assembly GCF_029017545.1). NCBI lineage: Eukaryota > Viridiplantae > Streptophyta > Magnoliopsida > Fabales > Fabaceae > Prosopis > Prosopis cineraria. The sequence goes on from NW_026555346.1 coordinate 5,277,471, forward strand.
ATCTTTTGGCAGTGAGGTGAAGGTCCTTCCCTGATTAGCCGCCATAGCTGTGACACGTGTGTGGTTGAACATTGCTATTAGGAATGAGATGTTCTCCATCTGTTGATTTCATGCTATTAATTCAATTAAATAAATTTTAGAATCATCTGTTGAAAAATTTGTTCATATGAAGAAAAACATAAAAAACAAAAAGAAATCAAGTATTCCAGACAATTGTTGGCTAATGATAATAAAAAAAAATCAATCAATAATATAATTTAAAATTCATAAGAGCGTTTCTTGGGCAAGCATGTTGCATTAACAGGGTCCTGAGCAGCGGGTGCCGTTCATTGTGATTGCGTTTTGTGCTTATCCTTGTCAGTCTTTTCACTTTACGTCCTTGCTTTTATGTTGATGATATATTTAATTAACTCCATGATCAACCCCACAAAAAGGAGAAACTACGCTTTATAACCATGAAAATGTGACTAAATTACTAAAATAATAATGGCATGGGAAAACTAATGCATCACTGCGACCACCCCGTTTTAACATTTCCCATTGTCTTTTGTTTTTGTTTCTTTAATTTTGCATTTTGTTTAGCCATAAGCCAATAACGCTACACAAACACGCGCTGCCCAGTTTCTAAATATTCCCTCAATTTCTATTTCATGCGCGAATCGTTTCTAATTATTTTACACATGTAAAAAATGGTTGGTTAAAATGAGCTAGATTCTCCCAATTTTTCAAAAAAAAAAAAATCAAAGTTTTTTTAAAATTACCCTCAGTAAATTATATGCCCACCTTAAGTATATTTCTATTATTCCCTCTCTTCACCATTTTTATTGTAATACATTATAGAGAGGGGCAAATATTACTAACTAAAATTATCTTGGATAGTAAAGGTTCTTGTCGCTTAAATAAGCAATTAGGCATTCAAATTTCAATTTTGGTATATATAGCAATTTAGTTAGAAAAAAGTAACTAGTTACTCATCTTGGGAGAGACCATTTTTGGAGTCGTCAAGATCCACTCCTTATAGATACCCAAGGGGGCAAATTCAAAAAGAAAATGCTGCCTAAGTTTTGTAAAATAACTTATATTTTAAATACTCGGTTTTATGTGCGGAACGAGAAGTGGTATGACGTAAGTCTTTCTAATCACACGAAAAAAATTAATTTTGCTTGTTTAACCGTTGATTCAGGATTAATTACTGGATCCTGATGAGATAACTTTGTTTCTTGTAGAGTCGGGCGCCATTTTTATTGTTGATTCGGATCGCTCCAATCTCATGATCTTCTGAAAGGGCATATGAAGCGTGTGCGATAGAATGAAGGGTTCACTTTATTATATACATCGCAGCTCTCTGCCCTGTGATGCTCGCATAGGAAGATCTAATTTTTGTAAAATGGGTTAGATATCAAGAAACACACTCCCAGTCAATCGCGCATGTAATATTATAGAATATGAATTTTTGATCTACTTATTAAATCGTTTGACTGGGACGATTCGTGTTTTTTCAAAGCAAAAATTATCCAGCTATTGTAATATATAAAGATAATTAAAGAAAGTCATTCTGAACATGATGTTTCAAACCTTATCATGCCCTGCTTTGGATCAATAAACATGCCGGCCTAATGATCACTATATACAATATCAACTTATGACCATCAATCATAAGGGGGAAATGATGACCGATTACTAGTTATTTTCTAAACTTTATCGTTATTTTTCTCTTATAAGATTTTTTTGTGGAATCTTTTCACTCTTCATTAGTAGGAATTTTTTTCTATTATCTTTGTTTTTCAACGCCGCTCTCATCGGCTCTTGCCTTGAAAGGAGTGTTTGACGCGTGTAAATGTACAATTGATTTTCCATCTCTTTATGTTGAGGCATATTATTTCTTCTTTTAAATTGAGTTGTTGAGAAAGGAACGGGGTTTGATTGTCATTGGTGAATCAACAGTTGTCTTTTTTAATAATCGATGATTTATATGATGGTTAATCATGGACTTTGTTACTTCTCTTCATAGGCAAGGAAGTATATAATTTTTTCAATATGCATTTTGATGATTTTGGTTTATTGCCGGGGTCTCAACTTAAGCTTCTCATTTGGATTGGTGGTGGTTTACAACAGATATAAGGATGCTTTTTTGTGATGCTAGTAATTGTTTTGTTATTATTGCTAAAGGTTTTGGTTTTCCCCACATGAAATTTGATATGTGTAAATGATAAATTTGCTATTTAGATAACAGTTATTTACATAGAGATGAGATCGTTAACTTGTTTCTATAAAATCTCATTGTTATTTTTTAATGTAACTTTTAATCACTTAAAATTTTTATGACAGTGGCGACATTTATTGTTTTTTAGTTTTATTTTAAGGTTTCAGATGGATAATGTATTTCTTTTATTTCTTTATACTATTTTATATTAAGTTTAAGGTTTTTTTTGTCATGTTGCTTCTTTCGCTTGTATTTTTTTTTGTTGTGCTTTACTTGTCTTTGTAAATCCTGCAATTTTCAAAACTATATGTTTTTGATAATATATATATATATATATATATATATTGCACGGAGTCTAACTTATAAAAGTAAAATGATTTATCTAAATTTTGCAAACTGCTCACAATTCATGCTTAATTGCTTATGAAGCAATCATCCAAGTATGTTACTGGCACTTAACTCCCTCCCATCCTCCTTCGATTGAAAAAATAATTATTTCTTTTGATATGAATCTCTCAAAAGATTAATTCAAGAATCAAAATTATAATTCTAAGCAGCTTGTATGACTATTCTTTTTTTTCCCAACGAAAAGCCGGTGTGACTAATTTTATTCAATATTTTAAATCTCACCCCTATGGAATGAAATTTTTATATAGTCGTACATACTATTAATTGCGGTGGGGGAACGTTGCGTTTTTTCAGAAAACAACTATTCATTTTAATAATTAGAACAATGCTTAACGTTTGACACTGTGATGTTGATACGCTAAGAATATCAGCACGCAGAAACACTCCTCATGAAACATGCATAGAGAATTCCTGTATATTTCCACAGATGAACGCTCCCTTAAACATTGTCGTGACATTTGTCTACCAATAAATAAATAAATAGTTCTATCAATTACAGTACAATGATTTCTAAAATGTGCTTTAAGCCCCATTTTTGATGGGCTATCAAATTAAAGCCCAATTACATTTTGAGGCCTGTAAAAGTAGCCCACAACATTCATTCTGAACCACATTGCCAAAAGATGGCAAGCGAAACACACAGAGAGAGAGAGAGAGTAGTCAAACAAAGAGCTACAATGGCGTCATCCTTATCTGTAGCTCCAAACCTCTCCACAGTCAGACATTGTGCTTTTTTTTTATTACAAGGCCACGGTAAAAATACCGTGCAAAAGGACAAAGGTTAGGTCATATCAGAAGACATAATGCTTCTATAATTTGTTGGGGCAACATCAAACAGAGTAATATCAAAATGTTCGCTAGAAGCCATATGGGCCAGAAGATTAGCATAGCGGTTTGTCTCTCTGTGGATGTGTTCTAGAGTGACCTCCCAGCTCCTCATAATGAGATTTCTAATGCTTTTGATGATTTCTGAGAGAGGATGATTCTGGACCGAGGGGTCATTAATGAGTGAATGGCCTCCATGAAATCAGAATAAACGTTGATTTTTAGAATCTTTGCATACCAACAGATGTTTAGCCCTTCTAGAATCCCCATAAGTTTGGCAGTGATAGTGTGTTGGTAACCAAGGTTTTTAGTAAAACTTTTGATCCAGTTACCCTTGTCGTCCCTGATAAGACCTCCACATGCTGCAGCACCATTATGTTTGCGCGAACCATCAGCATCAAGTCTCACCCATCCAGGATTTAGAGGCTTCCAAGTGGCTTCATGTCTGGTATTGAAATTGCTCAAACGGACAAGCTTGGAATGAAGCTGTAGATCACTTATGATTTGCTGAGTGCTTAAGAAAGCAATGTCTTTGTCTAGACTTTCATCTTCGGAGTAAACTTACTTGCATCTTGTTTTCCAGATGTTCCCGCAAGCTTGAGCAAAAAGTTTCTTCTAGGGCAATCCTCTAGAATGTCTGCTGCCTGCTTCATTATTAGCATTTCAAATAATTCAGTCCTGCAAAGAAAGAGAGAAAAAGATATTATGTTTGGAAGGTTTAACTAACATTTCCCAAACCTTCTTAGCATCTTTACAATCTCTTAAGATATGAATAGAAGAGTTAGGAGAGTTACAACTCAGCTGACAAGTACGTTGTTGCATAGTGTTCCCATTAGAGGGCATAAATTTTATCTGTAGATGATCCCATGCTGCTTTCCAAAGGAAGTATCTGCAGTTGGCAACCGACAACCCTCTCATCCTCAATCCACTGCAAAGGCACATTTTTCTTGGTTGTAGAATTTTCCCTTCTTTACTAAAAGGAAGGAATGTGTTTATTATTATAAAGGTCACATTTTCAATCCATGCATTGAAGTTTTTTCTTTTTATCTTTTAGGTTTAGTGTCAATGAGCATGTAAGATAAATTTTATCTGATTATACTATTTTGCATTTTTATCAAATTATACTATTTTGTATTTTTTCCCTCAAAATTTTCTTATGTGCTTGTTTGTATTGGTCTGACACAGAATTGTAATATTCTGACACATGACATCAGCTTTATCACCAATATTTGTTATTTAAAGATTTCCATATAATTATTCTCCAATAAATATTCAAAACCTTCTTTTGGATAAAAAAGGGTTAATTTCTTATTAATTATTGTTCATTATTGCTATTTTGTGTTATGAGATGATCATGTTTTGCCACTATAACTAGACATGTTTTTCTATACGTTACATTAAGTCTAAGGAATGAGACGCACTATTCAAAGCTTGTGAATTGTGTGACTTGCTAAAATATTTATTTTATATATTGAAAATTGATATGTTGATATATTAATATATTAATAATTGTCTAGGTTGCCAAGACAGTAGATCTAATAAAGGCTAAAGGGGGAAGGCTACTAGGGAACCAGGACCTGTCAAAGGTGCCAGTACAGTTGTAGCTTTCACTGGGGATCCTGATGGCTAAAAGTTTGAGCTTCTTAAGAGAGGTCCTAGTCCTGAACCCCTTTGCCAAGTAATGCTTTGAGTAGGTGACCTTGATCGTGCCATAGCCTTCTATAAAAAGGTCAGTGCTGCTTACTGCTCTAGTTTCTTATTTTTCTTCAGTTTCAGCTCACTCAGATTTAAGCTCACAAGAACCCAATATTTCCAATGTATTTGTTGATTTTTAAAGTCTTTTGGCATGCAACTTCTCCACAAAAGGGACAATCTCGAGTACAAGGTAAATTTTCTTCGTACCTACAAATAAGATCCATGGCTATTTTTGTACCAAACATTATATTATGATGTATTATCATCTAGTTAGTTTGCTGTGGTGTTGGTGTCGTTCTGATGTTTTTGTATTGAAGACGTTCACTAAGAAATGACAATAACAATACCAATAATAATACTTGATATTGAATATTTTATGTAATTTATGTAGTGATTTTTTCTAAAGATTCTATTGGGTTGTTTTAAGGTAACTAAGGGAGAATTGGTTTTGTATTATGACAGAAGTGGATTTGGTAAAGGTTCTAGAACATTGTTTACCTGTCAATTTCCTTTTTCTTATAAAATGTAGAGCTTGCTATTTTTTAGATGGGGGAAACTGATGTTTTTGTGGAGGGGGATGAATTACTCATTCCAAGCTAATGAGGAGGTAGAATAAAATGCAAGAGTGTCGCATATTATGGGGTATGAGGCTTGAAAAATTGTCTGCTATTTCAAGATTGTTGTAAAAGTGGTTCCCTATCAAGTAGAAATCTAGCTAGCCTCATTTCAGCAATTTTGTCCCTGCCTTGTGAAATCTGTGCTGATGGTATTTCTAAATTCCTCTGCATGGAAAATATTTTTGTGAAATCTATCTACTATGTTTTTTATTTCCTTCTACCTCTGTCTACCGTAAGTGGTTTCTGTTGGTGTCCAATACACAGTAGCCATGATAGGATATGATCCTGAAGATAAGAATGCAGTTCTAGAACTGATATATAACTATTGGGTTACCAATTATGACAAAGGAAATGGTTATGCACGGGTAGATTCCATTATTTTCTGTTTTCAGAAGAAGGCATTATTTTCTGTTTACAATGACTTACTCATTGTAAGAATGCACCTTATTGTGTTTGGATAGATTGCCATAGGCACGAATGATGTTTATAAGACTGCAGAAGTAATAAAACTTTTTGGAGGGAAGATAATTCGTGAACCTGGGCCTTTGCCAGGTATCAACACCAAGATAGCAGCTTGCTTGGACCCTGATGGTTGGAAATCGATATAGCCCCTTGTTCATTTCACTTAAATGATACTTGTTATGTGGCTTGAAGCCTCAACGTTGCACCTATCAGAATTGTGTTCGTGTGATAGTAACAGCCAAGTTTAGGCGATGAGTTAAAATGTTGTGACTTGTAATTTTGAGTGGATAACTACAATTTAGGTGATGTACTTAAAGTAGTTTATTGTACAATTATTTCATGTATGACATGAGAAATTAACCATTTATCTAAAGCAGGAAACCAGAAGTAGAAGTCTCAAGAGCTTGATGAGTGCTTTGATTTTTCTCATATTAAATTAGTTTTTCCATACTCCAAACCATCTTTTCCAAGTATTGCATGTCATGCCTTGGTTTCATTAATAGCTTGACTTATCTATCATTTCATGCAGGTATTTGTTGATAATGTTGATTTCCTTAAGGAATTGAAGTGACAGGAATATTAGATTCAATACTTCTTCATGAAGGCAGGGGGGACCCGGGCAATTTTGTCCGTTTAATCAGTCTTATTGATAACTTACAATCTTGAGAATCTACTGCCAATTAGAATGTACATCGCCTGTCTATTGACCATTCCCTTTGTATATTGTTGTAGCAGTGATAAGTTTCTTTATCATGCCAGCTAATGGTTTTTGAGAGGTTGAAGACATTTATTTGATGACTTGTTTAGAGAAGAAAAATAGGGAAAGAACATTAAAAATCATAATCACACCAATGACTGCTTATGTACTGTTTCCATTTTCGTCTCAATGATAGTTTTATTTTTTGCCCAGAAACGCATTAGAAATTTATGTTTTCCGAGAGTATCCGGATGGTAAAGCACACAAGCATACAGGATATACATGATTATGAAAAAAGAGGTTAGCAATGCAGCATCTATGGAGTCCTTGTTCTTAAATCAAGAACCTGTATAAAACAGAGCAGCGGTGAACAAGGATACTAGTAAAAGACAAAATTATTATGAATACTGTCTGGCCCCTGAGCAATGCTTGATGAATTCAACGACCACAGTTGCTGCATTCATGGTGGCGAGATGCAAGAACTCGGTACCAGATATAGCTCTAAAAGCAATGAAGGGTACCCTCTATTGAAAGGATGTTAGCGCCACGGATGCACTTTCCATGTCTATGGGACTTACGTTCAACTTACTATATATGAAGCTCTTGTAAGCTGAATTTAATAGGAATATGCTTGCGCTTCCTCCTCTTAGGACTCTCACAACCTTTGGCCTTCTCAAGAAACATGTTGAGTTGAAACTCCTTTCCAGTCTCAACTCCTAATCAATCAACATGCATGGGGATCAATGTAGTGGCCATTAGTAATTTAATGTTATTGGTACTAAGGGACCCAACAGTCAACAGCTTTTGAGACATTTGGAAGAACATGGAATCAACAAGAATCTAAAAGGTATGTTGCCTTCCTTCAGGAGTGCCATCAACGGGAGAAATTTCCTCTAGTTGGTGCCATATTGTTGAGCAGATTGTCATATGAGCTTCCATAATCGATGTTTGTGGTGTAATCAACAAATTTTAAGTAGCCTATTTCCCTGGTATAATCTCCATTGGCTTCTAAGGGTAACTCATCCTCAGGCCCCTGTCATATCGTTGCATGATACCACCTAATGTTAGAACGCAGGCTTTGGTAACCAGGACCTGGGGGAGAATCAATGTGCCAAATTTTGATAGACAATTGTTCTTGTATATATTGTTTTCATACATGATCTACCTGCCAGCTCCAAAGAGCTAAATGTTCCTAATGTTGAGGAATCAGTACATCTCCAATATTTAGAGATGGGTTTACATTCCCCGCAGTGCCACAATGCGATACTCCTTTCACTTGGAAAAAGCTCAGCAAGAGGTGAGTGGTTACTGTTGCATTTTTCTGCACAATAGAGTACTCATTTTAAGAGCAGACGTGTGTCATTATAGCTTGTCAAGAGGAAAGAGGGTTTCGCAAAATGCAACTATACCATGCTTAATCCTATCATTACCAGTATAACAGGCTGATCATGAATAGCTCCGAAACGAAATCTCTTGCCTTCATTACAAACCAAGAGATAATTAGCAAGTATGCAAAGAGAAAGCTCTTGTCTCAAGTGATTTCAAAGTAAAAAGATAGAAATCGAACGATGGTTTCTTTAAATAAAATGACGACTTGAGTGCCGTTGACCATGTTTCTCGCAAAATTTGTCATGGAGAACTGGAAAAGAGGAAATAAAGCGTACCGGCAAAATCTATGTTAGTGCGTGTGGAAGTGCGGAGAGTGGAGAAGAGGATTCAACTCAAACGCATTAGGTATGACCAAACCTACGTAGCATTCTTGTTGGTTTACCTCAGCAATTTTGCACAGCAGACCCAGCGTCAGAGCACCACTTGCATGTTAAAATGCATTAACCCACATCAACGCCGCAAGCAATTTGAGTAAGAAAAAGATACTTCAACCAAAAAAGGGCAAGTGGAAAAATGAAAATCGTCGATAGCAGGATTCGAACTTGTGCAGGTAGAGCCTAACAAATTTCAAGTTTGTGTCCTCAACGACTCTGACGCTTGCTGAACCTACGTTCATTATATCTAGAGCCACCCAGGAACTATCAAGATGTGATATTGCAACAGTAGAAATTGTTAATTAAATATTTTTTTTAAGAATGGTCATATTCACTCTACTATAAAAAAAAAAAGTTAGCAATACACAAACTCATATTATTCAATAATGCTAACTGCCATGAAATTAAGGATGAATATAAACAATGCAAATTTCATTTCAAAGATGAATGCACCGTATTCATTCTCAAAATGGGTAGAGATTTTTTTTTCCCCCTGGCGACTGACAATCTAAATTTCAAATCCATGGTTATACAAAGTAAGCCATTGAAATTAAATGGTAAGATATTATAATCTAAACGTTCAAGAATATTATGTTCGAATTTTCAAATTTTATTTTTGTATTATAATATTTAAGAACTAAGCAGTGTGAGTCTATATATCAAGTAGAATAAAAAGTGTCCAATTTAAATGGGAAAATTGATCTAGGGTGTGAGCAATTTTATCGGGTTAAAAAGATCAAAGTAGAGTAATAAATATGTATTTTTTTTGGCATATAATGATGTAGAGGCAGTAATTTAAATTAAATTTGAGCTGTCAATTTGAATAAGCCCAACAAATTTTAAAGCCAAACTTGAAAGTTAAAAAAAAAAAAATTAACTTCAAGCTCATTTAAGTCACTCAAAGAAATCTGAATCAAACCCAAACTCAAATAGATTTAGTTCAAATGTTCAAATTCATTTTTTTTATTATCAATAAAATAATAAAAAAATAAAATAAAAATTAAAAAAATGTTATTTTTTTTATAATTTGAATATTTTAAGAATAAAATCAATGAATTACAATTGAGTTTGATTATATGAATTTTTTTTATATGAGAAGATACTCTAAGCTTTATCCAAATTATTGACTCTCCAATAATGTAATCTCACCAAAACCAAGCAACCGAATTTAATGATGAGAATGAATAAATAATAATTAATAATTATATAAAACAGTAATATCTGACGTCGGCAAAAAAAAACTCTGCTGCAATACGGATAAAACGGCATAAATAAAATGTATATAATATTAATATTAATTATTAAATATTAATATAATGATTAATAACGATAATGATTAATATTAGTAATCAATTAATTCATTAATTGATTAATTCATCAATAATTGACGACATCGAGAAAAATAACGCAAGTCTTCGCCGGTGAATACTCGAATTGGAACGCTGCGTTTTAAAAAAGCCGGCTTGTATGTGTGACGCAGACACACACAGAAGTCCCAGTTTCTGTGGTTTTTCACTCCCGTCACTGGCTCTTCTCAGATCCGTCTGGCTGTCATCCGGCGAATCGATTCTGGCTGAGTCGCCATGGTCATGGCGATTAGGGCTTCTTTTGTTCTTCTATTATTTCTCTCGTATGCCCACTTTAGCTTTTCGCTTTACGAAGATCAAGTTGGCCTTATGGATTGGTGAGTTCAATTTCTTGTGTATTTGCTGCTCTTCTTGGTCATTGAGAAGGAAGGTTGATGAAAATTTTTACCTTTCGAAGTTTTACCATTGCTGGATACTTAGTTTACTGCTTTTAGTTTGACCCTTGATGCTGGTCTTTGATTTATTGTTTATCAATTCAAACGTGCTCGGATTGTTAATCAAATTCATGTATCCTTAGTTATTGATCGATCAATACCCGCGGCCTCGGATCCATCTAGATTGATTATTTTCATAGCGGATTTCATTCAAACTTTTGAAAAGTATTTCGGAAACTTGGCGAGCTGATAGCCTGTTTATACTGTTTAATACAGCTGTAAATTAGACATTGCTTGTGATTTGAATTTGTTATATCATTCCAGATACTCAGGTGCTTAATGTTTTCGAGTTCTATAGTATTCCTATATCTACAGTACCTGCAACCCCAGAAAATCATGTGATGAATTTGCCTGTAGAGTTCACAAGTTTATGTTGTAATGGTTTTATCTTCTCTACATTTTAAATATGCGACCACAAATTGCAGGCACCAGCAGTACATTGGGAAAGTAAAACACGCTGTGTTTCATACTCAAAAGACTGGACGAAAGCGGGTTTTGGTGTCCACCGAAGAGAATGTTCTTGCTTCTCTTGACCTTCGTCATGGAGAAATTTGTAAGTTTGATTTGTTCAACTGGTTTCTCAGGACTCTCAGTAATTTAGTTTCTAAAAAATTTTGTAATGCCTACAAATTTGCAAGACGAATGTTATTAGCATTGAATTTATTAACTTGTGACCAGCATGAAATTAAATAAAACTTTCCCGAGTAATATTATTGCTTTCTCAATTATCTGTTCTGATTTGTGAATCCCTCCATTTGAAATCAGAAATTGCTGAACTATGTTTCACTTTTTCGCAGTTTGGAGGCATGTTCTTGGGACCAACGACGTAATCAATGGACTCGACATTGCCCTGGGAAAATGTATTATGCTTCAGCTTTCTTTGATATCTACTTGTAGAATGTTAATCATACCGTCTAACAGTTATTGTAAATGGGCTGCTTATAACTTGTCTGATTAAAATTTCATGTCATGAGTATGACTCAATAATGTCCAAGGTTCTTTTCTCTCCATGATATTTTGCTAGTCCTTTCATGTGTTGTTATCTAAAACTTGTGTCTATTTTGAATGTATAATTATGTCTTTGGCCCTCAACTGGAAGCTATGGTCCTCCACCAACATTTGTAAACAATAAGAAACAAGTATCCTTTTGCATGCGTGGTCATCTGCATCTCCATGTTTTCTTTACTGATTTTCCATTGCAGAATCACCTGAAGAACTTGTAAATTATATACATTGGCCCTGACTCATCAATTAATGTTCTTTATATTCTGGCTTGACCGTCCTTCTGGAAGATATTAACACACAAACATGTTATCCCATGAAGAGAGAAAAGCTAATTTCAAAAGGATATCTCTTTCATTTTGATTACTTGTCATGTCTATTGCCCACATGTCTTTGGGTTATGTGCACCTGAAATGAAAGTTCTTTGGTTTTGGCTATGACATTGTTTTGGATACTGTATGACGTTAATGAACCAACGAAAGTCAGCGTAGCCACTTACACCATCACCATTGAATCATGGTGATGTCAATGATTGATGAGCTTGAAATTTAATTTGTTTTATTATACTTGTATGCGTTTTTTTGCTTTGTAAGTGATTTTTCAGTATATATTTGATAAAGTAATCGGCCTATATTGGTGATCAAATTCATTATTGTGCATTGAATTGTTTCAGATGTTATTACTCTTTCCTCTGATGGTAGTATATTGAGAGCATGGAACCTTCCTGATGGCCAGATGGTTTGGGAGTCTTTCCTTCCGGGCTCAAAAGCTTCAAAGTCAATATTAAATATTCCTGTGAGTAAATGATTTGTTGGACATGCCAGACTTTTTAATGTTAGATATACATGTCATGCAATATTTGTATTTGATAAGGAAAGAAGGCAGTTTAGAACAAGAAGAAATAGTACCAGATGGGAGAGCACTGTACTACATCATCCAGACAGTGAAACAATGCACAGAACAAAATGGGCTTAAATTGCAGTTTTCATCCATATAGGCTTGTACTTTTAGCAAACCTGCTATTCAATCCTCATCAGCCTATGCTTATCCCTCAGTATCATTCTTATCTCTGTCATGAACCTGCCCTTCTTGCTGGGTCATTAGTAATAACTAAAGTTGTAGTTGATAATACACAAAATTTTCCATATATATGCAATAACTGGTATTATTATTTTTGCAGAAAAATTTTAAAGCAGAAAGGGATGATTTGATTCTTGTTTTTGGTAATGGATGTCTTCATGCTGTTTCCAGCATAGATGGTCAGATTCTTTGGAAGAAAGATTTTGCAGGTGAAAGGTATGATGCATATGGAGTTTTGTTGAGCTTATTATTCTTTTATGTAGTGTAAGGCCATGTTACTTATGCTGTCATCTTCATCTTATTTGCAGCACTGATGTTCAGCATCTTATTCAGTCTCCACATGATGATATAATCTATGTAGCTGGTTTTTCTGGCTCTTCAAAATTTGTTGTACATCAGTTCAAAGCCAAGAATGGAGACTTGTTAAAGTACAATGATGCGGCATTTCCCTGTGGTACTTTTGGGGAATTATTATCAGTCTCCAATGATATGCTTGTGATATTGGATGATATCAAGTCAAAGATAGTAACAATAAACATCAGGAATGGAGATATTAACTTCAACCAGAAGTATATTTCAGAGCTCATTGAGGATTCATCTGGGCAGGCAGTCATTTTACCATCAAGGCTTCCAGGAATGTTTGCTTTAAATCTCAATCCCCATGTTATCCTTCTTAAATTGACAAATGAAGGTGATTTGGTTGCCGTGGACAAAATAAATAATGCTGCAGCTATTAGTGATGCTCTATCCATTTCAGAGGGTCGACATGCTTTTGCATTTGTTCAACATGAAGACAAGAAAATTCATCTTTACGTGAAGGATGTCAATGCTGATGCTTTGGATGGTGACTTTCTTAAAGAAAGCATAGTAATAGACCCTCAAAGAGGGTATATTGATAAAATTTTTATAAACAACTATGTCAGAACAGACAGATCTCATGGGTTTAGGGCATTGATGATAATGGAGGATCATTCACTTGTACTAGTACAACAAGGAGAGATTGTTTGGAGTAGAGAGGATGGCCTTGCTGCAGTTGTAGATGTAACAGCATCAGAACTAACTGTGGAAAAGGAAGGTGTATCTGTAGCAAAAGTTGAACAGAATCTCTTTGAATGGCTCAAGGTATAACTGCCATTTGTATACTATAAACCTGGACGTCTACCTGCTTAATCCAATGCTTGTGATTCAAAAGAGAAACACTTGTAATTGCTGGCAAGAAAATGAGAAACACACTTGGGTTCTGTTTGGTTGCCAAAAAAGATAGGAATGGAATGGATTGAAAAAAATCAAAACATAAATGAACTAAATTATCCTTCTCCCTCATGAATATAGTTCACTTATCCCCCTCCACATTTTGATCATTTTATTTTTGGTTTTTTTTTTCATTCCATTCATTTCTAGCAACTAAACGGGCTCTTATAATTATTGGCATGCCTCTGTGCATGGATAAAATACTTTATAATGTTTGTGCAATTTCTACTCTTATTTTTTCTGACTTACGAAATGTGGTTGGGATATTTTTAGCTGCTTCTTTAACTGTGCATTTTCGCTGCAATTATTTATTGTTGAAAGGGACACATGCTGAAGCTCAAAGGAACTTTAATGATTGCAACCCTAGAGGATGTAGCAGCAATCCAAGCGATGAGGTTGAGGAGTTCGGAGAAAAGCAAAATGACTCGTGATCATAATGGATTCCGTAAGTTACTTATAGTGCTTACCAGGGCAGGAAAAGTTTTTGCCTTACACACTGGAGATGGACATGTAGTTTGGTCTGTGCTATTACGCAATCTACGTAAATCCAAAGCATGTGAACGTCCAGTTGGGATTAATATTTATCAGTGGCAGGTTCCACATCACCATGCATTGGATGAGAATCCATCTGTCCTTGTAGTTGGGCAGTGTGGCTCAGGTTTGGCTGAACCAGCTGTTCTTTCTTTTATTGATGCATACACGGGGATGGAACTCAATGCTTTGAGTCTTGCTCATACCATCGCTCAAGTTATTCCACTTCCTTACACCGATTCAAAAGAACAGCGTCTACATCTAATCATAGATGCTGACCAGAAAGCTCATTTATATCCCAGAACACCCGAGGCTATTGAGATTTTGCAACATGGGTTTTCGAATGTGTACTGGTACTCAGTTGAGGTGGATAATGGTATTATTAGAGGTCATGCCTTGAAGAGTAATTGCATTGGTGAAGTAGTGGATGAATATTGCTTTGTCTTCAGGGACTTATGGTCAGTTGTATTTCCGTCTGAATCTGAAAAGATCATAGCAACTGTGACAAGAAAATCAAATGAGGTATGGTGTCTTTGGTAAATGACTTTTTTTAGTTGAAAATAATAGTCCTCCTTCAAATTGGGAATTTCAAATTCTACTACACCTGTTATTGCCTCCAATACCTCCAATGTTCTAAGTTTTTTGTTCAATGTTTGTTTCCTTTCATTATCTATAGTGCCTGTTCATGGATGCATACTTTACTCACTATATTGTCTTTTCCTATCACAAGGTGGCTTTGTTAGAAACCTATAACAGTAAGATTATGTAAGACTATTGACATGAGGAATTCCACAAATTTGCAATTTTTCTCCTGTGGCAAGTAAATTACTGCTTTCTCCTAGCTTTATTGCGTTGGTTTTTTCCCCATTTTTATTACCTAGGTGGTTCATACTCAAGCAAAAGTCATGACTGACCAAGACGTCATGTACAAGTATATATCAAAAAATCTGCTTTTTGTTGCAAATGTGGCCCCAAAAGCCAGAGGTGAAATTGGAACAGTAACACCAGAGGAGGCATGGCTGGTTATCTATATCATTGATACTGTAACTGGCCGCATATTGCACCGCATGACTCATCAGGGTTGTCAGGGTCCTGTTCACGCTGTAAGCATTTTTAACCACTTGATCATTAAAATGGTGCCCAACACAAAGACTTTATCTCACTCACTGGAACATAAATTTTATAGGTATTTAGCGAAAACTGGGTTGTGTACCACTATTTTAACCTTAGAGCACACAGATTTGAGATGTCAGTTGTTGAAGTCTATGATCAATCTCGAGCGGTATGGCAGTGAACTTTTCTTTGTATAAAGATCTTCCTTGTATATTTAAATGTTTGTCAGTAATTTTAAACTTGAATACAATTCACAGGATAACAAAGACGTGTGGAAGCTTGTTCTTGGAAAGCATAATCTTACATCGCCTGTCTCTTCATACTCCCGACCAGAAGTCGTAGCTAAATCACAATCATACTTCTTTACCCATTCTGTGAAAGCAATAGAAGTGACTTCAACCGTCAAGGGCATAACCTCCCAACAGATTCTTATTGGAACAATCGGTGATCAGGTTTGGGACACC
This sequence comes from Prosopis cineraria, assembly GCF_029017545.1. NCBI lineage: Eukaryota > Viridiplantae > Streptophyta > Magnoliopsida > Fabales > Fabaceae > Prosopis > Prosopis cineraria. The sequence goes on from NW_026555346.1 coordinate 5,293,383, forward strand.
ACTTTTTCTTTTGTTGGAATACCTGTTCTATAAGAACTTTAGAACCAAGAGATCTGTATTGGCTGCATCCCCTGCGCAATTTACTTTTTTCTCATTTACTGTCATTCTCCAATAAAATCTAATGATCCTTCTTACATTTTCTGCATATCAACTGGGAAATTACCTTCTGCAGGTTTTGGCCCTTGATAAGCGTTATTTGGATCCTAGGCGAACAGTCAATCCCTCGCAAGCTGAGAGAGAAGAAGGAATTATTCCTCTTACAGATTCATTACCGATCATTTCTCAGGTAGCTTTTGTCTGTTTAACTTCTTGTTCTTGCCTTTCCGCAAAGCAGACGCTATGTGTGTGACTGTACAATCATTGCAATCAGTTGCCATATGAGAACATAGTGGTGTCTTTTTAATTTGCCTGCATGCTAACAGGTTATCTTTCTTGTAGCTTGTTTATAGTAAATGTTATATTGTTCAAGGTGAGGTACTATGGGAAGAAGGAAGATAGGGGAGGGTAAGGGGGATTCATTTTGAATGGAGAAATTTCCTTCTGCAGGTTTTGGCCTTCGTAGTCCTTGTGAGATGAATCAAAAGTTCAGCTGATAGACAAACTTTCCAATTTATTCTTTCCAGCGTGCTGCGGTGGTATAACCATGTTTGCATGAGGCATGCATACCAAATTTGTAGAATGGCTATCTATCTTTTAGCTGATATATTTGTTACATGGATGTTGTTTGCTAAGACGACATGATAGTCCTCTAAACGATTATAAAAATTAGGACTTCAAGGGCCAGCTTTTACTCTTATACGATATTGTTTGCTATGACTGGGATTTAAATGTCTGCCTGTAATTAGTTGGCCTATGTAGGCCTGTTTGGGCAAATGCCTGACCACTACTTGAACCCCAGTTTCTGTTGAAGGTTAACAAGTATTCTGCTTGAATCTCTGCAGTCTTACATTACGCATGCCCTTAAAGTGGAAGGTCTCCGACGTATAATAACAATACCTGCCAAGTTGGAGTCTACTTCACTGGTCTTTGCATATGGAGTAGATCTATTCTTTACTCGGATAGCACCTTCAAGGATCTACGATTCATTAACCGAAGATTTCAGCTACGCACTACTTCTTATTACAATTGTTGCGCTTGTAGCAGCAATTTTTGTTACCTGGATATTATCGGAGAGGAAAGAACTACAAGATAAGTGGAGGTGATGTTTCATCATTTTTGCTTGGAGTTTCTTTTAAGTTCTGAACATTTAGTAGGTTTTACTCAGTTTTCTCGACAAGGGAGGCACAATCGAAACTTGTAGCTCTTATTGCAATTTTTAATGTAAAATTCAATTAATTTAGGATGATTGGAGGATGATAATTTAAATGTTGTAAATTTAGTAGTATGAAATAGGGTCAGACTCGCGCCCTTTCAATGTGAAAGTACGGTGGATTGCAGCTGGCGGTACGTTCCACTTTATTTTCTTCAATGCCTCATTTAGCGATGAAAATGGGTTTTGGTTTGAGACGGTGTTATGGATTTTTTCGTTAGTCATTTCCCTCTTTGATTAGTTGCGGTCTTACAGATTCAATTCTTGAATTTCAATGTTGGGATATTTTTTCCTCCTCAGTTCCGAGTTGAATCATTGGGATACAATGATAATGTTTTCTTAGTAATTGAGATTGGTTAAGACTGCAACGAATGCTGAGGACAGCGAAACACACGGTGGTGTAAAACCTAGAGATGATATTTGGGTTTCTTGTAAGTGAAGACACGCATAGTATGAGAAGGTTTTGGAATACACAGAAGTGGAGGGCAGGTAGAAGACAGTGTTGATCGTCGAGGAAGCACAGCGATTCCCTGATTGCACGTGGCTAACAAATCCATTGCTGGAAGACTGAAAGTGGTTGTGTCATTTATTAGTGTGTGGAGTTGACAAGGACAAGGAGATATTCCACTCCACGGTTGCCTCAAGTTATGTGGACGTGCGCCCACGTAGTTCATCTAATCCGTTCTTCTTCCTCAAACTATTGCCTTGAGCTGTATCTACTATCTAGTTGTTGAATTGAAAACGACGGAGCTGGACCAGTCATTCAGTTGCATGAATTATAAGGTTAAATGCTCTCTTCATCCCAAGTTATTGGACAAATTGAAATAAGATTATGTGTAATAATAAAAGTCAATAATAATACTTGATAAATTTACTTTTACAAACCAAAATCATGAACTTTTAATAATGTTCTTACATACTTAATTATTACATATTACACTATAATATCATTTTAGTTATCTCTCTATTTGAAATATAATAGTAGAAGAGAAGAGTATCATTAGTGAAATTTTATTTTTTTCAAATTATATTATATTTTGAAAGAATAAAATTTTTTAAAAATTATTTTATAATTTGGAGTGGAGGAAGTAATGTTTTATTTATTCTTATAATTTTAATAATTTTCTCATAACTAAAGCAAGGCATGATGAGGTTTTCTTTAATTAGCAAGTGAATAGCTGAACTGTTGAGACGTTTTTGAGTACATGAATAATGTGACGGGAAGCATTCGATTGAGATGGGACGGGCAATATGTATTAATTTGCCAACAAAGTCAGGTGGATGAATATTACAACGTTAGGCTGTCATCTAATCATGGCTGTCATAAGTTTATATTCGGACGGCGACGGGGAGCATGTCAGAATCACGTGCGAGTTGGCGTTGCTCAGTTTCAGGCACTGCCCACGTGATGCATGCTTGTCCCTATTCTCCCTTAAGCCATGTTTGGTAGGTTGGAATTGTGAAGATGGAAATGAAATTGGGATAGGAATCTGAATAAAGTAATGTTTGATAGATATGAATTACAATTCTTGGGAATCCTAATTCTATGAAAAAAAGCTAATTTGAATTCCTTATGTAAATCTATGGAATTGGGAGCAATTCTATAGAATTGTAATATTTAAGACACTCTTGCCCTCATACAAATTCCAAAAAGACAAATTTGCCCTAAAAAAAATAAAACCCTCATATGCTAGCAAAAAAAAGAAAAAGGGAGTATAAAAGGGTGAATGATATTTTTGCTCATTATATATAAAACGTTATAATATATATATAAGATAGTATTATATATAATATTTGTATATAATTTATATATTTATAATATTTTTTGGTATAAGAAGTAGAATTGATTTGTTTGACATTTTTCTTCTAAATCTACATGTTAGTGTATTTATTTTAAAGTAGAAGGGATGAGAACCATTGCCAATTTTATTTTCAAAAAAATGTTCCCTCTGATGATAAAACTTTTTGTTCGGCCCAGCTAGTGAATAATAGTTACAGATATAATCTATGATTTATAATATTTCATTAATATATAAAATACATAAGAAAATTGGTACACAATTAAGTTTTTATTATGTTTTATTTTAATTTTTATATAGGGGTATTTTTGTCTTTTAAGTATAATTTTATTTTCATGTCTTGCATACCAAACAAAAGTAATGCAAAGATTCCATCTAATTTTCTTGACATACCAAACATACTTTTATAATTCAATTCTATTCCAATTCTGATTCCAATTTCAATTTCAATTCCATCAAAAACTATTCCATCATACCAAATGGGGCCTTAATCTATCTATTTTGTAGGATAAAAAAGAATTTTATAAGTCATTTAATTAAATTTTTAATTTAATTTTTTATCATCTATTAAATATTATAAAAATAAAATATATTATTAAAATATACATATTTAATAAAAAATTTAAGAATTTATTAAATTTTAAGACAAAGTTGTAGAGTTTTAAAGTGTTATTTGACGCTAGTGAAATATATTAAAAATAATTTATAAATAGAACTAGAGAAATACATCTTGACGTTTAACCATAATATCATGTTTTGGGAAAATAACATTTAAGTTTCAAATGAAATTAATTAATTTAAATTAAATCTCAACCAATTACAAATTATCAACAAAGTCTCTTAGCCCTTCAGTAATAGTAAATTTAATAATTTTATAAATTTAAAAGTTTGGCTCTTAATTTTATAATTTTATTATGATACATTTATAATTTTTTTTAAACTTTAATAGAGTTGAAGAATAAATAATAGGTAATAAAAAATAAATGATCTATCTATTTTATTGATAAACAAGCAATGGGTAAAGAATGAATAATAAACTCAATTTCTTTTAACATTAAAAATAAATATTTGTGTTCCTGTTAAAATTTTAAAAAATAAATTGTAAATGTATTATAATGAAATTATAAAATTGAAAGTCAAATTTACAAATCTCTAAAGCTATTAAACTTAATATTTCTCAATATTAAAAATAAATAATTATATTTTTGTTAAAATTTTAAACATAAATTGTAAATATATCAAAATAAAATTATAAAATTAAAAGTTGAATTTGCAAATCTCTATAGCTATCGGATTTAATAGTTTTCAACATTAAGGATGGACATTTGTATTTCATGTTAAAATTTAAAAAATAAATTATAAATACATCATAATAAAATTGTAAAATTAAAAATTGAACATGTAAATTTTTGGAGTTACATTTATTACCATTAAAGAATCAACAGAATTTGTTAACACTCTAAAATTAATTAAGATTTAATTTGAATTAATTACTCCTTTGACAGTTGACACTTACTCCCACCATTTTTATTTATAAAAGAAACTATTATTTTAATTTTTTTTATATAAGTAAAATCACATTCTTCAATAAGCATTTATTACAAACTTTTTAAATTATTCTTTATAATTTTATTATTCATAATCATAAAAAATAATTAATAAAGGTTTAATTAACACAATTAATAAAAGATATTATAGTTTAATTTTTTTATTTTTAGACACATTTAGTATAGTAATTGATTTTTTTTAATTGTGATATAATTTTTTTTATCTTACAAATAAAAATGGAGGGAATAACTGTCATCGTCTCTTAATTTTTTTTTTTTGGGGGGGGGGGGAGATGTTCGGATGCAAATCCTTTTTTTCAGCCAAAAGCGATAATCATAACTTTCAAGCTTCAATGAAGGATTCTCCCTTTTTTTTCTGACTCTCTATTCTATGATTTATCTAAGACCAAATCCCTTTTTCAGTTAAAAATTGAAAAAAAATAATATTTTAACCCTTATAATTTCATGTAATTATTAATTTAATCCTTATAGTTTTAATTTTTCAAATCACTCCTTATAGTTTTAGCTATGAAAAAATAACACTTCAATCCTTATAGTTTTATACAGTTGTAATTTGATTCTCCTAGTTTTAATTTTTAAATCACCCCTTATAGTTTCAGCTGTTTGAATTATTAGTTATTAGCCTTTAAACGGTTATGAAATTAATCTAGCAGAGTCTAACTCAGCATGATGCGTATTGGAATTGCTGAGTTAGTTTTTTTTTTTTTTGCAAAAAGAAATAAAAAGTCACACCAGATTAAGCGCAAAGGAGGCTTCACTTTAAATATAATGCAGAGGATAGAACCTTAATGTTTCGACGCTTCTCCTCTCAGAGCTTCACAATACTTTTGGATTTTTTGTGACTGGTGACATCTGAGCATTTCTCCTCTTCCATTCTATGATATCGACAAAGAGATTGTGGCAAAATAACAATATGAAGGAAAAGTCTGGTAGACGATAAAAGTGCGAGGGAAGAAAGAAGAAATAAGGTGTCACTTGAAGGAAAAATCTGAGAAAGAGAGACAATAAAGCTAAAGCGACAGTTGAAGTACCCAACTGAATATTTATTGTCTGGGACATGCGTCAGTCTTGTTGCACTGAAGATCTTAATTTTTGACTGGTGGTTGTAAATTTGGTTGCTGGTCTGGTTATGTTTTCATTCTATTCTTCTTTTCATATTTTAGCAAACAAATGAGACTTTTTATTCTATTATTTTTTTGAATACTTCTACTATTTTTGAGGTTACAGTAGTTCAAAATTTGCAAGTTGCTGGAGTTGGAATTATTTACCCTCTTGTTCAGGAAGATTGTGGTCAATTTGATGCAATGCAAAATAGTGATATGAAGTCTAATTTTTTTTCTAAAAATTGAAGTGCTCAAATTTATCTTTAAAGATCAAAGCATCAAAGCATTTTTTTTCTTGGCATTAAATTGATGCCATTTTTTTTTGGATAACATAAATTGATGCCATTTTATTTGCAATGAAAGTGGTGTATTCTCCGCAAAACTATTTCAAACTGAATCAAGGAAAAGAAACTAAATCAGGTCACTAAAAACGAATAAATAAATGGAAAAGACAAAACTAAACAAAGGAAATCAAATGGCTCATTATTTCTCTATGTTAATAAAGATTATAGGTTCCAGGGACTACAAGCATTAACTAAAGAGAGCATTAATATTATAAATTAAAGAGTTACAGTTGACTCATCATCTTTAATTTTAGAGTTTAAAATATACTTTTTAAAAGATTAAGGTTTAAATCGCCCATAAATTTATAGTTCAGGGTTTAAATTGTACATTAATCCAAACAATAAATATGAAAAGTAAAAAATAAATGAGTATAAATGTAAAAGAAAAAAAAAACATAAATTTACCCAAACCATGAACTACTTTTAGAAATTGATTTATATATCATGGTCCAGGGGCACGGTAATGAAAAGGTAATATATATGCATATTCATCGGTTTTTCTCCATATCCACGTGTTCAAGCACGTGAGATTTTGAGGTGATGCCCATATATTCATCTCTAATCATCATTTTTTATCGTTATAAACACCAAGCCAATGTCTGTAAGCTACTATTCCTGCTTTTGGGTTCCATAATGCCACTTTTGGTACGCTATAATTGAGAGTGGAATTAAAATTCTGAAGTTTGTTTGTTTGGTACGCAGAAACCCAATCTTCTAAAGAACTAATTTTATTAAAATCATGTAACTCACTTTCATCATATCTCAATGAAAACTCAAATCCATCCCTTTCACTTATATAAATTTTTATCCTACCCCACTATCATATCAAACATATTTAAATATCTCACTCTCATTTTTATTCCATTCACAAATTAGCGCTATTGCAGCTTTGACAGTTTTCGAAGTATTAATTAGCGGATTCATGTAAATAAAAGTTTCCAGATGCTACCAAGTGGGTATGGTACAATGACAATGATTTGGATCTTTTAAACATCATTACAGAGTTGGATTATTAAGAGTGTGTGTGGAGAGTATTGTTTGAGAGAGTATAATCCCTTAATGACACTAAAATTTTTCACTAAAATTTTTCAAAGATTAATCTCTTGGTTGCCAACTGTAGAAATATCATGAGAGGAATTCAAAAACATTTACCCAATTTCATAATAAATGCTAGATTTTCAAAAAAAAAAAAGTACATTTACTTTTTTTAATTATATATTTCTTCCATTAAAAAATATAAGATATTTTTTTAGGAGTTGGATTTTAAAAAATATAAGTTATTTTTAGTATTCCAATGCATAATTAATATGTTTTTTTTCCAAAAGTTCATAATAGATAAATCAATTTATATTTACTTTAAAATAAAACAGATTATTAATTATTAAATATAGATAAATGTGGAATGCTAGTGTTAGTCTGAAATTATTAATTACTTATTAAAGGTAAAATTTGATTGAAAATATATTTTATTTTTTAATAAAAAAAAGTATATAACCATATGTATATTTACTGATTGGTGGTTTGAACTTTACTGGATCGTCCCCTTTTAATTTGTTGATGAACGTTTAACATATATATATGTGTGTGTGTGTGTGTGTGTTAAAGTTGATCAAATGCAGAGAATTGCAGGAAAATATGAGGGATGTGAATGGGAAATGTCTAACGGCAACAACTGTCGTAGGATCCAGGAAATTAGTGGGAAATGGGTTGAAGAATAATGGCGTGATCTTCACAGGCTATCCAGTAGTTCGATATACACAACCCTCAGGTTCGCGCTTGTATTCAACGAGATTTGACGCGTCGTGTCCCTTGGTCCCAGAATCAACGGACTGTTCTCATACGAGAGCGCTGCAATGTTCTCTGCATCCACCTTCGGGGATTTCGTGTGTGATGGGAAAAAACTGAGAGACTTGAACCCACAAAACCTCTGTGGCCTGGACATCTACAATGGCTTCTTAATACGCTTTATCAAAGCCTCAAATGCATATCTGGGCCAATCCCAAGACTCGGTGGTGATTGATTTCAACTATTACCGTGCGGACGACCCTTCAACTCCGAGCTTAATCGTGGAAGTGTGGGAAGGTGGTGGAGTGGCGTTCTTCAAATATGGAGCCAAGCCACATTGGGCCAAGAATTGGAATGTGGCTTTCTTGGGTGTGCAGGATAAGTTTGAAGGGTTCATTACAGCCAAGCAACTATTGGATCCTGAAAATAGGTTCTCAAGTAAATGGTCAGATGACGTAGTGTATGGCAAACGAGGGGAAAAGTTGACAGGTGTGCGTTGGAGGGCTGTGTATATGTTCTGAAGACGGACATTGCAGTCCACGAAATGGGTATTTCTGCAGACAAGGCCTTGTCTACAAACAAGCTCGAGTTTGTAGTCACTCACCATAATCCTCCATCGCTTGATGCTATTTTAATTCGGGGTGCATGTACATGTATGTTGTCCTATTTGTGATCAGAATGATATAATTTATATAATTAATAAGTGAGAATTCACATTTTATGGGAAAGTTTCTGAATTCTGTATGGTAAACATGTATAAGCAATTACGGATCAGTCATGGATTGCATAGACTATAGAGTACCGCATGACCCTAGCCAGTTCCTAAGCTCACTTTCATACAATATTTGGTCAGTCATGAAGTGAGATAAGTAAACAGTCTGTTATTTTCCCAGACAAATAAACATATATGTCACTCGAGTTTCCCAAAATTTGAACTCTCATGCTGGTTGGGGGGAAAAAAAGAACTCTTCGTTGTTACGTTATGCAGAAAACGAGTAGATGATGATGAAAATCATAATGCAAAAAAAAAAAAAAACAATGATGAAAAAACTAACGCCTATTATATCTCCTCGTAATTGCCTCCAGAAAATAGCGAAAATTGATTAATTACAGAGTCTATCTTTGGCTTTGCACCTCTGGAATGACATTGGACCCTTTCACTTCTATTCTATATGTAGTTTTTGTGAAAAATTACGTGAACCCCGGCCAGATAAATAATTTAGTCTTCAAATATTCATTAGCTTAAGTGGAATAAATATGAACTCCCGAAATTCGGGCATATGTGAAATTCATTCTGGGGATGGAAATTTGATGGAAACTAGTGGCTGTGAATGTGTCGGCATTGATGAGTGAATAATTGCGAGTCCGTCTGTTGGGGGATTGCACAGTGTAGTGTAACATTTTTGGGTTGGCGTTGGGCAGCCCAAACGCCGTTTGGAGGCCCAAAAATCACGTTTGACTTGAGGCACACAAACTCGCGCCAACTACCGATGTCGTCCTGGAATTATTGCCTTCACTTGTATGTAAGCATTCGGCCATGGGAGGTTCAATCAGAGGCATACTATATGATCGATCTAATGTAAGGTACTAAAATGTATTGGTAATTAAACTAGTCAAAATATATACTAGTTTATAAGTTAATAATCAAAAATCGTAATTGAGATATAATCAAACTGCTTATAAATAAAATATTTTATTAAATCAATCAATATATTAATTTAATAATTTATCAGTTTGACTCAAATTTCTATGACATAGCCAACATTAAGTAGTGAGCTAATTATGAATTATGGCTCCTGTAAATCTATACTCTGACGTTGATCATGTCAGAATCACGTGTGTGGTGGGGTTGCTCCATTTCAGACACTGCACGATGTGCGCGTCGTCTTTATATCTCAGATCTAGACTTGGGCATTTGGCCGTCAACCACGGTAGTGTTCCTTCAATAGTTTCATACTCAATCAAGCTCCATCTAGTTTTTAATTTTTTCACATTTCAACCCCTCGCATTTTTTTTCCATGTCTATTTTTATAAACAATAAAAGGCATAATTTATTTTTCCCTATTTTGCATTCCGTAGACCCTCTATTTATTTATAAAATTTATTCCCCCTCCTTGTGCTAGTGAAATGTTGGATCACTTAATATGACCTTATTTTTGCCAAATCGTTCTTCCTCAAATCACTTAATCCTTTCTTGTCATTCAATTTATCGTTTTCAAGTTTCTCGAAGCCAAGTAGATCAAGAGGACTCAGGACAGGCGTCTCAAAGCCAAGTAAAAAAAAAAAAATTAAGAAGCAGAAGTGGGTATAATGTTTGTGTTTTATATTTAAACTACTAAAATATTATACCTACACACACATATATACATATTAATTTAAAAAAAAAAAAATGAAGGGAATAGCGAAACGAGTTACGAAGTAGAGGACAATTAACCAGCGTACGCAGGTATGCAATATGAATATGCTTACAACTTCATGTCGGTTGGACGGTTTAAAATGATTTATTCATTATTCACAGATAATTAAATAATTAAAATCACTTGAATCCAAAAGGACAGGACAAGATTTAGGTACCTATTATTATTATTATTATTATTATTATTATTATTACTGTTTTTTTATTTTAATGAACAATTTAGATGAATTGAGCCACTAATTTCCGACTCTTGTCTCTACTTATTTTTTGAACAAAATCCCGTCTCTCTTTTTATTGTTCAGTTTTTTTTTTTTGGCCAAATCTTTTTTTCTTCAGTTGAAAAATCAGTAGTATGTAAATTTAAATACACGACTCAAAAAGCTAAACATCATCGAATATTTGGGCTTGTGAGGCAACCTATTAATTAAAAAATAAAAATCTGCTCAGTAATGTGACTTTAGAAAATGTTTTGAAGAACGAAAAATTAAATATTATTTTAAAAAATGAAAAAATAAAAATATTTTTTAAGTATTCTAAAATTATTATTATAAAAAATTAGAGAGAATATTAAAAATACTTGTTTTCATTATTTTTTTATAAAATATTAATTTTCATAATAATAAAACAAAAATATTTTAATTTTTAAACGAGCCCTTATTTTGACCCATCAATATTTATTGCAGGATACTCGAAGTAATGAATGTTTCCAAATGGCACATGAAATTCAAAATAACCAGAAAAGTCAAAACTGAAAAAAAAAAAACTAAAAAGCACATCTAATCTAAATAAAAGGAAGAAGCAGCACCGTTGATCAATCACAATTCATAAGTAACATATTTAATCCCAATCTTTGCCCAAAAATAATACAGGAAAAGAAGCTGGCGCACTGCATCGTTCCTTGATTTGCAATACACTCTAAGAAGCCTTATCACTCATCCAATAAAAAATAAACAAATCCCTCCGCCCCTCCTCTTTGAATGCCTCGAAGCGTCGTCTTTATGAATTTCCAGCGCGCGCGGATCCCCACCGAAATGCGAAGCCCTGTGTGCCTTTTGTCTCTCATCCCCACGCTCCTTCTCTCTCTAACGCCATCGCTCCACCCTCTCCTCTCCAATGCGACCAATATGGCTGTACTCTCCTCAACTCCTATGGCGCCTGGGCCGACCGAGCGTCCTGTCACGCGCTCAACGTCACCTACCCAACCACCGAGCAACAGCTTCGCCTCGCCGTCGCTTACGCCAATCGTAACAATCTCAAGGCCAAGGTCGTCACCAAATTCTCCCACACCATTCCCAAGTTGGCTTGCCCTTCCGCTGATAATACTCTTTTCATCAGTACGGAGAAGTACAGTTCAGGTATTGAAATTGACGCTGCTAATTTGGTTGTGACGGTGGATTCCGGCGTGCCGCTTCGTGATTTGATTGACAGAGTGGAGGAGAGCGGGTTCAGTTTGGTGGCTGCCCCGTATTGGGAGGGTGTGACGGTGGCTGGGTTGATTGCCACGGGTGCCCATGGTAGTTCGTGGTGGGGCAACGGAGGAGCTGTTCATGATCATGTTGTCGGGCTTACTATTGTTGTTCCTGCTTCCAAATCTGAAGGCTACGCCAAGATTTTGAGGCTGGAACAGCACGATCCTCTCCTTAATGCTGCCAGATTATCGTTGGGAATGTTAGGTGCCATCTCCAAGGTCAGTATATCATTTTTTTCAATAGATTAGCTTTGTATTTTCTTTAACTTTAAATCTACTTGCATATATAAAATTCAGCTGAAAGATCAATATATCGATATTTCCTTCCAAAAGCTCACAATTAATGATATTATCGGCTGTCTCCATAGTCCATATCCACGTCTCCAAGCACATGTGATTTTGGGCGGGTACCCATGTATTCGTTTGTACTCATCAATATTCTCGTTATAAATTCAAAAATAATGTCTGTCATTGATTAACTTCTTTTGTATTCTTGCTTTTCGGTTCTATATAAAAGTATAGCATTTGCATGCTAGGAAATTCGAAAAAGTGGCCACGATAGATTATCTCGTTTAGTTTGTTGAATATCGTTTTTTGTTTATATATATAACGTGCAACAGGTAAAGTTATTAATAAAGCATAGGTTCAAGCGAAGCGCAACCTACAATTTTAAGGATGATGTTCATATGGAAGATTTGTACTTGGAGCATGCCAACAAGTATGAATTTGCAGACATCACTTGGTATCCTTCGAAGCACACGGCTGTATACAGATACGATTCCAGGGTTCCCTTAACGTCTCTGGTGATGGCGTATATGACTTTATTGGATTTCAACCCAATTCTATTTTGGTCTCCAAATCAGTTAGGGAAATAGGTAATTAACAATGAGTATCTTCTCCTCCTTTTGATTCTTTATATCTCTATATATTACCATACATGATAAATTAGCGCTGTTGCAGCTTTTTGTCAGTTTTCAAAGTAAAATTTTTAGCGGAAAAAGTGGCCACGATAGATTATCTCGTTTAGTTGTTGAATATCGTTTGTTTATATATATAACGTGCAACAGGTAAAGTTATTAATAAAGCATAGGTTCAAGCGAAGCGCAACCTACAATTTTAAGGATGATGTTCATATGGAAGATTTGTACTTGGAGCATGCCAACAAGTATGAATTTGCAGACATCACTTGGTATCCTTCGAAGCACACGGCTGTATACAGATACGATTCCAGGGTTCCCTTAAACGTCTCTGGTGATGGCGTATATGACTTTATTGGATTTCAACCCAATTCTATTTTGGTCTCCAAATCAGTTAGGGAAATAGGTAATTAACAATGAGTATCTTCTCCTCCTTTTGATTCTTTATATCTCTATATTACCATACAATGATAAATTAGCGCTGTTGCAGCTTTTGTCAGTTTTCAAAGTATTTATTAGCGGATTCATGTAAATAAAAGTTTCAAGATATCTAATCATGTAAGTTGTAATATGCTTCATTGTAACTAAAATATGTCCAGTAAATAAATTTTTATTGAAGAATTTCATGATAAATGCTTAAAATTAAAAGTACGTACTGTTATTATTTTTCTTGTTTCACACACACACACACACACACACACACACACACACACAGATAGAGATAGATGGTTTGGATTTTGCTGGATGGTTCCCTTTTAATTTGTTGACCCACCAATAATTTAGTGATGATATATATTAATTAAATTTTGATCAAATGCAGAAAAATTGCAGGAAAATAGGAGGGATGTGAATGGAAAATGCCTAACGGCAACAACTACAGTAGCATACAAGAAATTAATGGGAAATGGGTTGAAGAACAATGGCCTGATCTTCACAGGCTATCCAGTAGTGGGATACCAAGGAAAAATACAAACTTCAGGTTCGTGCTTATATTCGACAAGAATTGACACATCGTGTGCTTGGGATCCCAGAATCAACGGACTATTCTTTTACGAGAGCACTGCAATCTTCTCTGGATCCACCTTCGGGGACTTCGTGCGTGATGTGAAAAAACTAAGAGACTTGAACTCACAAAACTTCTGTGGCCTGGACATCTACAATGGCTTCTTAATACGCTTTATCAAAGCCTCAAATGCATCTCTAGGCCAATCCCAAGACTCGGTGGTGATTGATTTCAACTATTACCGTGCGGACGACCCCTCGACTCCGAGATTAAACCAGGATGTGTGGGAAGAGGTGGAGCAAATGGCGTTCTTCAAATATGGAGCCAAGCCACATTGGGCCAAGAATAGGAACGTGGCTTTCTTGGGTGTGCAGGATAAGTATCCCAAGTTTAAGGAGTTCATTACAGCCAAGCAACAATTGGATCCTCAGAATATGTTCTCAAGTAAATGGTCAGATGACTTAGTGTATGGCAAACAAGGGGAAAAAGTTGACGGGTGCGCGTTGGAGGGACTGTGTATATGTTCTGAAGACAGACATTGCAGTCCACAAAAGGGGTATTTTTGCAGACAAGGCCTCGTCTACAAAGAAGCCCGAGTTTGTAGGTACTCACCGTTCTCCATTGCCTGATGCTTTTGTGGTACACACACACACATATATTACTCTACTCGTCATTATGTAATTAATAATTAAGTGAGAATTCACATTTTATGGGGGAATTTTTCAGAATTTCGTATGGCAAACATTTATAAGCATCATTCATGAATTGCATAGACTATAGAGTACCATATGATCCTACCTCCTAAGCTGACCTTTTCATACAAATAATTGGTCGGTCATGCAGTGAGATAATTAAACAGTTTGTTATTTTTATGTTGAAAGTTGATATAAGATAGAAAGAGATCAGTGTTCAGCTGTGTCTGGTTCAATTTAATTATGGATCATCTCTACAAAAGATCAGTTGATTCTGCTTTTTATAATTCTGAAAGTTTATTGTGGAAATTTGACTAATCAAATCAAAGAAGGTAGCTAGTTTAGTGTGACGTAGCCATACCTTCTCTATTTCTGCGTGACGAATATATGAAGATGCAACTTGCAAGCAATAGCAAGAGTGACGTCTGCGTATGGGAAACGAAGGTGCGAAACTTTATCAGGGTTTGGCCGCGAACCATAAAACTGAAAGTAGCTGGTTATTAAAAAAAAAATGTGGATCTTTATACCAACAAAAAATTATGCAATGATCTCATCATATCTGTGTTTGAGAAATTAACTTTAAGAGAATAGAACATACAAATAATCTTCACACTCACAATAGCCAGGTGCTGTCCATTGATTCCATGGCAAGCTCAATGGTCGTGAGAGTGAATGAAGCTAGTGAATGACGAAGCATGAAAGAGCAATGATGATAACACACAATCAAGGGTTGATTTGAATTTCCAACTTTCTATCCCCAGTCATATTACTTTATTTGTGACTTTAATTAATTGGTGATTCGGCACTATCACACACGCACAAAAACCATCTTCCTTCCAGTAGCAGCTCTACTACTACAAATATGCAGTTTCTTGTAAGATTCGTGAGGATAATTCTTTGGTCAACATTAATTTGTTCGTGTTTGGCTTTTAGACTTAGCCTCCACGTGCAAATTCTGTGGTATGTCCTGCCATAAAGTTATGGGTATGTATCAACGTGTATAAATAGATCAATATTCATTTAACTTATTGGACTTTTATTTTCGATAAATACCTTCGATATTTAGTATTTTATAAAAAAATTAATAGAAGTTTAAAGGCAAAGCAAAGTCATTATTATAGTATTTTGAGATAAATATTAAATCAGAAGAAATTTGTTCTTTGATCAAGAGACAGTTTCTAATAATTGGGAGAAGTACATTCATGTCTCCTATAATATAATTAAATATCACAAAATTCATTAGCATTGCAAAATAACATCATTTGTTATGTGTTGTGTGGACCTAATCGTATCGTATTTCTAGACAAATAAATATAATTTTCCAAAATTTGAACTCTTTATTGTCACATGATGTTGAAACGAGTAGAAAGTAGATGATGATGAAACATTATTTTCCCCGAAAAAAAAAATCAATGATGAAAAAAATAACGCCTTATATCTCCTCATAATTGCCTCCAGAAAGTAGCGAAAAAGCACTAAATTACAGCGTCCACCTTTATATCTCTGGAGTCTGGAATGGCATCATGACATTAGACTTCTTCGTTTCTTTATGCTTTAAATGAAGGTGGAATAAATGAAAACTGGAATGTCTATGGAAGATTACTATATTGAGAGATTGAGAGTGAAGGAAACAATTTTAAATTTTCAAAAGCATAGAGCTTGCCAACTTGGCGAAAATATAAATTGCAATTTGTAACGGAAAATTTGGTACCATGGCACTTAATATAATTACTCTAAAGTTTATATTTTTCATACTATAATCTTATACTGAATAATATTGAGGTCATGTTTAGACATTATCAAACCTTAGGAATAACTTTTTTTTTTTTAGAACAGCCTTGGGAATAACTCGATCCGGGAAAAGTAAGTTGATAATTATTGTGCTAAATAATTGAGCTTTCCCGGATATCCCACCTCGGTAAAAATCGCGACAGCCCAAAATGTCCGACTCACTGCCTCAGTGCCCCTTTGAAATATGAGTAGGAAGAAACTCGCATTTGAACAAACTATATCTGTTACATTGATTTTTGACACTTTACATGATAAGTTACAGCTACAGTACTATCAACGTGAACTTATTAGATTGACCAATTACATTGTTCAATCTTCCGTCTAGTGGCTGATGGGGCCTGTCAGACAAAATGCACCACAACAAGCCCTAAAAAGCTGAGGGGGCTATCCCAAGGCTTCCCCATTAAACACAAAATATAAATTTATAGTAGCAAATCAAATGCTACTCACAGAATGTTGATTAAAATACATAGATATAAAGGTCTTCTGCTTGCTTTATATCAGCTTAACATCAGGCTTCGCAATCAGCCACATATGAAGTGGCGGGAATCTCACTTTCAAAATCGAAACCATGCTCTTGCCCTGAGAGTCACTTTGATACTCCTCCTTAAATATTCTCATGCAGCATGTAAGGGGGCACAGCAGTTGCTGACATTTTTTGACAAGAACAGAAGGAGCAGGTATCAAAGAAAAGCTTTATGAGTATAATTACATTAGACTTGATAGCAAAAAGAGATTCTGAGAACCTACCAGATTCTTGAATGTTAAAGGACTTCTCTAATTTTCATGATCCTTTATTTTGGTTTCCTTCAAATTTCTCTGCTGTTTGCATCCCTGAAAAGTAACCAAGCTGGGCCTTTTCTTGTGATTACTAGGTTTCTCAAATTTCAAATCTTCCCCTCTGATCATGTAGATATTCCCCAAATCTGGCAGGGTGAAATCAGCTGGATTTCTATTTATGCTGCAAGAATTGGAAATACATCTGTCCTTTGAAGGTGCTAAGGTCACACAACTACCAAGAACTTCCAATTTACGTTGCAGTGAAGTTTCTGTTTCTGTTTCGACATACGTCCAACTAAACTGTTTATTTCCTCTATTCTGCAAGACTGGGTTGGAGCTCTTAATCTTCTTCTTTCCAGACTTTGGGGATACTTGATTATTGAAGCTTCCAGATTTAATAAATTTCTCTTCATGCTGAATTGATGAAGATGCACCCAAGGTTGGTGAACTAAGAAAACAACCATGTGATTTATTTGATAAGTAATTCTTGCTGTAACTATCAGATGATGGTTGTTTCAGAGAACTGAGCGCCTTATCAATCTCCAATTTACTATTACAATTGCCATGATAAGAGGGCCTGTTGAATATTTGAGCACCAACACAAGCATTGATGGGTTTAACAGACCTCATTCCCGCATCCATAAGGCTGAGTAAATGCATGGCTGGTATTATCTCATTAGAATACGAATCCAGAGATCCCCTCATATTTTGTTGAGGCTCTATTCCATTATGTTTGCATGGAAATGGGTATTCTTCATTCATCTTATTGAAGGTTCCAGAATCTGCATTCCTACTAAGCTTTTCAAGGCCAGTAGCATTTAAATTCAAGCAATTAAGATCAACATCCCTGTTCATGTTCTGCTTACGTAGCTTGTCAGTTTGGAGTGAATTCATACCTATAGCAGTACGAGTAGATTGAGAGACAGCCCTTTTGGGTATGTCATATCCCAGGGACAAATGATTTGGGGTTAAGGATGCCCAAATATGAGAAGCTTTATCATCTGGATGCAAAATAGTCTTGTGCAAGCTACATCCTCCCGGGACTTGCAAAATAGAATCAGTGGATTCACGCTCTGCATTACTTCCATTCATCTTGCAATTTTGAGCACTACCACAAAGGCTGGATCCCATGGGTGAAAAATGAAATCCATTTGGTGGCCTCTTTTGGGAACTGGAAACTTCAGACTGAAAGGAGGACTGAGGTTGACAAAGACTTTTCATATTCAAATGGTTTCCAACATCAATTGGAGAAGAGTAGTGAACTGACTTTCTTTTGCCTGACCTCACATTCTCTCCCCGCAAGGTCATGCCATTTTCCCCATGTCTTCCCTGAGGTTTTACTTTCTGACCCTCTTGTAACAAGGTAAATTCCCCTTTTCCATAAACGCCAGCGCCAACTGTCATCTGTGTTTTCCTTTCGTTAGTAGATCTCGTCAGCTGATGGCTTCTATTTTCTGCTTCAGAAAGACGCCTCTCATGCTGATTCTTTGCCATCAGCTCCACAATTTCTATGGGTATATCATCTAATGTCCCCTGCTCAGACACTATGTTAGCTGTTTGATCACCACTGGTTTCCATGACACTTGCATGCTCCAGAGCTTCAACTGGTTTTTGTGTGTTTTTTGAACCAATAATTTCCTGCAAACATAAAGTTATTTCCTTTGAAACACTTGTACCCTATGTGCTTGATTATTGAGCCAATAAGAAGACATTCATGCAATGAATACATCAGAGATAAGAATTTCTTTTCCAAAGTAGTGGTTCACCACTAACACAAACTAAAAAGACCAATTCACAAGAAGCCCAACTGGCCACTACCAAGACAAGCACAGGCTATTGATAAGGAACTAAAAGTACTTTGAAGAATCATAAGAAGAAGCTAATCAACTAGCACGAATGATTACTGGACACATCACAAGATTAATCTGACTTTTCTTGTTGATGCCAAAAATCCATTTTGTAATTCAAAAAGTAAAAAAAAAAAATTCACAATGGAAAAGGATGAGGAAATTATACGAGTACAAAACTGATTAACATACTAAGATACTGTTCGTGCTCCACAAAAAATAAATATATCAGTAATTGAAGTTAAGAATGAGAAAGAAAAACTAACTACAAATACCATTTGCTTGTCCTGGAGATGATTCCCATCTTCAACCAGAGAGGCATACTCATGCTTTTTATCAGTAAAAATCATTCTAAGGGGCTTTTTACTTCTACTTACCTCACGACTTACCCCTTTGTCAGAAATAGCATCTGTTATCTGCTTGTAAGGAATGCTTGACTCTCCTACAACATCAGTTTCTCTGCCTTTCCTTATAAGATTATGTGCTTTTGATGTGCCCTCTTGTGAAGACAATGAGAAAGGTAGTTGATTCTCAATTTGACTGATGCATTTTTCGTTGTAAGCCTGAGCTTCCAAAAAACTGTTTGGAGAAAGATGTAGTCCCTCTATTACTCCTTTTTCATTCGTTATGGAACCTTGTGCTGAAGGAATCGGAAAAACTACAGGCATATTTGACATTAATTTTGCTCCTGTAACAGCAAAGGAATCTTCTACAAGCTTGTCATTTTTCCAACAAGATAAGGAAGCCAGATCCCCACCAACTTGCAGCATCTTCCCTTTTTGTTTGGACAAATTGCATTTATTTCCTAATTTTAGAGCATGAAAAGGAAAGCAATCCATCCCTTTTTCTGAAAAGGCACAAGAAGGTGATGTGATAGAGAGAGTTTTAGATGCATATGCCTTACTCACAACATGCATATTCTCCTCGTTTTGGTGTGGATAAGATCTCAAATGTTTGTCAACAACTTGTATCTTCTTCTTCTTCTTATTACCCATTGTAAGGCTTCTACCAATTTCAGGTTTACTCCAGTAGCTCTTCACATTTTCTTGTAAACCTATTGTGGAATGCACATCTTTAGATCCAGTATCCAGAATAGTGCCATTTACTTCTGCATCTCCCTCTAAGTTTTGACTTTCATTGTCCACCCTATGTGAGGAAATTTCAGCAGGTTTCAGCTCTTCATCCAGGAGAAATTTTTTTACATTCTTATCTGGATTTGTCAAGTCTCCCTGAACATCAGCAATACACAGAGAAATCGGCGGCGTCTGGAAAGCTGCAGATGCCTCGGAAGTACCATCAGATGGGAACCCTTGCATGGCAAACTTGCCAGTCTGTGTCTCAACACTTTCACTTAACAAGTCAGTTAGCAGGCGCACCTTTCGAGGCTTCCTGCGAGGCAAACCAGATGACTTTTCTAGATGATGATCCTGAAAATCATTTCCAACCAAATTTTCTGTAATTGTTGATAAAGCCTTTTGACTAGCAACTGACTCTATAGGGGAATGTCCAGTTGTGTCATGAGTAGTATGGTCTGCCACAGCAACTGCCTTGCCAACCTCCAAAACTGAACAAGTTTTGTTTAGTTCTTTCTGGCATTGGTCATGAGCAGAAATAAGTGTTCCTCCGTTACAAAACTCAGAAGAACTCGGGTCTGCACATTTGAGATTGCTTGTTGCAAGCTTAACATCAGAAACTTCATTACCTTCAAAGACTATCTCGAAAGAAAAAAAAAAAAAAAGATACTTGAGCTGCATTTGAAATCAGTGTAGTGTTGCTACAATCCATAAAAGTATTCACAGGTAAGGGGGAAAAATTACTGTTAGTTGACAGCTAATATAATTAAAATTTACCTTTACCATTTGTAGGTGCTTCCAGTGTGAACCATGGATAAACGTCAGGTGGTGAAACACTAGTTATTTGATGATTAAGCCTGCCCTCTACACCACTCTCATGATCTGAAGAAAACATAGAAAATCAAACCACACATTGTAAAAGACTGACCATAATACTCATGTAAAACTGAACCTTTAACTTACCTATCATTCTGCTGTTTACAACTTCAGCTGTCTTCTCTTTCTCATTATTAGTCCATGAGCAATCATTTTGACAGCTTAAATTAGTAGAACTATTAAGATCAATTCCTCTATTTTCAATAGTATCAGGTGTTGAAGCTAGCTGCAGCTGAATATCAGACCTGACAGCTGCATTACTAAAGCAATTGCTAGCAGATTTGCATCCAGTACAGCAACAATGAAATTCTCCTTGGTTATCTTTATCACTGCCTTCAGCAACAACTTCTTGCTGACAAGTTTGACAGCACCGCCATCTGAATTTGGGTACATCTAATGGCGGAAGCAAACATTGTTGATCCTCAGACTCACCATGGTTCCCTTGTAAAGGAAATGGCCAACACAATTTCCAGTCCTTTTTACGAATTTCAGATACATATCCGCTACATCAACAGTAAAAATATATCGGACATGAGGAACATAACCTTTTGAAAACGGACCAAAGATCTGTTATTCCACAGAAGAAAAATTAATTAAGTATTTTTTTTCTTTTTCTTTGCAAAAAGAATATGACTAGCCAACAACATAATGGATATAGCAATCTTCAAAACTATTCATTTGATCATAGTCTTGCCACTAAGTTAATAAATTGACTTCAACTTTGCAGTTCTGGAATCTGTTAATCTGAACATAGTGTGAATGGAGATATAGAAACAATATATGTCTAACTTGTCGTTCAAATTGCTTTTATATATCAATCCACCAAAAATAAACGATACTCAGAAATCATGCAAACTTAACTAGAATGTTTGTATCTTCAAGGCCTACCGTATTGAGAAATGATGATCACATTTTCCTGCATCACTCTTTTCAATAGAATTGGCAAGATCTATGGAGATGGAGTCAATCTGGATAAGTGATCCCATGACTTTGATGACAGTGTTTCAAGACATCCTTTGAATGAATGGTTCTCCACAGCGATGTTTGCTCATCTCCGCAGTAAATACAAGCAACCAAAGCTAGAATAGCATGAATAGAGTTTATATTATTCGACAGTAGTAGAATACCATAGTTGTATAATGGAAACAAGTTAAGGTTCTACGTACAAACTGAGTCAAGATTCACTAATTGAGTTATGATAATCACCACATTGTGAGAGATTTATTTTCATGTAAGCAAGGAAAACACCTTGAGACATATGAAGATATATTAAGCAAACTTCCCGGCAAACTGCTAGGGTTTATGCAACTCCTTACAAATCAAAAGGAAAGACGTGTTAAAGAAGACGACTATTACGGTCAAAGTGGAATAAATTATATGAAATCTTCAAACACGGTGATTAGACACATAAAATAACAACATTAAACAGTATGAAATCACAGAAGCCCTAGTTTCCCATCAATAACTCCAACACTACATAAGCTCAAATTTAGTATCTCCATTGTTTAAAATCATATAACGTAGATAACAAAGCCCGCGCAACCATCTAAGTTCATAAAAGGAAGAATACGTACATGAACTAAGACTCACTACATACTAGGGTTTTTTAAATTCCATGAAGAAAACTAGTCATGTTATGTCGCAAATATCTAAGGATAGGAATTGACTTCCGAAGCCCACAGCGCGCCCGCATTATGAAGTCAGAACCTGGTTAGAAAACAATCTGTTACAAAAAACTAAAATTTCAAGGTTCATCGGTCAAGATGTATAATTCACCTCTTATTGACTCACAAGCTCCGTTAAATTGAAAGTGAATAACCCAAATAGCAAGGAAAATGCGAGAAAAGTGTTAAACGGCGCCAATAAGGTCAAACGCAGATAAAATAACACAAAGCAGAAGCTAAACTGGACATACCATAAACAGTACTGTCACTAAAATATCTCCAAAAAAAAAAATCTCAACAACAGCCGGAACTGGTCCCGATTAACACGGAATCAACAACCAACTCCAAAACCAGAGCAATAAAAAGCAATCTGAAGGCGAAAGCGTACCTAAACTAAACTGAGGGCCAGCCCAGACGATCCATCCCAGCTAGGCACCGAATCTTAACGGCTCATCGAAGTGGTAGTAGTGAAAGATAAAGCATTTGACGGGTAAGAGATAGAGGGTAGCTCAGTGATGGGATTCCCAGCGCGGTGGCTGCAATTTGAGTGCGAAAGACACAGAAACCCTAGAGAGAGAGGGGCTTTCGATTCTTTCGAGAGGAGAGAGGAGAGGGAAAGAGAGAGTTTTTATCCTTGTCCTTGCAAGATGGTGGTGCTGTCTGGCGTTGTATTTTAAAAACGCCATACCATGTCATATCTGTATGTGATCCATCCCCTTAGAAATTGTAAATCTAGAGAAAGGGTGTGAGGACAGAGAAACTTACCACCAATCATCACCTGCCAAGTGGCGAAAGTGTGCGGTTCTCATCACTAACTAATTAAAATAACCAGCGGGCGATTGTAAATCGCAAGGAAACCCTAGATGGGAGGGCGGGGGAGGGAAAAAACAAAAAGGAAAGGAAAAGAAAAAGAGGGGAAAAGCGGGAACAGTCTCGCGCGTTGGCGACACGCCCTTTGTTTTCGGGTTGGATTTAACAATTTGTGCCTGTCGTGTCAACGAAGGCTAAAGGTGCTCATGCTCTATGCACATAAAACGGTTGTGATTAGTGCGTGATTTTTACGATTTGTGAAGGAGGGTGGGCGTACGTGGAGAGATATTCGAAACCCTAGGTCTTTTTCTTGAAAGGGAAATTAAAACGAAGGGCAGCGGGTGCGTAACCCTAACATTTTATTGCGGTTGGAACACATAAGCATCTCTATCCAAAATCCCTTGTTAGATCTGAAACGAGTGAAAGTGAAGATAAGGTTTGCTTTCCATCAAATGAATGAATGACATGCTCAAGTGACATTTTAATGGTTTTATCGATATCAATACCTGTATATCATAACTTCACATAAATGCATCTTAAATTTTGCATCTAAAAGTCAATTAATTAATTAAGCTTGGCATGTAGTAATAGATTGTGAATATAGATAGACACATTTGATGAGCTACAAGAAAATTACGGCGAGATCAGTTTATTGTAACTGATTAGGCATTCAATTGTCGTATCGACTGTATTTCGAATGTTATGTGAATTGTCATAAAAAAATAATAATATCATATGCACGAACGCCTGTTTGAGGGCTATCCAAAATATAATATATTGAAAACAAAATTAAATATTCAGTAGAAGACTCCAGATAATTGATGCTTATGGTTAATTTTTACATTATCCGAGTGATTGCTTTTATTTTGAAATTTTAATTTCATAATATGATCTGTTTAATGTCAAAACTAGCATTTCATAGAGGTCAGGGCTCTGTGTTTGTTGCGTGTTAATGATCCCTGACATATTTCCAAAATTCCAACTCCGCAGCGCAATAAATAGAATTAGAATAGGTTGCTTGGTATGAAGCTCCTGATCGCACATGTATAATGACTTTTCCGATTTTAGAAAATTATGCAAAAGTACAAACGGCATTTCAACTGGAATCACTCGAAACAAAACTCCCAGATTAACTTCTGGGCTAATTAGTTTTGATTTGAACGGAGTAACAAATAAGAGCAAATCCAGTGAACATTTTCTGGGTTTGGATTGATGCTGCCACTTTATCTTTATGACTTACTTTTTCTCACTGGGCACACTTTATATCATACAAAAGAATAGTTATAAGTTGATCATGCATGAAAGACCTAGCTATATGTTGGACCATAACTAAGAAAAACGACTCCTTTATGTTTTAGTTTCTGCGTCTGAATTTATTTCATCCGAATTCCAGATCTGGAGAAACATGTGCGTGTGTGCATTAGTGGTTGTATGAGTGGCTCATGGTGGATAGGTTGCTCTTGTTATGTTGGGAGAGGGGGCCCTATGAGTCATGATGCATACGGATATAAAAGCCACCATAAAGAAACAGTGTATAGTCTTTCATGCCCCATGTGGTCATTTTGTAATGCCAAATAAAGCCTGTACAAATTTTACACTTGTCCGACACACACACACACACACACATTTTCTTCGCTCATCATATCTCAAATTTTATATTGACGACTATAGTGTATACAACTAAGCTTGTTAATTAACCCAAACTTTTCGTTCATTCCTATAATTAATTTAGGGGAATCTAATGCTTTCCTCGACCAGACTTTAAGCCGGCGCATGCCTCTGCGTTGGTCACATCATTCTTGTTTAATTAAATCTCTCTCCCAACATACTAAATCTAATAAATATCATATATATCATATATATATATATATATATATATCTTGCCGCCGCCAGTATCCAAGTCCTTATATATATAACGCTCAAAGCAAGCTAATCTAACGAGGACAAAAGGAAGCACCAGAAAAGTTCGTTATAACTTACAATACGAAAAGTAATCCTTCGCGGCTTTTTTTTTTCTGGAAATAAATTACCAGCTGTCTCCAATTTTTATGGGCTTTATCATACGAAAATTAAATCGGTGGCTCCCTAATTTCGACAGAACCATAATTATAGCCTATGAGGTGTTTGATAAGATCAACCTTTTTCAGCGCACTTGATGCAAATTAAATTATACATACTATTATTGTTTGTCTTTCTGCAGCTTATTACTATATGTAAACAATAAATGTAAGTGTACGTGTAGTATATATAAATACCACTCTTCATTCCTTACTTTCCTTCTCGTTTGCTTTTGCCTTGATCTCTGACCTAGAAGCATGACCAGGGGTTTTACTTCACCTTAATTAATTCATCGATAACAATTAGCACAATTATCTTCGTTTAATTATTTAGAAGTTTCGATATTTAATTAGATAAGATTCGCAGCCGGCGATCGAGCTATCAGTGATGAAAAAGTTTCTGACATAATTAATCCCGTTCCTAACGGCTGGTAACTAATCAAGCTCAAGCTTCGTCATCGTAGTATCATTCATCACGATCATCAGATCCATGGGTCGTTGAAATTAGTTAATTGAAGCTTTCAGATCAAAGCGAGTCTAATAATACAAGATTTTGGGTTTTAATCTCTGACGAACGAGCCTCGAATGATGAATTGATTCAGGATTATGGGGCTTTCAAATTACCTGTTTGGCCGAGGAAAACGAAAGAACGAAGGCCCCATTAAGATCGTATATACAGCACTGGATCTGCTTTTTTCAGCTTCGCATTACTCGTCATCATGTCGTTTTCGTGTCTTTCTGATAATTCACAATTCGAAAACCTCTCGCATCAGATGAACTGCCTCTTTTATGGACCTGGAATTCAACACGTTCGCCGACATATGTATAATTCCAAACAGACACTCGTTTTCTTAACAGCCACCTCTGTCCTTGTCCTTAATTTTAACTGGAAAGTGACTCGCTCTGAGTAATCTCATGGATGAACAGTTGTGAATGGGTAAAAGAACAAAGATCTCGATATAACTTGCAGTCTTGCAGCAATGAAAATAATGGAAGCCGAACTGCTTCAGGGTTGGCAGGGCTTGATGGGACAACACTGTGTGATTATATATTTGCAAAAGCCAACATACATGCCGACTTAATGCGCAAATTTAGGCTTTGAAAACATAGGTGCCCACCCCCAAATAAAATGGATATGTAATTTAATTTGCGTCAATTGATTAAAGCTAATCATATGGCGTTAATTAAAACGAATAAAGTGCGAGGGGATGATTTAAATTGCAGATCCGAGCTCTGCTTCGTCTTCTGAGCAAGCTGTATGCGGTGGGAAATGTATTCACTGCGAAGAAAAGGTCAGTGACGTCGGTGGAAATGACTTGGGAGAGGTGAGACGGATAAGTGAGAAGCTTATGATTTTTTTACGTGTCGTTGGTTTGAAGCCCGAAGGATCATTTTCAAGCGAGAAACAAGACAGGTCAAACTCAAACGGATGGCCTTCGATCTTTCGTGCCTTCCAGCATGAAGTGACACGTATATTCGACTGCGGGATATTTTCCATTTTTAAACTCTTGATTCGTTTAAGAGATAGTTGGACAGGCGATGCTTGATTTGCATTGAGAATTAAATTCTTTGCAAATGCAGTTATGGCCAATTAAATTCATATTGTCCGCTGTTGTTAATTTATAAGATATTTTTAAAAGTAATTTAATATTGTCTTAGAATATTAGATGTTTTAATAAAAAAAACTTATTAATGGTAATTATTTTAAAGATAAGAGTGTAAATTTAATAATAAATTATTTTTCAAGAAGCATCTTGTATCCTATGTTATTGGGTTGAGTAAAATAAATTATCAATTATAAAAATAGAGCTTGATGTCCAAACCGCCGTTTATTTCCTAACCTGATGTCCAACGCATCTGCTTCACATACACTCTTCACATATTTCATCTTTTCTGTCATACCACCACCACAGCTCCGCCGGCAAGTCTAAGGAATTATCCAACTTAAAGTCTAGGGATGTGCCTAGCGATCCTGTTGTGGATCAGGGAATCTCGGGCATCTATCGTCTTGGAACACACAATTCTCAAAGTCTCGTTGAAGACACTGGTTAACGAAAGCTTCAAAGTGGTATAACACTGCCTTCGAGTACTTGGCGTTCAGGGACAGCTTGAATGGTTGGGGAAGCTGGTTAAGATTATGAGGGTTTTACATGATTGCTTCACTGATAACCTGCCTTCCGATACTATCTGCAAGAACCCCTCTACCATTACTTCCTCACTTACAGGCATCACATTTTCCACGCTTCCAAGCCCCACCAGATGGTTTTCCTCTCTTAGGCAGATTTTTGAGCTTTTCCATGAACACGGCAATCCTTAGTCAATCTCGATGCTTTTTCCAGCTCTTCACGACGATAACTCTTCAAGTACTCTAACTTTTGTTTAAGCTCCCAAAATTAAGATTTCATCTCTAAAACCTCCGTTGAGGTGGCATCTCTTTTCTCATTTGCTTCAATGAGGTCTTTCATTAGTGTCTCGATTGACACGTTTCCCAAGTACTTGGGAAGATGAGAAACCTCCTCGGTCTTTATTTTGTTTGGGGAAGTCTCGTCCTTGTCATGCTGCTTCTTTAGCCGAGGGAAAACGGCTAAGAAATAACCCCCTTACTCTTAGGTTGCGATGGAACATCGAGACGAGCGAGAATCTGCAAGAGAGACAAGAATAGTGGAACTGGAAGTGTTGGCGTTACTCGTGTTTTCAGATCCTGCAGGGATGAGGGGAGGCTAACATCTATTGCAGGAGGACAGAGAGTTGAAGTCATCCGAGTTGTTTCTTTCCTGGACTTGAAGTAGTCATTACCGTTGGTGGTGGGTGATGGTTGAAGGACAGCAATGTTGTTGGCACTCGAACCATTTACGGATTTGGAGTCATCAATCGGGCAAACATGAGTGCGAAGGCTGGGGAATGGGGTACGGTGATTTTCGAATAATAGAAATATGCGTTTTCGTAAGAGTGGGGTGTGGCAGGTGAAAGCTCGAAGGTGGACGCGTGTGTTGGGCCCCATATATCTGAAAAGAAACGGCCATTGTGACACGTTCAGTTTTTTTTATAGGTAATGATTTATTTCACACTATTTTACAATATACGTAAAAGATATCAAATACTTATTAAAAAATAATTTATAATTAAATTTTTATTTTAATATTGCCTCTCAATAATTCACTATTTAAATAATGATATTTTTTTATTATTTTAATTTTTTTTGTGTTAATATAAGATACATGACGCAATATTTATTATGTTTTTTTAATATTACTTCTATTCATTAACTATAAGAGGAAATGCAGTTCAAATTTTTTTTCTTCATTTAAATAAAGATGAAATTGAAAGTTTACTAGGATAAAATTTTTGTCCCTCATATTAATTTTTATTGATTTAACTGTTTAAATTTGTCCTTGTTATAAACTTGGTCTTTATTATTTAAAGAGTATGTAACACTGTTAGAATTTGCCAACGTGAATAGTATAATATTGATGATAGACCGCGTCAATTACTCCCTCTAAACCAAAATATAGAATATTTATAACTAATTCATGATTTCAAAAAATGTTAATTGAGAGCTCAATTCTTTTAAAAATTTATCTTTCTAATTATACCTTCATTAAATACCTTATACAAGTGCCTTAGTAATGATAATTAAAATTTTAATGCATCATTTTTTTAAAAAGAATAATGATATAAAACGTTTTAGTTGAAAAATAATATAAAATTTACATAATATGCTATATTTTGGATTAAATAAGGCTTTTAGAAGATGCCTTGTATTGCGTTATTGTGTGAGTAATAAAAAATTGACTTGAAAATATTAAGAAATAAAATAATAAAACACGGCGCAAGGGATTTGATCGATGAAAATTAAACTCATGGTTTGAGAGTTAATTTGTTTTTATTTGTCTACATATATATGTTAAGTTATCATCAACATACCTTACATATTAGATTAACTTGATATTCAATTTGCATTTAAAAACTTAAAAGACTAACATGATAAATTAAGAAAATGTAAGGGACCAAATCAATAAAAATAAAAATTGAGGGAAAAGTTTTGTTATTTCAAGTTAACTCTTCATATAATCAATGTTGATCCTATTTATAGGACACTCACAATTTCTTATGTTCATCTTTGCTCTTTTTTCTTTTATTAAATGCTATTAAATATTAAAATTAATTATTTTTGTCTTTATTAGAGGTTGAGGTAAGAAATTATCAAATTTTAAAATAGGGTTGATGAGGTTAATAATTTTATTAATTTCAATAAAATAAGTTAAAAGTAACTTATAAATGTATCAAATGGAGTATTTTATTTTTAAATAAAATTAATAATTTATCATATGCTTTTTAATTCCAATGTGTGGTTAAATATGATTTATGCTCTCATTCACAAATAAAAATTAATACAAAATAAATTATTATTAAAAATAAAATTGAATTTTTTTCAAATAAAACTCATTATTAATTTTTATTTAAAAATAAATTTTTTGAGAAGTTCTTTACAAGCTTATGTGTGGTTAATATTAATTTGAATAACCTTGTAAATATAAATAAACGCGGTGATGAGAGGATATGCTTACCGGCCGGAGTAATTAATGGGCATGGCTCTAATACAGATTGTCATTATTATTGAACAGCTTGATCGCTTGTCACTTAAGTGAAGGGTGTGTCAGAACGTACGACTTCTCCAGCTACACTTAACATCGTGCTCTATGAATAATTCCTCTTATTCTATCAATAAATCACATTTTTAAAAAATTATTTAATTATACTTATAATTATAGTGTGATTTTTTAATAATATTTAAAAAATATTTTTAAAATTATTTTTATAAAAAAACAATATAATATTATTGTTATATTTATTTCATGAGAATATATTTAAAATTATATATATTTTTATTTATTATATTTTTATATTAATATTAATGAGGTTGACAATGATAATTTATGAAAAGGATCAGTATAATTTAACTTGATTTCTCACCAAACCCTGCTGAGATACGTGGCCTGCTCAATGTTCTAAAAGAGTCAGAAACGGAATTATCTCTAGTCACGCGTCAAGTTTGGGCTGGAGCTTGGGACAACGGCTGTGCAAAAGTTTCATGGTCTGATTTGATTTGGTCTGACTCAAAAAATCAATCCTATTCAATCTTATAAAATAGTGGTTTTATAGGATCAAAAAAATTAAAAAAAACAAGATTAATTTTTCAAGTAAGACTAGACTAGAGATCAAATATTTGGACTAAATGGTCCGATCTAATCTTATATAATTATTTTAATATAATTAAAATTAATTTATAAATTGTTAATTAATAAGTTTTAGTCTTGTAATCGAAAAAAAAGTCTTAGTCTTGCTTGCAGTTTGCACTTTGATCGAAAAAAATCAACATTATTGCACAGCCTACTCAACAACACTCTCAATTACTCACTCGACTCTACTCTCATTCTCAATTTCTTTAGTACGTCGAAGCCCTAGCTCCTGCCCTCCTCCGGTGCATCACCAGTCCACCTCCGTCAATCGCATTTGTATATTGCATCATCTAATTATATATTACATTTTTATAATTATTAATCACTTTATATATGTGTATATATAATTTATTTTTAACAAATGCTTCAAGTGTTATTGATGCTAAGGAGATAATTATTTGAAGATTTGTTGAGTTTGTTTCTGTTGAAGCTAGGAGGATAATTACATGACAGATGTAATGTAGTGTTGAACTTTGTTGAGTGTTTTGTTGAAGTTAGATTTAAATCATTTGGAGTTTGGATTGTAATTGAAACATTTTTTTCTTGATGTTGGAAATCATTATGAATTATTAAATTATAAGTATTTTTATTATCTTAATTGAGTTTATTAGGTATAAAATGGGTTATTGTTTATC
Source organism: Prosopis cineraria (assembly GCF_029017545.1). Taxonomy (NCBI): domain Eukaryota; kingdom Viridiplantae; phylum Streptophyta; class Magnoliopsida; order Fabales; family Fabaceae; genus Prosopis; species Prosopis cineraria. Next base: position 5,324,560 of record NW_026555346.1, read on the forward strand.
ATAGAGAAGAAAAGGAAAAAAAAAGACTAAGTGAGTACTGGACTAATAGGATCAATCTCATAGTCTTGTGAATTAAGTTTAGTCCTATTAATTTTTAAATTATCATAAAATCAAATCAGACTATGAATTGTCTAATTCAATTGTTTTTCAAAAAAAAAAAATTAGACTCCAAATTAAATTAAAATTCAGTCTCATTTCATCTTTTGTGCAACCCTGTTTGAAACAATCAACAGCTATGCTGCGAACTGCAATATTACCGCCACGCCGTATACAGTGACAGGCGCAATAAAGACATTTTGCCGGGTTAACAGAAAAAAGGATTAAGACATGTTAAAAAAAAAAATCATCAGGCAAACATTTCTATACTTGCACGTCCAATGATCTATTATGCGGAAGTTATCATTTACGCGTAATTAATCAAAAATCGCATAAAATTAAGTGAATATATACTGATCTGTCTTCAACTTCAATTTATATACTCTTTGTTGGTTATTATGTACTGAACATTTATAATCATTTTACGATCATCAGAAAAAAATTAGATAAAATCTTAATTTCTTTAAAAACTTTTACATCTTTCAAATATGCTTTTATTAAATATCTTATTTAAACATTTGAATAATAACAATTAAAATTTTAATAAGTCATTTTTTAAAAACAACAATAATACATAATAAATGAAGTAAAGATAGATGTAGTTAAAAAATAATTATAAAGATTATTTATATTTTTATATTTTGCATTAAGCATGACTTATATAACACATGAGAAAGTATTTACCATTGACTAACCTAGAAGCGAGGAAATAAAAATATTAAATGGGCTTATACTTATTCATATTTTTAAATGGCCTGGTATGGTCTTCGTGACATTTGCAAGCATTGGATGAGCTTACTATTCTACTAACAGATAATACTCTCTCCATCCCAATTCTTAAATTATAACACACTTTTAAATAAAATTTTATATATCAATAAAGTTCATTAAATACGTTTTATAACCTCACTTTTATTGAAATAAAATATAAACTTTTAAAAATATCCTTCATTTAATAATCTATTGATAAAAAAAATATTGAAGAGAGAGAATATATGAGAAGAGTAATAATAAAAAAATATTATTAATAAAACTTATTTTTTATCAAAGTGTCTTATTTTGAGATACTCAATTCTCCTTAAAGCGTCTTATAATTTTGGATGAAGGGAGAACTTAAATACAGTAAATATTTTACTGGCACGTTGCAAACTTTGATAAATTATTCAATAATTCATTATTTTTCCAACGGAATCGTGGCTACACCAGTTACCCCGAGACGTGCACAAAATTCAGAAGAACAATAATAATTTACAGTTCATTTCAAAAAACTTCGAAGGTAAGCCCCTTGCACTTTTTTTTTTAAAAAAGCCAATAAGTGGATTTTTTCCTTTAATTTTTAGTTTTGAGTTACTGGAAATCTGCATGATACGTGGAAGAAGAAGTGGTCCATGAACGATGTCGAGTACGTGGTTGTTTCCTCGTTTATGGCGAGCCCCGTCCTCAAGTGCCATCCATGCGTTTCCACGCATTGTATTCAGAGAGAATGACAGTTAGTGTATGTAGATAAAAGATGTTTTTAACCAGGGGTAGAGCCCTCAGCTTTTATTAAGAGGGACCAAGGTAATAAGGCATATATAATGATTAAATGAAAGTTTTGTATATATACATCATTGATATAATATAAATATTTTACACGCAGACACACACACACATATATTTATATTTAATTTTACACATATATAACAATATATATAATATATATTAAGTTTTACTCATCAATTTTTCACAGTATAAAAATTATTAGTTATTATGTTTATGATAAATGTTTTAATAATTTCTTCTTAATATAAATTATCATTAAATTGATCAAAATTTTATCATTCCTTTGAGTATCAAATGATTTAAATATATCATTGAGATTTACTATTTTATTCTTTCAATTGATAATCATAATAAATAAATATATCAACATATTAATAATGCTAAATTGTCATAAAATTTTTACGTCAATAAGATCATCAAAATATATCAAAGTAAAAATCATTCATATTATAAATTTTCATAGCTTGATTATTTAAAAAAATAATTTTTTTTAGAAGAACATTTTCACCAAGCTTCTTAACTTTTACATGGGTGATTTTATGATAGCCATCAAACACGTAGCATTTAATGTATTTTGAGATTTTTGTTGCAATGCTCAACAAAGCTTGTTAACAACAATTCTCATAATTTATTTAATTATATATAAAATAAAAGAAAAAATGAAATTAATATTTTAAGAGCATGTATAACATTATCTTATTGTGAATCATATCTTTAAGCTATTGAAATAGCTGTTCTATATATATGTAAAAGATTATATATGAAATGAAATGAGAATTTCATCTAATGTTTTATAACTTTATAATGCATTAACTTAATTATTGGAGCCAAAAATATATAACTTTTACATTTTGTGAGGGAAAAAAATTTAAATGTCAGGGGGCCGTGGTTCCTATTGGTCTCCTTTTTTCCACCCTTGTTTTTAATTGAATCACACAAGTCAATAAAAATTGATTATTTACTTAAAAAGCACACTAATATTTCAACTTTGCCCCTAATTCTTATAAATACAAAATGAATCATTTTTTTGAAGTAAATTTATGAGTACTTATCTTTTTTCCTTTACAATTTAATAAGAGTATAACGATTCATTTATTAAAAAATATACTCACAACTTCTTATATATTGAGATACAGGGAGTAAGTTTTAAGAGAAACTAGCTAATTTAAAATAAGTTTCAATCAATTTTAGAATGCTATCAAAGTCCTTTGATTTTTTAGTGATAAAATATTAAGTTCAACATCTTTAAGAATTTACAAGTCTGATTCAACTTGTTTTTTAAATTTTAATAAAAATATAAATGTTCATCTTTAATATTAAAAAATATTAAGTCTAATTATTCTAGAGATCTGCAACTTATTTTTTTAATTTTAATAGAAATAAAAATGTTCATCTTTATTGTTACAAATAAAAGGCGTAATAAATTTTATTTATTCTTCAACACTATTAAATTTTGAAAAAGAATACAAATTTATCAAAATAAAGTTATAGAATTTAGAGTTAAACTTGCAAATCCTTAAAGATTTTAGGCTTGATATTTTACTAATGAAGGACCACAGGATTTTGTTAGCACTCTAAAATTAGTTAAGAGTTAACTTTAAATTAATTGATATCTCTCGGACTAAATGTCATTCTCCCTTACATTTGTGACAGTGATCGGCCACCGTAATTTAATTTTATCTGATAAAAAATATACATTATCTCGTTGCTGATAAGGGAATTGAAGCTTTTATTTAATATCCAAGTTTGTGAATGATACGAATTAATACTCTTTTGTTATCTCAATGGTATCGAAGTGAATTTTTCTTCTAAAAAAGAGGACTATAAATTGGGTATGTTATGAATAAATTAGATTTGACAATAACAACTTAATTTTACACTTAGCTTAGCTCAGGTGAAGACAAGTGATCAGGCCCGTGGTGGCTGATAAGGGTTAAGTTGGGGAAAGCGCATGTTTATAATTAAACAAATAAAGCATTAGTTAAATTACTTATCTAATCATCTGAATAAATAGGTGCCCCTGTTACACGTCTTAACAAAACCTCGCGTGCGGGTCGGGGGGGGGGGGGGTAAATCAATCGAATTAACTCGTGGCAAGTCACTTGAGACAGAATCTCGAAGGAAGGGGATAAATCAGTTTAATTTATCTGGTGAAAATGAAACCATTGTCCACACCTCCAGCCATGTAATCTTCTGATCACAGTCAAGAACACGCAAAAATCAATATCACACGGTATGCATATTTTAAGGGCTTCTTCAGACGAGGTAAGAAGGTGATGAAGTACTACGAAGTGAAAGAACAATGAGAGGTGACAGCCTTGTTTCATCGTGTGATGTCATTATTTTTATTCTCGCCGTTAATGTTTTTATTGGTCCATGCTAAGTGTGTGTTTCATAGTTCAAAGTGGAGGCGAGTTGCGTTGTTTCACTAATTAGTATCAATTGCAGCATGCTTAAGCATCTTTTTGTTGCTTTAACCCTACTGCACGGTAGGCTGTAAAATGGATGTTACCAATAACACCAAACGTAGTCTAATTTGCTGGGCTATACCGTTGAAAATAAAGTTAAAATTTATTCGAGGATAAGATATATGGAAAGTATAAACTTTTTACGTTAATTCTAGTTGGGTTTAAAATCTCCAATATTATTGGTGTAAACTGTAATCGTGATTTTGAGAAGATCTGGCCAGAGATGTAGTCTCGCTGTTCGAAAGATAATGAGTATATATTTTTTTTTTCTCCCAGCAAAAGATGGTCTGAACTGAGACGAGATGGTTTATATGGTCTCATGCATTCGTTATGTTTTTATGATTAAGATGAACCTTATAGTTTAAATTTTTGACTGAGCATAGAAATGGTTAAATTTAACTATACACAATGTAAATGCTCATTTCTGATGAGTCAACGAGGTATAAATTATTTTATATAGTAGCAAAATGGTTAGATTAGAACTAAAACATATATACATGCCAGTACATCAAGAAACGAGTCACAATTCAAGCATCAATTTATGAAACTGATAGTAAGGGCATATACATGCATGATAAATTAAAGATTCTGTTTTGACAATGCAAAATATATAGAAAATAGAAAATAGACTCTGCATAATATATAGAAAATAGAAAAATGTTGCTGCACTATAATTAATTAGCCCAAAGAAAGCCAAGAGCATTATATGTTTGTTTGTTTCTCAGGACGGGGGGGGGGGTTTGCCAATTCATATCATTTAAAAGAATTATTTTATTCTAATATAAAGAACTTGATCAGATATTTATTACTCCCTCCGTTCAAAAAATATAAGATATTTTTAATCGAATCTCATCTCCTAATAAAGTAATTACTTACTTTCAAACTAATCCAATTTTTTCATATTTACTTCTATTAAACACCCTATAATAATTATAAAGTTACTATCAATAGGGATATAAAAAAAAAGGTACTAATTATACTTCAAAAAATTAAAAATATCTTACATTTTTTAACATTTAACTCCTTAAAAAATATATTATATTTTTAAATGGAAGGAGTATATTTTTTTAATATTCCTACTATTTAAATTTATTAGTTGTGAGAGATAATGTAATGCAAATTAAAAAATTACTTAATCAAAAATGAAATTAAAAAATTGTTTTATTCACTGACAGAATTAATAACTTAATTACTTTTTATTAATTCAGGCAAGATAGTTAAAAACGTTTTATAATAAAAATAAAGAAAGTACTCATCAAAAAGGAAAAAAAGGAGCACTATTCAATACCGTGCAAGACAGAGATGGATCAAAAGTACTGTATTACATTTACATATATTGGGGTGGGGGATTCTAATGACATAAAATATGAGTGGATTAGAATTCATGTTACCAAGTTATTTTAAGAATTCATCTTTACCATTTTTATGTATAAAAATCTAAACTAAATGCAAAGAAAAAGCGGATTTCCCCTCCTAGATCTGTCTCTAGACTGTAAGATGAGAATACGAAATTACGAATAGAGGACTCCTCCTGCCTGTAGAGATACTTTATCCGATGATTTGTGAAACAAGGTTAACATAAAAAAAAAAAAAGAAAAAAAGAAAAAGAGGGATGGGGCGGGGTGAAGAAAAGAAAAGAAAAGAACTCGGATAGTAACACAAGGTCACATGCCAAACACTGCCCTTGTTTGGTTCAAACACGTCAACGATAAACCGAGTCCCTTTCTGCTTTGGATTCAATTAGCGCCAAATTCTGCACGCGTCATTTTCCGGAAAGGGGTCGCTGCTCCTTTTTGAAATCCCACGCTCAACGAACCCTTTCGGAGCCTACGCAAATCTCAGCTGTTAATTACAACTTTCAATTTTGCCCGTTCGATCGTCCACTGCTCTCATCTCGCCGTTCATTTTATTCCATCCAATTTTCAAAATCTCGAGAGGGAGAGGTGGCACTGGCATGGTAGTGTCTTCCTTGCAGTCTCTCTGGACAGATTCCCTATCAGCTCACCGGCATCACTCTCCGGTCACATTGTCTCGCATTGCAAGTGAATTGGGTGTCTGCATGCTTCTTTTCTTCAAAATCGGAATCTTTATTCCTCAATCGGCGTCATTCACGATTTTTGTTGATTACATTCAGTTCCCAATGGTTTTCTGTAACGTGCAGTTATTAATAGTGGAAATCTGTGCTTAGAGTGGACGACGTTTTGTTGTCTTTAGTATCCGTATGGGCCGTTTTATTTTGTATCCAGTGAAGGCTTTGACCACATGTCTCGGAAATTCACTCCGAGACATTAACGTGGGATTTGAAAGCCAAGTGGCTAATTGGTGTTAAGAGTTTCCTGCCATCGTTGATGGAGCAGAGTGGAAACAATTCTGATTTAGCACCGCGGAAATTGGCTCGGCAATTGGATTTCACGGCCATCGGTGGAGATTCAGTGAACGTAGAATTGCCGAGGGCATCTGAATCTCAGACACACTTAGAACTACTACAGCAGACGCAGAAACCACTGCCACAATCGATTTTGCGGCCACAATCACAATCGTTGGAGTCGCTGGCATACTTGCCGACACAACTAAAGCTGCCTTTTCGGTCGCAGGGGCAGCAGCCATGGTCTTCTTCACACCGCCACAACAAGCATTGCAATCTCAGGTCAAGCAGCAATCGCAAGAGCGGCCGCAGCTAGTTTCACCTGTCCGTCGAATTCCGCACCTGCGCAGAAAATTTCGATGACGACGTTACAGTTGTAAGTCTCTTGATCTGTACCATTATGATTTCTCCTGTATTTGCTACACTCACTCATGCGGGGAGAGTAAAATGCACCCGGGTACCTCAAGAATGCTCAATTCGGTATATTCGAGTGGCACCGATGGTGAAGATAGTAAAAAACTAAAGACATTTCCTCACAGGCATGGGTAATCTTTATCGAAGAGAAAGAAAAAATGATTATTGGCAAAAGCAATTTCATAACATAAACTGATATATATGTAATTCTTCGTGGAAATTCAAGAGATATGATCTGGAGACAGAGCGACATGAAAATTGGTAGCAAGTTATCACAGAAAAGGGGGTAGTTTAGTATCAAGACTAAATATTATTCTTTACCAAAATAATAATAGAACTAGAAAACTAATGTTTAGGGTCATTCCTAAATCCAACTTCTTGTAGTTATAAATTATGCAAACAATACATGTTTATGTTTTATTTTATTTTTATTTTTTCTTGTCCTCATGTAGTTTTGGAACTTAATAGGATCATCTTGAGGGTTATTTTAATCTATTTGATGTATGGCTGAAACCTGGAAACAATATAATGTGGACTTTCAGAAATTACACTATTAAAACTCAAAAAACTAAAATTTATGTACAGCATTTTTTTTTTTAAGGAGTAGCACTCAGATTATTGTCAATAAAAGGTTCAAGTTTTTAGTTGTTTTCGTTTCAATGGGTACAATTAGAATTTTATTTTTTTCTCTTCAATTAAGTTTCACCTTTTAGGGTGAGGCCATATTGCACAAATTGGCATTTCTTATATATGTGGGCTCACGGGCGCGCGCGTTTTTCCTTCAGGAAGCAAGAGTCTCCTAGTTCACGACCTTGGCATAATGTGGAATCAAAAAACAGAACTCCAAAGAACCAAAAAACAGTGCAATTGCAAGAATTCTCGATGCCTCAATTGTAAGCACTTCAGCTTCTCTGGACTTATATCTTATAAATAGCATTTTATCACATAATACTTAGCTATATATGGATATCTTGTGTGTATGTTTCTTACTCCTTTACCCTCAAGCAAAAGCTAATTTTGCAAATTTTAGGTACTGTGAGTGTTTTGCAGCTGGGATCCATTGTGATGGCTGCAACTGTTTAAATTGTTATAATAATGTGGATAATGAGTCTGCTAGACGGGAGGCAATTGGAATAATTTTAGAGCGCAATCCAAATGCTTTCAGACCAAAAATTGCTAGCAGTCCACAAGAACCACGGGGTTTCAAGGTCGGTAATTCAACTCCCTCAAGTTTTATAATATTGCTTGACCAAGCTCTTTATATTGATTTTAACTGAATAAAATGGGGCTTGCGGTATCTGTATCATAATTTCTGTTTTTGAAGGGCCTATTGTCAGGCAGAGTTAACTTATATATAATTTAATTTCAGGAAGCGACTCCTTTTAGAAATCCATAGATGCATTGTTAAATGCTTCAACTCTTTTGCCTCTCCCATATTGGTAAATGACAGTTCAATTGCATTCTGAGACTTCAATTCAAATGTTCTGATCACAATGATAAAATTATTTCGGTGGCATTCCTTTTTGCCTTTTTTGTGCAGTGAGGACTTAGATCTGTATTGAAAAAGATAAACACTGCCTGTATTAACAAGACTATATGGCATGAGTTGATGTGCCAAAGAGCCAACAAAATTCAAAATTAGATGATTCTTTGTTGTCATTCTTGTGAACCGACTTACCTCCTTAGCATAGAATGACTCCTTGTTCCTATGCTGATATGCAACATGTTCTTTGCCTTTTTTTGCTTTTGAATTTTAATATCACTTATAGCCTTCTATAATAATAATTTATGCAGAATCAAGTAACAAGCTAACCAATGTTGATCACTCACGGTTAGTCAACAGACTTAAGTGTTTATTTTGATTAAGATGTATGCTTATACAGAATCATGGCCTTCATATCAGAGGGGACAGGCATATATGTTTTTGAGTTTTTGTTAAGCCTCAAGAAGGTGCTACTTCATAAGTCAAATCACGAATACAGATTTGCCAAGAAGTTTAAGTGCTTGAGCTAATGTACTTGATGATATTAGCTATTCTGGATCTGGCTTTTTTTATTTCAGCTGACCTTGCTTGTGGTGCTTAATAAATATCCTGAATAAATTCAGGAAGAGGCTGAAATTCAAGTATTAGGGAAGCATAATAAAGGATGTCACTGCAAGAAATCAGGTTGCCTTAAGAAATATTGTGAGTGCTTCCAAGCTAATGTCCTCTGCTCTGAAAATTGTAAATGCATGGACTGCAAGAATTTTGAAGGAAGTGAAGAAAGAAGTGCTCTTGATCCAATTAACCTCAAACAGGCAGCTAATGCTGCCATCAGTCAAGCAATTGGGTCCTCTGGCTATGGGATCCACATGACACCCAAGAGAAGAAAAACTTAAGGAAATATTTTCTGGCAAAGCTGCCATAGATCAAACTGTTTTGACCGCTCCATTTCAACAGGTGCTCCATTCTCCCGCTCCCTTGTTATATTAGAATGATTTAGATTCACTTAAATTATCATTTGGCAATTTTTAACATGCAGCTTCCTTACGTTTGGAAATCATATGAATTCAATATATTTATTAAGCCTTCAAATCATGCCAGACTATGAATATCAATCTCTTACCTTTAGTTCCTTCAGACTTCTTTTTGATTTGCACTTCAATTTCCCTACTACTTTCCAGCCCCTTTCAATTTTCTCCATTTTCTCACATTAAAATTGCAGAAAATAGTTAATATATTTAAAATTTAATCAGGAAAATGATCCAGTGGTTGCGACACCTGCTCCGTTTGCGTCTGTTGCGTCTGACATTGGCCATGCAACAAATCCAGGGTCTTCAAGATCAACATACAGGTATGTGTTTTGAAAACATGAATTGAACATTTTATCTTATTTTCTTAAATTAAGTTTACAATTGCTCATGCTGAAGGTCACCATTGGCGGATGCCCTCATGCCAGAGGATGTGAAATATCTCTGTTCACTTTTTGTTGTTCTATCAGGAGTAGCCGCAAAGACATATGCAGGTTTTGATTAACACTTAGATGCATCCTATCTTCTCTTGTTTATGAGTATTTTTGTGTGGAGTTTTTATGGTAATAGAAAAGTAACTATCCGTTGCACACGGGAGTTGAGTTTTATAATCTGTGTAATTAAAAAAAAAAAAAGAATTTGGCTCTAAAAATTTAGTACTGATTGTATATCGTTTGAAGTTAAGCACTAAATTTGCATTGCTTAGAATTGTGTTTATGGGGAACTAGTTACATTTTATTAAGCTTGCGGGAACAAAGGAATATATATTCATTGAATTATTGGAATGAGGAAGGGGTTCAGTGAGTTCCCATATGCTGAATGTTTGGTTACAACAAAGTGTTTTCAGCGCCGGAAAAATTTCAATTTCAGCATGAGTTTTCAATGGTCCTTCGTGCAGGAGTTATATTATTATGTATATCAAGTCAATACTTTTCTGTCAGAATGTAAATTGCATCCCAATTTTGTTTCAACTTTTCAGAGTCAGGAGGCAGGGTAGACCAGCAAACGGAGATCAAGAAATTTGAAGCTTCTGTTGCTTCATCAGCTGAATTACTGCAAGATAATGAAGAAGTCCACAAGCCTGTTTTGATGATCATGCAGAGAAAAATGGAGCAGAGAGAAGTGGAACTATTGATTCTGGATCAGATGGAGTTGATATACAGAACTACGGGAGGCCATTGTCACCAGGAACGCTAGCATTGATGTGTGATGAACAGGATGAGATGTTTCTTTCCGATAGTTCTGCCAATGACTTGGTTTGCAATGATCAAAAAATGATTCAGAAGTCATCAAATTCTGATGTTTACATGCATATTTACGGAGAGCAGGAACGGCTTGTGCTCACCAGGTTTTGGGACGTTCTCCGTGGACTCGTCACTCGTGGAAGCATAAAAGGTCAGGGTTCTAGTGTTACGATATATATCTTTCTAAATGAAAGAGAAATTCTATCCACACCTATTTACATGTCCTTGGGAACCGGTATCCTGTTTACACCTTTGCGATGATAAATTATTGGGAGAATTTTAGTTAAGAATTAAGGAAGAGATTTAATTTCAGGTGGGTATAAAAACATTATAAAATTTTAGTTTAGTCTAAAGTAGAAAAGTCGAGAGAATTTCGATGGTAAAAGAACGAAAATACTTTTCATTTGTTATATAGAATCATTAATTGTTAATTTTCTTATTGTACTTATATTAATTTATTAATATCATTTATAAATTACATCCGTTTGTCAAATAATCAATAACATTAGTTGTTAATTTGCTAACTTTACTTATTGATTTACTAATATCAGTTGTAAATTACAAAACTTGTCGGTGATTTACAATTGATATTAGTAAATTACAAGTTTTTAGTAACTTACAACTAATGTTACTAAATTAACAAGTAAAATTAGCAATTTAACAATTGATATTACTACTTATAATTGAAAAAACTGATGTCAATTTTTATATAATTATTTACATGTTAACTCATGTAATTTACAACTTATATTTGTAAATTAACAAGTGGAGCAATAAAATTAACAACTATTGATTCTGCATAATAAGTGAAGGGCATTTTTGTCTTTTTACCATCGAAATTCTTTTGACTTTTTTTTTTGGACTGAATTGAAATTTCAGAATGTTTAGAATCTACATGAAATTAAATTGCTACAGTGATCTTTAGCTGAAATTCTCTCTAAATTATTTGGTATGTCAGGCATAGTAACTCAGCTGACTCTGGGACAATAAGAGATCCCCTTGTACTGAATTGTCCAGCTCAACATACCTGTGGAGATAACTTGGCGTTCATCATCAATATGATGTGTTTATATATATATAGATATATGTACATATAAATTAAACTAGCGAAGTGTTAACAATCTTTTTTCCCCATAAAATATGTTTGTGTGTGCGCGCGCGCACATATATAACAAAATTTTTGAAGACATACTATAATTTTCGGTGATGTAACAATAAATTTTGTATTCACTTTTGATTTATTAAACCACACGCGCTCTCGCACATTATAAATTGTTTGGCATCCTTTGATCACAAATATCTTAGTTTCTCGAATGCAATGAGATACTGTGTTATTTGTGATACTTTATTTGGTTTGACAATTAGCGATCTCTTGCAGTATAAGATACTAACGTTTAATTGCACATCTTAACCAATGTTCTTTATTTCTTAAATTTTTAAATTTAACATTTCAGCGTTCAGCTTAAATAAATTATATTTTATGGATTTGTACTATTTCTATTTTTAAAATTTCACAAAATATCCATATTGATATTTATTCCCTCTTCAGCCCTATAAAAAATGGAATTCTTTTTTTTTTTCCCAAAAATATCTGTATATCAACAAATAGTTTTCTTGTAGAATTACCTAGCAGAAGATGATACTTTTGCTTGAGCTTCTTTGAAGATTTATTGCAAACCTGCGATACTGTTTTGCACTTTAACTTATCTGTTAATTCTGCAGAAGCGATGTGCTCTTCATTAGCCAAGCAAGAGGAGGAAAGCAAACAAGAAGCAGCTGATAATGGCAATCATGGAATTGAAACTGATTTAAGAAGTGAAAGAGAAAGGAACTTCACAGGCACTGCAATGGCATAGCAAAATCCCACATCCCATTAGCCACTGAAGTATCTGTGACAAGCAGCGCAATGCCTAACGGCCACGATAATGATGATCTGTCATTGAGGATAGGTCTGCCGACGGGAATTGCTGGGTTGATATAGTCTCTTGCATTGCAAAATACTTTTGATTAGTAAAGAACATGATTTTTTGGGTGTTGAACAGCCAGGAAAATGTGCTGGTGACGTGCATATATTGTTAGCTATAGGTCAGGTTCCCAGCTAAGATTTGGGAATAACTATAACTGGAATATCTTCTTTCATAGCATCGATGTCTAAATCCAAGTCTCAGTCAGTCAGTTCCTTGCTTAATCTGACGTTTCTACATGCAAATGTATGTTATCTCGGGCAGAAAAGAGTTTATTGAATGTGGTTCATTGCAGTCAACGTTTGCATCATGCTGTTGACTATTGATAGGCTCTGCCATCCGCTCCAGCCTCGTTGGTTCTCACTTCTCAGTTCCCACCTTTTTATTTCTTCCCGGTCTTCTTTCGTTCTTCTTTTCTCTGTTTTTTGTTTTTTTGGGATAAATACTGAAAGAAATTCTTTCGTTTTGGTTCAATTTAAGCCCTTCCATGAGGAACCTATTTGGGCCCTTCTCATTAAAGCTGGTAAAAGGCTAGCGAGGATATAATTACCTCTTATCTTAACTTCATTTAAAAACGGAAAAATTGACATAAACGAAATTGGAAGAACTTTGATATTAAATATTAATTTTTGTTTCTGGCAAAAAAATAAATTATTAAATTATATAAAAAAATAAAATGATTTAAATTATAGAGAATACTTTACCTTCTTTATCATAATAATAAGCAATGTGAAGGCTTGACTTCTTATGGCTGACATGAATGGAATATGATAGATATACTATATTGACTGGCTATCTCGACACAAGCCTTGAAGGGATGATTCAATTTGCTCTGCGCTCTGGCGATTTTTATCTGGTACCTGTATAGATTGAAAGACAGGCTTTTCGAGCTGAATACTAAAAGGAAAAAAGAAAATGTACTGAAATGCTAAATGGTGAAAAATAAATACTAAGATATTATTACGCTTTCTGGAATTTATTTATAAGTCTGAAACAAAATTGTTTTTAATCAAACGAAAAAAATATTGGAGCACATAAAAATGTCAGGACCCATGTTTAGTTACTGATATACTTCTCCAATTCCCTGTATAAATCATTTCTATTAATTTTATCAATATTAATATAAAAAAGTATAAAGAATAAATGTGTATAAAATTTTAAATATGATCCTATATAATAAATTCTAAAACTAATGTGAGGTTTACTTTTTTTTCTTTTATAAAAAATATTTTTTAAATATTACTTAAAAAGTTACATTATAATTTATAAATAAAATTTATTTTTTTAAATGTGACTTATAAATAATAGGAGTGGCTAGAGGACAGCAAAACTAAAAATAAATTAATCATATTAAACAATACGTGCCTATTGCTTAAGTTCGAAGCAATCATCAAGTTCCCCGTGGTTGCAGTGAATTATTGATTCCCCGATGCTCTCATCGTGTTTAAACCTGGAAAATTTTTTTTTAAAAAAAACCGAAGATATCCACCATAAGCACTCTATTCTCTTCGCAGAAAGAAACTAATTCCTCGCTGTTCATAAACAAGCTCAAGACGATCTTGCGAAAGTAGTTAAGCCAGAACGTCTTCAGCTCAGGACCTCATATGGTCAGACGCAGTGATGATGAAGAAAAATACTAAGCATGAGGGTATAATAGTAAGTTTTGCAGGAACATTTCAACCAACGCCTCGGGGGGAAAAAAAATGAAAATCTCCACTACTCGTTGTTTGTTTCATATCCATCCAAACATGGCAAGCATGTCGGGCTTGAGTGGAAAAAGAAAGAATCCGAATGGCCAAGCTATCTGGTTAACAAACATGAAAATGCTGATAAAGCTGACAACATTATCTGCATGTATGTTTCCCTTGGGAGAAGCCTCAGAAGCTTCGATCAGATTTCCACCAAGTCCTCCAAAGCAGACGAGTCTGCGAAGGTACGTACTACGTAGAATTAATATCCGAATCTAAGCATCTCTTGTTACCCTGAACAAGTCTAGGACTAACGAAGGAAAAATGCACGTCTCGATTTTATACAATTTCCAAGCTATCGAATTGACCATAGTTTGTGAACTAGCTAAAGAGATCAACGTATTTGACTAGTCTGTGTTTTCTATTCGCACTTGACGATTGAAATTTGTAGCCATGTTTCAGTTCCGCTGCGTGTGGAGTTCGCGAAGCCAGTGGCCAAGCCTCTATATCAGGACTGTACTCTAAATTCCGCTAAGGTTCCCGCTTTCCATCGAGAGTCGAGATAGGGCCTTTTCGCTGGCATCTGATTCCCCCCCCTTGTAAATTCACGCTCTTAAGTTCTACCAGGCAGGCTTGGAGTCTTGTCCAAAGGCAAACATTAGTAACATTGAAAACTCACTAAAAGAGGAGAAAACTCTATTTGATTACAGAGGTAATTTGAGTTGATCAGAAAAGCTTTGATTCTACATTAATATGCATTTTTTGGGATTTGGACACTAAGCGATGACCGTGTATACATTAGGGAGGAGAGCAAGGACGTTTGCCTGCTCTGATTTTGAGCTTGAAGGGAAAGAAACATCAAAGAAGGCCTGCCGTTGTTCTTCTACATGCCACGGGCAATTCTAAAGAATCCTTATACCCCTTACTTAAGGTCCCTACTTTCCGGAATCTCCTCTCGTTTTCTGCCCTTTCAAGTCCTGTAATAGATAGATTAAGTGGATCATTTTTCACTATCTTGAGTTTCTAATTTTCTTCTCTTCATATTTCAGGCATATGCTTCACGAGGATATGTAGCAATTGCCATTGACTCTCGCTATCACGGTGAACGTGCCAACAGCACAACCGCCTATCAGGATGTATGTATTTAATTTTCCTTTGTTTTCACTGAGTTTTAATGTGATCGATGATTTACACTATAATTATGGAGGAAAATAGATTAAGCTAAGTTCAAACTTATAACTTAAAAATTTAGGTACTTTCATTTGTATGATATGATTCAATCCACCAAATAAAGTAATCTTTAGGATTTCTCGTTATTATTCACTATTCCTTTCTAGAGAAGAAATGGACTCTTTTTCTACTTAAATATGTACTCAAAATCTTTCATAAATGGATTAGTTGCAGTATAATTCTTGGAACTGATCGTATTTCTGTTTACATAAACCAGGCTCTTATATCTGTTTGGAAAACAGGAAACAATGCCATTCATATATGACACGGTAATTTACGTATCTACTTATTGTGTTTTTTATCATACAATTAGTTATTCAAAGATTGAATCACTATCTATTCCAAGATTTGAAAAAGTTGGACGTAGATGATGGGATTTGTGGCCTAACAAATGATTAGTTCTGTTAAAAGGAGGCGCATAATTTTATGCTGTGGCAGGTCTGGGACTTGATGAAATGGCAGATTATTTAACTTAGAGGGAGGATATAGACATTTCTAGAATAGGGGTCACGAGAATCTCTTGGACGTTGGTTTAGACTTTAGACATTGTCACAGGAATATGTATGATGCCACGCCTGATTTAACTCGTGATTCATGTAATTCCTTGTTGCAGGAATGCATGCATGGTTTGCTGCGTTTGCAGACACCCGTTATGGTGTGGCAGTCCCAATGATTGGTGTTCAGGTGACATTGAATTGTTGAATGAAATATATATATTAGTTGTGATTATGTGCTCTAGAGACAGGAAGTTGAAAATTTATGTGCTATCTTCCTGTAGGGGTTTCAATGGGCCATTGACAATGATAAGTGGCAGGCTTGAGTTGACAGTATAAAGCCTGTGTTTGAGAGTTGGAAAGTGTCAAAACACATGAAGATCTAAAATCTTATTGCATTTTGATAAGCTTTTTTCACTTTATGTGGTTTACTATGCTTTTTATGCTAGTATTAGGTTGTCCAAGTGTGGGTAGATTTCATACAACATGAGAAGTCTCATATTGAATAAAATTGGGCTTAATAATTTCTATAAAATAAAGAGGAAGGATTTATAAACTTGAGTTTTGAAGTGTTGAGTTAAGATGTGGAAAATCTCAAGGACAAAACTTGGCTTTGGTACCACTTGGTGAGATTGTCAAAATGACACCACATCTTTACTTTTAATTCAAAACCTTAAAACTCAAGTTTATGGATCCTTCTTTTTGATTGTATATTAATTATTAAATCTAATTTTATTCGATATGGGACTTCCCGTATTGGCTTTGGTCCACTTACATTTAGATAATCTAATACTTAGATTCATGCATCATTGACATTATGATTCATACAAAATCAATATCTGGCAATTACCGGTTTGTATATCTATTGCTTGATACATATTTGATATGTTGCTTCAATTTTCCCCTTGTAAAAGCGATCTCTTCTTTCTCGTTGTGCCATTCATCATAGATTACAATTGCATCGCAAAGTTGAAATAGTATGAGTAAAAACCTTTAGTGTAAGACAGAAATCAAACTGAGTCATATTGCGTATTTATTGAAGAATGATGTTAGTGAGTGCATATCCTGATTTGTACATCCCTGATGTCCTTAGGGTGATTAATGCAGTGGCTTGTGAAGACTTGGGTAAAAGTGCTATTGACAAAGAAGTTGTGAAGAAGGTCAGCCAATTTTTTATGACTATTATCATGACTCTCCAAATGAACTTGTATTGCTTTATCGATCATGCATTGTCAATGCATGAAGAAATGGTACAGACCAATAAAACAGCCTTGTTCAAGTTATTCTAAGCGTCTAGGCACAGATAATGATTTCATAGTTCCATATTCTTAACATGTACGGGACAGGATTGCTCCCGGTCTAGCTTCCAAGTTTGACTCACCATACTCAATTCCAGCTATTGCACCACGTCCCTTGCTTATTCTAAATGGTAAGATCCTTGCTTGGGCTTCAAATTTTTTTGTTTTAGTTTGAGCTATTAAACATTTTCAAACTGTACCTAGCAACATTATTCTTCCATACAAATTTATAAATGGACAAATCAGTACGGAGAATAATTCTTCTTCTTCTTCTTCTTCTTCTTTGGTGGGAGGTTTAGTGAATTTGGAATTGAAGCATTCTCTTGGACAATGTTAAGGGGCTGAAGATCCTCGATGTCCCTTTGGAGGTTTGAAAATTCCAGAGTCAAATGCACGGCAGGCATACGGAGAGTCTCACAGTCTGAATAATTTTAAGGCATGAACTTCTACAGTTTGAATTCAAACTAAATATACGTTCCTTCTTCTTTAGTGGGCTGCAATTTCCAAAATGTGTAAAGCAGCATAAAAAACCTCTAATATTAAAAAATTGGAAGGAAAGTTCCTTGGATTGGAGTAATTTCCTTGCAAAGTACATGGGAAACACATGCTGGTATATCATTTGCGCATAGATGATGAGTTTTTAAGCCTGAGCATCACCATTTTGCCATTTCATTTCCAAAATCATACGCCATGATCTTTTTTGAGTGTATGTGTTTTATTTGTTTCTTTAGCATGCCTTATATTTGCGCTTGCTGGGATAAAAAACTGTAGTTAAATACAGACCAAAGTACTTATAATCCAAACAATTTAGGGGTTTAATGATGGTCTGAGCAGTTAGGATGGAGCTCTAGTTGATTTATTCTCATGGGATTATAAATTAATGAAAAATAAAGTTACCAAGACTAGTGGGGGACAGTTTTGAATTTTATTTTGTTGAAAAGTTTATCTAGCTTGGCCAAAATCAAGCTCGTGATTTCACCCATGACTTAATCAAATGGAATCAATTCATATTATTTTTTACCTAGGAATAAAAGTTCTGCCATGCTATTTTCTTTCAATGATAAAGTAGAACTGCCTTACTTATCGCCAAGATATCTGTTTCTTCATTTATATTTAATCGCTTTAATATACAGTTGATCGCAGAACCTGGAATTGCGCACCAAATGACACCTTCCATGACTAAAGAAGCATCTGATTGGTTGGACAGATTTTTAAAGGCCTAGTTTGGGATCTAAAATTGTTCTTCACGCCCTATTTGAGTGTAAATTTTCATACTAACTTGCTGGCTTATTCCTGACGCCTACGGCCTACTTGCCCGGGTTCATATTTTTTGTGTCTGAATTATGCAGCACTCCTTATCTGTCGAATGTATCCTCTAGCATTTCTCTACAATATGCAGAATTGCAGAATGCAGCCCCATGATTCTTTGTAACTTAAAATTAGCCTTTCATGGTTGCTAAGGTTGGAGTGTGTTTGATTGCACAGTAAATTTGGTTTTCATCAGTTGCTTCATCATTGTATTTGCCGTAGATCCAAACCACTCTTAATGGCTGTGGGGGGAGAATTGTGGGAGAGTTAAAACAAGGTGTTCTAGATGGACCAAAGGGCTTCTTTCGAAACTCTGATGACACCAATAAAAAGAAATAAATGAGTTTCGATGTGTTGTCACTTGTCAAGCCGTCTTATGAACTGAGTTAAATCAAACTCATGCTTTAAATCTGCAAGCCTCATTGGCTTCTGTAAATCTCAAGTTCTTTTACAGAGTTCGCCGATGGCTATGCCTTCATACCACAGCTCATATCCAAATGAAAAATATTCAGGTGAACCAAAATGAAAAATGGTGATAGATGCATGGTTATTTCGTTTAAGAGATAGGCTGAGAAGAAAAATTCACGGAACCAAAAAAACCAGTAGCATTAAGATACTAGGATTAGAGTAAAAAGTAGGCAATAATAGAGATGTTTTCTGTCACTAACTCGAGTGATGGTTAAAAAAATTTGTCTGGAAGAGCTGATACTTTTCCTTGAGGTTCTATCAAGCTATATTACAAATTAAACTTCCAAGTTCCAACATGTTTAACTTGTACTCTCCGTCTTTAACTTACATAGAAACAGCGAATGGCATTATGCTGTTGGCTGTTGAGATGCAAAATCACATTATAGCCGTATGGCAAACAATAAGTTAACTAGCACTACTTAATTGGCCTACTTGCGAGCGCAATTTCCTTGAATTTTCTCCGAAGTCTTGATTGTTCTGAAACACTTTCCTCAAAAGCACAAGAGTCAGGCCCTAATTTGGCCAGTTGCTGTGCCGTTCTATACAAGTGTACTTTGTACTGATATTACGACATAAAAGGCAGGAAATGGAGCTTCCATGCGACTTCTTTCCCTTCAAATGATGGGTCCATGTCTGGTTGGACAGCCTAGAAAGAAGATGATTTAGGTCCTCTTCATTAGAGCAAAGGCAATGGAAAGATTAATTATTCTTTCTTTCTTTAATTTTTTTTTTACCATGATAATGATTTTTCTTTCACTTCCTGCGAAAAAGATAAAATATGAAACAACTGACCATGGGAGATTGCTACTTTTATTTATAAACAAAACCAAAGAGAACTCTTTACCTTTTTTCACAAAATTAATCTCAGAAATTGAGAGACAAATAAAATAAATGAATAATAATTTCTTATTACATAATTATCTGACGGGATCGACTTGTCATGGATGACTTGTAAGGTGTTCGGTTTGATGCCTAATCTGTGATCATTTATTGACGATTAAAAAAAAATTCTTTTAATAAATAATTTGTTTTTTGTTTGTTTTATTTTTCTTTTACTTTTTGGCCAACAGGCAGTCAGGACTTAACATGTTATTAAATGTTTGACTGACAAATTTTTATATATGCAAGGTGTCATACATCAATCATGATTTATGATATTTTAATTTAAAATATAAAATATTTTTAAAAAAATAAATATTTTAAAATGTAAGATTTTCATATTGTTTTTAAGTGTTTATAATAAAAAAATTATTTTACAATCAAGTTAACTAGCACTACTTAATTGGCCTACTTGCGAGCGCAATTTCCTTGAATTTTCTCCGAAGTCTTGATTGTTCTGAAACACTTTCCTCAAAAGCACAAGAGTCAGGCCCTAATTTGGCCAGTTGCTGTGCCGTTCTATACAAGTGTACTTTGTACTGATATTACGACATAAAAGGCAGGAAATGGAGCTTCCATGCGACTTCCTGGCATATTTTACAATTATGGGTTCTTTCCCTTCAAATGATGGGTCCATGTTCTGGTTGGACAGCCTAGAAAGAAGATGATTTAGGTCCTCTTCATTAGAGCAAAGGCAATGGAAAGATTAATTATTCTTTCTTTCTTTAATTTTTTTTTTTACCATGAAATGATTTTTTTTTTCATGAAACAACTGACCATGGGAGATTGCTACTTTTATTTTATAAACAAAACCAAAGAGAACGCTTTACCTTTTTTCACAAAATTAATCTCAGAAATTGAGAGACAAATAATAATGAATAATATTTCTTATTACATAATTATCTGACGGGATCGACTTGTCATGGATGACTTGTAAGGTGTTCGGTTTGATGCCTACTGTGATCATTTATTGACGATTAAAAAAAAAATTCTTTTAATAAATAAGTTGTTTTTTGTTTGTTTTATTTTTCTTTTACTTTTTTGGCCAACAGGCAGTCAGGACTTAACATGTTATTAAATGTTTGACTGAAAAATTTTATATACGCAAGGTGTCATACATCAATCATGATTTATGATATTTTTAATTTAAAATATAAATATTTTTTAAAAAATTAAATATTAAAAATGTAAGACTTTTCATATATTTTTTTAAGTGTTTATAATAAAAAAATTATTTTATATTTTTTTAAATTAAAACATTTTATTAAATATAAATAAATATAAAAATAAAATTTATTAATGATAATTAATTATTTTATTTTAAAATTTATAAAAAGCATTTTACATTTTTTAGTTAGGGAGTGTTGAGTATTATTATTTTTAATAATTTTATTGTTAAGTAATGTCATGAGTTCGGTGAATGCAAGAATTTCTTTCAACAAGGAGGAGCAATGAAATAAATTTCAAAAGGGGCAAAAATATTAACAGGAAGTGAAATACTTAAATGCAAGACATTGATTAAATATATTTTAAGGAAAAGAACGGCCTGCGAAATCCCGACTTGCGACGGAGAATGGCGGCGGTGCCGGGAATTCCCACTGGGACCGCCTACTCATCCTTGAGCTGCCAGGTCCGTCTGTCGCACGTGCGTAATCTGTTAAGGCACACGTGTCACATGCCCCCGCCAAAATATATTGTCATTCATAAATACGGATCGCATGCCATAGTCAACGTGGTCACTCGTCGCTGCACAAATCGCAAAATGGGAGAAGCCATTGATTATCGGAAGCTCCAATCAGATTTCCTCCTTGTCCTCCGTGGCAGGCGAGCCTCTGAAGGTATTCAGAATCAATATAGGATTACCGAAGGAAGCATCCGCGTTTCACTTGAATCTTCCTTTTTCCATTATTGTTCTCGATTTTATTCGATTCCTTAGCTATACAATTGAACGCGAGTAGTGAACTGGCTGATAAAATCATCGTGTTGAACGGCGTGTTTCGACTTCGTATGCAATGAATATTTTTACTCGATGTCTGAAATTCTTACTGTTGTTTCAGTTCCGCTACGCGTGGAGCTCGCGAAGCCAGTGGCGAACCCTTTGTATCAGGATAATACTCCACCTTCTGCTGAGGTTCCGACTTTCTCTCGAAATAGTCCCTCTTCTCTTGCATGTGATTTCTTTTTCAGTTGATTTGATTTATGAACCTATACCAGGTAAGTTTGGAGTCGTCTCTGAAGGCGAACATTGAAAACTTTGAACACTCGCTGAAGGAGGAAAATCTCTATTTGATTACGGAGGTGATTTGAATTCATTGGATCTTTTATTTGAATCCAGAAAAAAGCTTTAATTCTACAATGATATGCATTTGTTGGTATTGAGCGTATGGTAATGTATCAAGTGCTGACGGTGCATTAGGAAGGAGAGCAAGGACGCTTGCCTGCGCTGATTTTGAGCTTGAAGGAGAACACAAATCAAAGAAGGCCAGCCGTTGTTTTTCTACATAGCACGAACAAATGTAAAGAATTCTTACGCCCGTTGCTTAAGGTGGCTACTTTTCCTATTTTTCTCTGGTTCTCTGCAAATTCTGTAATGGATTAAGAAGATGCTTTCTCTCAGTCCATGGTTTCTAATTTTGTTCGCTTTATGTCTCAGGCATATGCTTCACGAGGATATATAGCAATAGCCGTTGACTCTCGCTACCATGGTGAACGCGCCAGCAGCACAAATACCTATCGGGATGTGTGTGTGTTTTTTTTTTAATTTGTATTTCCCCTCTTTGCTTTACTAAGTTTTACCTTGATCGATTATTTGCACTGCATTATGTAGAAAAAGAAATCCTGCTTAAGTATTGCCTTAATTTTATGTTACTTTTATTGATCATTTCTCTTTTAACTGAAGAGATCGAAAACTTTTTCTCCTTGAATGTGTGTCTGGGTCCTTCATAAATAGAATATTAATTACAGTATAGACTTAGAAACTGATTATAGTTTGCTTTTCTTCCCCTGTTTCTTTGTTTTGGAAAAAAGGCTCTTATTTCTGCTTGGAAAACGGGTGAGACAATGCCATTCATATATGACACGGTAATTTCTTTATCTATTATGTATTTATGCTGTTTTTCTCATAATAGTTACTTAAGACTGAATTGTGCTATCTTCTCCGAATGAAAATTTGAAACATATCATGGAATTAGTGGCCTAACATATGGTTAGTTTAGTTAAAAGCAGGTGTATTATTCTCTGTTGTGGCAGGTCTGGGACTTGATAAAATTGGCAGATTATTTAATTCAAAGGGAGGATATTGACTCTTCTAGAATAGGAATCACCGGGATATCTCTTGGAGGTTGGTTTAGACTAGTTGAAAGGAATATGTCTGACGCCATGTCTAATGTAACCTGTAACGCATGTTATTCCTCTATGCAGGAATGCATGCATGGTTTGCAGCATTTGTAGACACCCGCTATGCTGTGGTAGTCCCAATGATTGGTGTTCAGGTTACATTGAATTTTTCTAATGGAATATTTGTTGATGGTGATGTGCTTTAGCGACAAGTAATTGAAAACTTATGTGCTAAGATATTGTAGGGGTTTCGATGGGCCATTGACAATGACAAGTGGCAGGCTCGGGTTGACAGTATAAGGCCTCTGTTTGAGGGTTAGTACCATTCAAATAAATTAAAATATTTTCACTAAAAAATCATTTCCCAATTTGATTTTTTTTTCTTTCGCTTTTCCTGTTTTATTGTCTTCAGCCTGATTCTTTCTTCTTCTTCTTCCTAGATTTATATATTATTGATTTTATGCCTTATATAAATTCAATGATCCTGCGTGTTTCAGTTCGTGCATGCACTGCTTGATTTATATTTGATGTATAACTTAATTGTTTTCACAGCGATGACATTTTCTCATTCATCATAGACTAAAGTTGCATGACAAAGTTGGAGTAGAGTTTGAGTAAAACCTAGAACTGCAAATAAGACATGAAACTGAGTCATATTGGGTATTGATTGAGGCATGATGGTGGTGAATGCATATCCTGAAGTTGGTGTTGTATATTCATTCCTAATGCTCTTAGGGTAATGAATGCAGTGGCTCGTGATGATTTGGGAAAGACTGCTATTGACAAAGAAGTGGTCGAGAAGGTCTGCCAATTTTTTATGACTTTGACACTCTAAATGAATGTCTATTTGCTTCGATAATTGATATATTTGTTGCTTTGTCATAAATGTAAAACTGGATTGTCAATGCTTGATGCATCGGTACTGACCCATCAAACAGCTTTGTTCCAGTTATTCTGTCTGTCTCTGTTATAACAGGTATGGGACAAGATTGCTCCAGGCCTAGCTTCCAAGTTTGACTCGCCATACTCAATTCCAGCTATTGCACCCCGCCCCCTGCTTATTCTAAATGGTGAGATCCTTGCTTGTGCGTTTAAATTTATTTTGGAAGAGTTATATACGAGCATTCACAAACTTTAGCTAGAAACCTGATTATTCTGTTCGAGTTCTTAGATGTACAAATCAATTAAACCATGCCATGATATAACCTTGTATTGTAGTCGAGATAGTATGATAGACCTAACTCAGTTGAATTATTTTGGGTGTTCAATTTTTGTGTGGTTCTGATGCAACCCAACAAAATAACCAAACTTGATGCAGAAAAAAATAAAGGAACAGTGAGCAAAAGTTGAGGGAAATGCTGAGGTCTAATGTTAATGTATTCAAAATGCTAAGCCAATGTTACAAGAGACACCATTGAGTTAGATCAAACCCTATCCCTTGTTACAACCAAAATACCAGATCAGAAATAACACAACATAAAACACAGCACTGCGCTACTAAGCATGCCCTTAGGCTTTCGAGAGGCTTGTCTCTTCTTACAACCATATTCAAAATATAACCTCCCTTTCAAAAGACACTAACAACTACTTGATGAAATATAAGGATATCATATTTTGAAGAAACCTAGGCTAGTAGATTATTATTATTGTATTTTGCTTTAGCTTGTGAAAAACCTACGTAGGTTGTAGCTTCTTTTGTGTTATTTTGTAAAGAGGGAAATTTGAACCTTTGCTTTATATGGATGAGCTATGAAGCACCAATACTTCAAAAAATTAAACGTATTCATATTTGATATGATACTTGTAAGATATTTTAGCATTTGTATCCCATATCCTAACATTTGTAATATAATTTTTTTCAATAATTGTTTACTATATCACTTAAAAACTTGAAAAAACCCTTTATATTTTGGTTGATTGTTATAAATATCCTTTTATTGTTTTAGAAGTTCTTGTTTAAAAATCAAAATACCTACGCCTCTATCATAAAATGTTGAAATATATATTACAAATATCCCTACACCCATATCCTTAACTTTTGAAAATTTTTCGTATCCCTATATCATGCTGTATTGTATTGGATACTTATACCCATATCTATGCATCCTAGTGGACGAGTGATTAAGGTTTCCTTAATAGGTAGGAAAGTTTACTTTAACTAAATTAGGCTTTGCTTTTGTAATGCAAACTTGAATGAATGAATTTCTGGGTTAAGTGAATATTCTCCCTTTCAATTCTGCGTTTCTCTCCCTCCATTCCCCCTCCCTCTCAGTTCTCATCTCTCATTTCTCCCTCTCTCTGTTTCTATATTTCTCTATTTTCTCCCTACTCTCTCCCTCAGTTTGAATCCGTACAAGTATGTGTGAGTGCCTCTTATATCAGTTTGGTATCAAAGCCTCATTTTGAGCGCTCTTAGGCTCTTCCAATTGCTGGAGAACAGAGAAAACTCGCCGGAAAGTCCCTGCAACCTTTGTTTTAATGCTGCCTTGCCCAGAAACCCTGATTCGTGTTTAAGATACCACCACCACTATGTTTAGGAGGACAAATTTGGTCAAAACCTGAAGTCTTGCTGCCTTCCGACATCATACACACATCCACATGCCAGTGGACTCTCTGCGTGTGAACTTCACACACTAGCCATGCGCTACCATACAGAAGCCTCTAGAACCTATTTTTTGTTTTCTGAGGTGTTTTGCAAAGTTCCCTCTGTTCTGACCAATTTAAGAGACCCAAATCATCAGCTAAAGCCTAGTTTGGGATAAAATTTCATCTTTTAGTCTATAAAGCTATGTTGGTGAGGCTGATAACCCTCTGAGAGCCTGTGTTTTCATTGTTTTCTGTGTTATTTTGCATAGTTCCTTCTATTCAGACCTATCATATGTGCAAGAAATCATTTACGGAAGTTTAGTTTGTGTTCACTAGGTTCCAAATTACTAATAGTTACCTTGAGAAATCTTAGAAGGCTCATAAGGAATATGAGGATCAAAAAATTTAAGAGTTGAAGGAGTATATGAATAGTAAGTTTGACAAAGCCTTAAGAACTCTCAAATGTTTAGGCCACCAAAGGGGTATGGAGATAACTTTCTCAAAACAAGATTATGATATTTTCAAGGCACAAGAGAATGGTACACTCATCAAGAAGGCTTCACCAATACCGGTTGTACCAAAAAGAAATTCTAATGATACTAGTGGTCTTGAAATTGGAAGCTTAGCTATGGAAGAAGTCAAGGTAGTAAATGAGGCCAACACAAAGTTTATTAAGAAACAGGAGAATGAGGCTGATTCAGAAGAAATCTCCATGAAATATGAAGGCATGAGTCTTGAATTGAATCAAGGTTTCAAATTGGTAGTCAAAGATCTTGAGTCATAGGCTTTAGAGATTTATCAAGTTAGGGAGCATGACGAGAGGAGTATTCAACTTCACCAAAATTCTAGTTTCCCATTGGTTATGAAAGAGAAGATTGTTTTTCCACTTGATGATAACCTCAATAGCAACCTTGTTCATCGAGAAGGTTTTCCAAATCACTATGATCAGCTTGCTTACTCTCCACACTCTCATTTTCCACTACTTTATATGTTGGAAAGGATCTCCAGATTAGCTTTAGTGGAGTTGCATTAACTTCTTTACTCTCCGGGGGAGAGTTTCATCAAGTAGGAGAGAAATGATAAAATATAAGAATATCATATTTTGAAGAAACTTAGGCTAGTAGATTATTATTGTAGTTGCTGTTGCTGTTGTAGTAGCAGCAGCAGCATTTTGCTTTGGCTTGTAAGAAACCTATCTAGGTTGTAGCTTCGTTTGTGTTATTTTAATACTTTTAAGGTTTCTGTTATTAGTAGGAAAGTTTAGTTTAAATAGATTAGGCTTTGCTTTTGTAAAGCAGACTTGAATAAATGAATTTCTAAGTTATGTGAATGCTCTCCCTCTCAACTCTGCATTTCTCTCCCAACGTTCCCCTTCCCTCTCAGCTCTAGTCTCTTATGTCTCCCTCTTTCTGTTTCTATATTTCTCTAATTTCTCCCCTGTTCTGTTCTTTTTTCCCTACTCTCTCCCTCAGTTTGAATCCACGCAAGTGTGTGTGTATTTTACATCACTACTATAAGCCCCAAAAACACCTTGCACAATCTCCGACACCACTTTCTGCTAAAACGGCCCTAAAGCCACCCTGAGTCAACTCTAAGCCTGCATAGTTTGCTCCTTAAGAACAAGAAGAGCAAGGGCAACGTTCTGCCTCTCCTAAAGTGGCTTTCCCTTTCTTGTATTTTCCAATGTTTCCTCTTATAGGTTTGTGCAGCTAAAGTGATTCTATCAGGTTCTTTCAAGTTGTTTGGAATTGAAATACTCTTCTACATTGTAAACTTCAGGTGCTGAAGATCCTCGATGTCCCCTCGAAGGTTTGGAAGTTCCAAAGTCAGATGCACGGCAAGCGTATGGAGAATCTCACTGTCTGGACAATTTCAAGGTATAGAATTCTAAAGTTTGAACTCGAACATGTTATTCTTTCCTCTGCTTAATAAGAAGATTTCATATGTAGAATGCTGCACCTATCTCAGTGATGCAACAATTCGTAAAAAACCTGCCATACCAAGGGGGGGAAAATCTTTTTTGGGTTTAAAAAAATGATGATGAGGGCAGCAGATTTTAAAATTTTTTGGGCATAGTGTTATACATACATACATACATATGAAAAATCTACCCCCCCTCCCCCCACCTCTTTTTGGGGCGAGAGGAGATTGGGGCAAATCACCCCTAAACTGAGTAACTCCAGCCCGCCCTTGGCTAAAGATTGAAAGGAAAGTTACTTAAACTGCAGTCTTGCTCTGCTATCATAGCCACAAAAAAGTGCATGTACACATAAATGGTGGGTTGTTTGCGTGAGCGTAATCCATTTTGCCATTTTATTATTGAAAATCGAATCATGTGATATTTTGATGACGTTACGTGTTTTATTTGATTCTTTCTGCATCGCTCACATTTGCATCTGTGCTTAGACAATGGGCCATTGTTGCACACAAATAAGACTATTTGTTCAAACACAATCAAGGAGGGGCTGGGGGGTAATGAAGATATGAGTAGTGAGACGAGGCTCTAATTGATTCATTCTCGCTGTATCAATAATTAATGAAAACAAAAACTGCCGAGATTAGTTGAGTAAGTCTTGGGTTTTATTTTATGTAGTTTTTTTTTTCATATTTTATTTTGACATGGGGATAAAAGTTTTTCCATCACTATTTTCTCTTAAGATATACATTTTCGTTTACATCTGATCTCTTTGCTATAGCTGATCGTGGAACCTGGAATTGAGCACCAAACAACACCATCCATGATGAAAGAAGCATCTGATTGGTTCGATAGGTTTTTGAAGGCTTAGCTTGTGCCCTCAGATTTCTCTCTCTCTAAAATTCCAGACCAGCGCATTTCAGATTCCTTGGTATATGATCCGTGGGAAATAATAGCTTGCTTTGTCCCTCAATGTATCCCCAGGACTTTCCTGTCTCTCATTCTGTCATTTAACGATGTTTAGTGTGTGCTTGGTAATCAGTTCATTTTGATCAACGTCTATATCCTCCTGATGTAATAAAAAAATAAAGATGTTTGAATAGCGGTGGTTTCTTTCACAAATATGACGAAGTAGGATTGTTTGAGGGGAATAAAAAATTATATATTCGTTCTTGTCCGCTACAATACAAGGTTTGTTTGAGAGTTTTGATTCAAATGCTAGGGTTCATTTCCTTGTCTATCATATTATTTTTTTCCCATAATACACCTATTTATTAGATTGTTTTTATCTTTGCAATTTTTTTAACTATTGAAAGGCAGAGATATTTTTAGAAAGGTGTCACAAATCATCTATGCAGTAATTTGAAATAACTAATTTGTTTTTTGGGAACATTTCGGAAAATTTCTGATGCCAGTACAGCATTAGTGATCTGACACTATCGGGTATGAGCATCTGGATATTCTTGGCTGGATATTTATTAATTATTTTACTACAAAGAAAGTCATCACTTTTATAGATACCATCAAACACCATGAGAATCATCTGCTCGTGTCTTGAAATCTATAATTTGAAGTGAATATAGACGAAGAACTGCCCGTAGCAGTTGCTGGCTACCTTAAAACATCTGAGGGTATTAACACATCACACATAACATCCATATATTTACGCAGGACCATTTCCTGCAGCTAAGAAATACACAAGGAACGAGTTCTCTGGATTCTCAAATAATTCAGCCCTTCTTTGGCATTGCTGCTAGTCGAGTGTACATTCTGGCCATGGACTGGTACCCTCTAACATCGCCTGAACGCAAAAGATTACCTGTGCACAAAAATGCATAAGTAGTAGTAACTTTCATAACACTTAATCTGGTTCTTTTTATAAGTCATTTTTACCAATTTCATCAATATCAATATAAAAAATAACACAAGGAATAAAAATAAGTAAAATTGCAAATATAACTCTCAAATAAAAAGCAAAAAGTAAACAAATAATATAAGATTAGTTTTTCTATCTTTCTCTCTCTTACTTTTCAAGGGTAGTTTGGAGGTTTCAATTTGAAACAAAATAATCCAATTAGCTAGTGACTTACAAAGTGAACCAGATTATGCTTCTAAAAGGTGATTAACATACAAGACTGGAGGAGTAATCTTCAGAAATTTGGATTCTTACATCACAAAAGTGAACATAAATATGATGCTTTCAAATAAAATAAAAGAGCCAAAAAAAAACAATGTAATAATGAAAATATGAAATATGAATCCCATATTTCTTGTGTCACTCTTCAAATGTATAAATCCATAAATGCGTAGGATCCAATTTACTTCCCAATTACATGTGCATGTTCAGCCCAAAAAAAAAAAAAAGAGTATAGCAAGCATACAGCTCACTCTTAAATCGTCAAAAAAAAAAAAAGAGATAACTTGAATTTGTCAATTCATCCTAGAATAGAAAAATGTGATAGAAGACAGTTATATGATCAATAACAAAATTCGGAAAAAAGGGTGTCAAATTCAGGCATTATGTGCAACTTAAGATATCATAACGCCTGCAAAACAGAACCTCTTCTAATGCAAGGCGCCTCTCAGTTTCTCGAACACAATTGATGCAGAAATTACGGTTTAGAAAGAAAATTCCCATATGACCCATACCTTACGAATTCTGTGTCTTAAATTAGATCTTAAAAAACATGATGAAATACATTACCAGGGAGGACAACTAAATGAGGTCTTGTACTTGAATAGATACCTTTCTCCTTACTTTTAAATCCTATTACTAGAGAAGTGATTATAATCATAAATTATAAAATTGATCAAGAAGTGGAGAAAGTTCGTGAACCTGAATCACAATTCAATGGACTGTCAGGTTCTGGATGGGCCATCAGAGCTATTATAGCCCTACAGACAGATTGAAGTGTCCAAGCTGGGCTCCAAGCATTTTTCAAGATATCCAGACATATCTCACCTGTCTGAAAAGGAAGATTACTGTTACTAACATATTAAAACATCACCAAACATCAATTTGCCAAAGATAGACGTCCACTGTGAGTTGTTTATAAAACTCAACAAAGCTAATAGTGGGCATAGAACTAAGTCTTTTCTAACCCATCAAATGCTGATAACCACAGAGTTCATTGATTTTTTCTGCCATAACGAAGCATCCTAGACAAGTGGCTAAGACATATTAGTTACATTATATACACCTAGAGCATATTTGCATGAAGAATTGCAGATTTTATTTTTAATTTTAAAAAAGATTTCGAGATCCATGTTTACAGAAGACACAAGGACCCATTGCTTACAACATGGATTGCAAGCGTATTTAATCCATTCATTCCCCAATCCCCGCACAAACCATGTATAAAAGATATGACATTGGCATCAATTTCGACCCAATTTAGAGCAAAATCTCACAGATGGCTTGATTGGGAAATTGTTCTTCAACAAAATAAATCATAATGATACATTTCTTATAAATGCCTTTTTCCTCCCTAGTTATAGTATGCTCGAACTTTATAGGTGAAGCACCACCAAGATGAACTGATAGTCACCTTGTGGGGATCCTACCTTAAAATGTACATTTGGGTGAAATATTTTAGTCAAAAACCGAACTTGAGGAGGTTGTAGAGGATACTGCTCCGGAACAGCAAAAGCAAGCTGGAAAACACCCCCCTCATAAGGAGTCTCTGATGGTCCCTACAGGGAAATGAAAGGAATCAAACTAAACCAAACCAACTTGAGCAAACCAAAGATGTATTATGCTTTCTTCTATATGACTAAGCATACCTTGATAAGGGCTGTCCATTTGAAAATGTTAGAATCATCACAGACAAGTTGAATATCTGGGTCAGCTGTTTTCTCTCGTTGAACCTCTTTATATTCCTTGAACAATCTTGCTCGTGATGCCTGTATAGAGCACATAATCCAGGTTGCATTGTAAGGCATTTATTAAAAGTTATGCTAATTAAGAAACATTGCATCCGGAACCCGCAGAAAGTGCAATAAACCATAATTGTCAGTGGGAAGATAAAAACTAGTGGGGGAACTTTGAAACAAGACAGTATTACAATCGTTGCATAAAATATTAAGAGCACATTTGAGTACAGCCATTCAATTGCTTCTATTCTAATAAAATATCCAGCTAGTCCTTTCAATTTGTAAAATATCTCCATAAAATTCACCAAATATAACATACATAATAAATCAGCAGAGCAAAGAAGGTATCTAATGGCATCCAACCTGCATGTCTGATACGATCACACTGGAAACAAACCTCAACGGAACTTGTAACTGCAAAGATAAATATTCCATTATTCGTGTGCCAAAAATGAGAATCATAGGCAGACTATATTACAATCAGTGGGGGCATCTGCCCCTCCTGAAATCTCTGAAACATGCATAATTGATATCATACCCTTTTAATTTTTGCTCCAGATGCCTTAGCAAGCTAATTGATTCAGGCAGCTCCTCCAAGCCACTGAAGAATGACAATGATAACACTCTCACAATTAATAATCTTCCAATTTCATCTTGCAATTTATGACCATGAAAAGTGTTGCCTGGAGTGAGTAAGGTGTGCAATTGATTGTTTCTGTCAGTTGCTTCTAAATTCACAAACCAATAAGCAGCAGAAATGATTTAAACCCAAGCTTCAATCAAGCCAAGTCATTTAAGAGATCATGCATCACAAATACTTCGAGAATTTTCTAAATTGATGATAATCTACAGAGATTAATAAGCATAATGCCGATACGGAACAAATCCAACAGTGCACAAGCAACACAATCCAAAGCATACAAGTCGCTGGTAATAAAAATGAAGAGGGCACAACTATAATGGCCAACACACCATTCAAGCGAAAACTAGAGTAATCACAGTTAGAAATCAAACTCAATCTGTAAATATTCACAGGTGCAAAAGCGCCAATATACAAACGGTAACACCACTTCCAAAGCCAGAATATAATGAAAAAATTAAAATAAAGAAAGAAACGGTGAGATGGCGTCCGCCACAGGGTTAACAACCACGCAAGGAGCAGATGAGGCGGGAAACAAATTCAAACCTAGATTCAAAGCCAGATTAAACAAGTCAGTCTTACCAGAATTTTGGGGAAGACGAAGCCCTAGGGTTCGAATCTTCTTCAATAACTGCCGGAGAACAACCACGCAGGGCTGATAACGGTAGACGGCGTCCAACGGCGAACTCGACCAAGTGCGGAATACTTGTGCGTCGACCAAGAAAAATGGATCCCCTTCTTCTATCAAGCGAGATTAGGACTGCCCGCGGGCGTTTATTTTTTCCCCCTCCCAAAATTACCAGAAGCGGGCGGGTTGAGACTTGAGAGTATCGGATCGGGCTGTCATCAAGTGGTTATGGGGTCGGGAAACGGATCAAGAAGTCGATTGACCCGTCCAATATCCTCTTGGGAATTAGGGTTAGGGAGGGCCGGTCCAATTTCACTCTGGGCGTTATCCTTAATGTGGTAAAAGGAGTTACAGGCAAAACAAATAACTTTTAATCATATTTATAGGAAAATCAATTGATGCATTGATCTTTTAATCTACAAAATATCGAATGAAAATTTTGATATAATTTTTTTTGACAATCCATCAACAGATTGTAAAAATTTAATGACTTTAGATATGATCTAATTTTAGTTGCTTTACACAATTTTTACCGTGATTTTATATTAAAAAAAAAAAAGCAAGGTCGAGCCCATTAGTAGCTAACGGATTCATAGGGTCAGGAAACCATGAACTTGCTTTTTCGTAACCCTAAGCATAGAGTTCAGTAGCCTTCAAAGATGGGTTCCAAGATGCATGGGAAATTTAAATGATAAAATCAAAAGAAAAAATTATTATAAATTATTTCATATGTAAGATAAAATTTAAAAAACCTATTTAATTTTCCCTTAAAAACACATGGAACGTTTTCGCCTTTATCTGAATGTACTCGCGCTATGACTGGAGTGGCAAAATCATCCGTTGTGACTCCTAATGAGAAGCCCCCTCGTGTCAGACTCTTTTCTTTTCCATGTCTGTATTTTTATTATGTAAAAACAAAAATGAAACATTTCGCGTTAAATATCAAAATTAGAGAACAAACCTTATATAAACAATGACCAGATAATCTTAACCCCCAACAAAATAAAACGATAACCAAATGACCGTCCTAATTGTCTAATGGATTAACGATTGAATGACGGTATGGTGCCCAACATTTTTTGAGCAATGACTTTTTATAAACATCATGTGATACTCTGTTTCTTTTTATCCTCTTCCCTGGATTTCATTGCGAGAATAGAAGGAAAATAAGAAAAATTATTGCTTCTCATTTTATTAAAAGGAAAAATATGTTTGGAAGAATTACAATTAAATCTCACATAAAAAAATTAATTATTATAGGGCCTATTGATAATTGAACTAAACTGCATTGACAATACAATTTAATTCAGTTATTAATAGATCTTACAATAATTAATTTTCTTATATAGAACTTTAATATGATTCTCCCAACATGTTTGCATACATAGACACTAATTATTAAGGTACTGAAAATCAGATCGATCATTGAACTAGTTAAAACACTGGATTAAGGGTCAATTGTTTAATCGGAGGTCAAGCCAAAATCAGACCGGTCATAATAAAATATAATAATTTAAACAAAATCACATTAATTCTCAATATATTTATTCATATTCAAGATTTAATATCTCATATAATATACAATAACAATTCTAACAATAATAAAACACAACATTTTAAATATTCATCCTTACATTCTTTCAATCATTAAATAGCCTAAACTTAATCATCATCAATACTAAAATTTTAATTAACTTCATAATTTATACTATCTGAAATGATAAGAATTATTCCAAAATAACAAAGACTATAATAATATAAAATTAAACAATAATTCGTTTATAGGTAAAACCGTGCAGGTTTTCAAAATATGATATATTAATAATATAAAATATTAATTTTTTGCCTATAATAAGTATTTGTTTCAGCTTTTAGGCTTTTAGGCTGGAGCTACTAACCTTTCGCCCTGTGCACCACCAATTAATAATGCACATATATCCATTAGTTGTCCTCTTTCATCCACCCACCCTCAGATATATCTGTTGGTTATTAAATAGCCTATCTCAA
This sequence comes from Prosopis cineraria, assembly GCF_029017545.1. Taxonomy (NCBI): domain Eukaryota; kingdom Viridiplantae; phylum Streptophyta; class Magnoliopsida; order Fabales; family Fabaceae; genus Prosopis; species Prosopis cineraria. Next base: position 5,359,514 of record NW_026555346.1, read on the forward strand.
TTTTTTCTTGGACAGATAACTTTTTTATTATTGATCAAGTCAGTTTTTATTTTTCAAATTTATTTACTATTTTTAATTTATTTATTTTTCTAAAAATAAAAGTGTAATGTATCGCAGTAACCAGAGTCCAAAAAAGTAAGAAACTTTCTCCAGAGCAAAACAAATCAAGTATGATAATGCATCTTCTTCATCTTTCCTTCTTTCTTCAAACTAGAAGCAACAGACCACGATGAGCAACTGAACGAGAAAAAAATGGATAAACCTAGACGCACAATCGAGAACGTCGAGGGTGAGACAAGGAGGCAAGCATTAAGTTGCTGAACTGCTAAAGTGAAGGGAAGCAACAACGTCAACAGAAGACAGCAACGCTGGCATCGACGGTGAGGTGAAGTTTTTCAAACAAAGTGCACAGTGAGATACAAAGGCCAGACGGCGATTCTTCAGAGGGGCAGAGCAGCGAAAGTCAAAGAAGATTTGAATTTCTAAAATTAAGGGCTAAGGATTGATCGATTTTGACTTCAAACAGAGAAGACGTTTCAATTTTTTTTTAACCCAACCAATTCAGTGAGTTATCCGGTTTATCCCGAATTAATCCCAAGATGACCCAGTTAGGCCGGGTTAATTCAACAATGAGTTGGTGCTTAAACTAAATCGGACAACTGACTGGTTCACCAATTGAACCAGCCGGTCCAATCCAGTTTTCCATTCCATGCTAATCACCAAAGATGTTTGATACTGTAGTTTTCACACCTTAAATAATGCTAATGGATACCCCATGCCTGTGGCCCAAAAAATAACGAAGGGATATTTACGAGCTTCTTCACCTCCTTTACAGAACCATCATCAGTCTACACTCAACAGTATCTATTTACAGCTCTATAATCGCTAACATGGTACCTTCCAATTTAATGCAGTGTTGAAAAGGAAACCATCCTAGCTTCCTCGTCCACATCTCACATGGTGGTTAATGCCTAACGGCCCTCCTGCCAAAACAGCTCCCGCGAGAGGGGAGGAGGAGCGACAACTCTTGATAACTTAACTATGACGAGTAGGAGTAGGATGCTCTGGCCAGTTTTCTTTTTAGTGTCTTTTTAGAATGAATGTACATAATAATCACGATGCCATTTCCAGGCAAGCAGCAGAATATGGCACAATAACAACATATATATGGGAAAATGGGGGGAGGGGAAAAATTGCAGACCGAAAGTTAGCAAATAGGTGAAAATTGCAAGCCAGTCATAGTTTTACATGCTACCAGCTCGACCTGGAGTGGGTTTAGATTTGAATTTTGCCATGTCAACAAGGTCCCCAAATAACTTGTCCTCTGGTTTGGAAGGTTTGCCTGGTGGCATATAAGATGAGGAAGAAACCTGGTAGGAGTTTCTCAAACCATTATCATCTCTAACAGATAGGCCGTACATTTGCTGCTCAAGGTATGGGACCCCTTGTTGCTGACCGTAGCCATATCCCGAGAATTGGTTGCCATACATCTGTTGAGGATACATAGAAGCCAAAGGTGCAGCTTGCAACTGAGGAGAAACCATACCCATATATGGTCCTGCCCCACCCTGCATATGCTGAGGGTGAAAGCCCAACGGATTGCTGTGAACAGCATGGCTATTCATCGGTGACACAGGGCCATTAGCATTCGGCTGCATATACATTCCAACAACTTGGTCATTCGCCAATGCCGGAATTCCCTGAGCATGTGCACCACTCTGAACATGCGTCATAACCACTTGAGTGACTTGCAGTGATGCGGGATAATTGCTGCCTGCTACTGGACTACCGTTATCAGTTGGTTGAGCTTCCCACGGCGGTGGTGGCAACGATTCACTGTTTTGCACACCTAGAAGACATAAAAACGTGAGTTACACAATTACCAGAGTACGGAATTTGAGAGCGCAAATCCTAACATTTACATTCTCCATTAGACAGCAACTCATGCATTTTTTGACTGCTAATCAGCTGTGAAATTTGAAGACAGATGAATTTGTCATCACAAGAGCTTGCTGAAAAGGCAAGAGAATGTAGAGCAGGATTTGTGCCCTGTAGAAAATGTTTCAATTAAAAACTAAAGAACAATGTGCACCATAAACTGGTGAACCTGACGGCAGCTGCTGCTGCTGCTGGGCAACCTGACCATTCCAGGTAGGACCTGTGCTCTGTGAGTAAAGTGATTGCTCAAAATGAGGTGACCCAACATTAGTCACACTTCCATTAGCATAAAATGGACCTTGTGAAGTTATGGCCGTCTGCTGTTGTTGACCGTGGGGGGCTAGTGGACTGGTCTGTCCACCAACATTAGTTGGCTGGGTTAGCTGTGTGGAAGTCAGTTCACTGTTGCCATTTGAAAACACATCAAAAAGAACAAGGGCATTCTGCTGAGACACGGGATTTGTTGGTTGCTGTTCTCCTAGAGAAACAAGAGCAAGTGAAGTCTCTGCTTTTGGCGAGGCATAATCATCACCACTGAGCAAGTCCATCTTGGGATCAGCCTTAGCATGAGGAGCTGAACCATTAGAAGTGGGAGGAGCAGGAAGCAATAATTGATTCAATGTTTGAGACCCACCTTCAGCGCTTGAACTGAACATGCACAAATGAAAATATTAAGGTGCAAAGAAACAAAATAATAAGAAAACTTACATAACTGGAAGCACCTTATTCTAGTTAAGTCAACATGAAATGCAATTTCATACATCAAGCTGTTTCTACCTTTGCCTGGAGAAAATTCAGACTCCGCATGACATGAAAATACATAAAACCTATCATATTAATAATATGTCTGCAGCCGAACATCCAATACCTAGTTCCCCAAAGACAAGATCCTAAGTGAAATAACCCAGATACAAACACAATTGACAGACAATAGTTGAACATGATTTGACTAATAGGATTAACTATTGCCAACAAAGTCCAATTATCATTACATAAATTCTGCTGGTCAAAAAGAGAATTAGTTAGAAATACAGCAGCTAGATAGCATGGCCAGCAATGTAAAGCAATAGTAAAGAATGGATTACCTCCCATCAGTTTGTTTACTTGCCTCTCCATTATCAACCAAAGGACCAACATCTACTAGTGCTCCAGCAGGCTCAGACTTCACTTTCTCTGTTTGATTTGCAACAGAAACACCTGAAGCGATGGCTTCATGCTTTGCTAATACTCGCTGAAGATCATCATTGAGAGCTAGACCTTGGCATAGCAGCGATTCATCCCTGAAAAACAGAAAACACCATAAAAATAGCTTTCTTTATTTTATTTTATTTTTTAATTCCATTGGAAGCAAGACCAAAATGAAGAGAATAAGATAATATTGCACCACTATATCATAGTTTGAGGATAAGAATATTAGGGCTTACGAAGTTGAATTAACAAGGTGTACCACCCTTTGCTTGTAGGTTCGACACTGCTCCACTAAATCAACAATAACCTCCTGCCTAAGGCCCTAAAAATAGAAATAATGGTTATATATAGGACTTTGTCAATGCAAAAATGATAAAAACAACTTAATTTTGTGTTAGAGGAAAAACATATTTAAAGCATGCTTTTCAAGGGTTCAGAAAGGCCAAATTAAACCAAAGAAAGAAAGGCCAAATCAAGCACAAAATTTTAGTTTAAGAGAACAATCATATAATTGTTTACCAGTGTCTGATTTTGAGTTTTGCATAAGCTACACCTAGATACTTGAGTGTAGTACATTACAAGGACATAAAACCAACACAAAACAATAAGCCTTATCCCACTAGATAGGGTTGGTTACATGGATTGTACAAGAACATTGTGCTCTATCATCAGCCAAGCTAAATTCAATAACTGATTCATGATAAACCTTACCCTATATAGTATCCCTGACAGGGGATAAACACTTTGAACCCAATCAGTAGCCAAATTGACAAAAGCCAAGACTCTATGACATGTTTGCCACAAAATGTATTTTCATACAATACATCATATTTTAAATGTTCAAGTAAAGCAACTTACTTCTTTGTTACTTGGCTCTATTGCAGTAAGCATTTCTGCAAGAACGTCCATAATACCACGAGCATTCTGAATTTCGCTCAAACTGGCAGTAGAAAGTTCAATTCAAAAAAAAAGTATAATGGCATGAAATGCTATTGCTATGTACAACATAGCATAAGAAGTACAATCAACTTATGGCTGATTGTAACACCAACAGCAGAACATATAAAATGTACAATGTGCTAATCTCAATCCAAGGCAGGTCATCAAGTCCTATTTCTTATATTTAAGAGAATGTATTACGAATAAAAAATGGGTGTATCAAAACTTCAATTCATTTTCATAGCATATAAGCAAGAAAGAACAGAGAGCCTCCAAATCATACTGATCACTTTTATGCTATGCAGGATAGATCAAGAAAAGAATAAGCAAAAGGGAAGAAAAGTGAAAACTTTATCCAAACTTAAATTAAGATAGTTTCTTATTTCCTTTTATTAAATATTTGATTTCATCCCCAAACATAGCCCAACTATAACTCTGAAATATATGAAGCACAACCATCTTAAATGAAGAAATACAAAACAAATATGCAAGACTAGGCCAATAACTTAGAACATGTCATCAGAGCTGCAATGAAAAACTGTCGCAGATAATATGATGGTGATACTGTCATTTTGGTCAATATGATAATGATAATTGGATAAGTATATATAGCAACAAAATCTCTGACAAGTCACAGTCCATAAAGAATGTTAGAGGTTGCATGAGTTATAGATTAAGAAATGGCCACAATCAACAACATAAACAATAAAGCCAATTGCCCACAAAGGGGAAATAGATGAATAAAAGGAGATAAAAATGTACCTTAGAGTTGGAAACTCAGGCTCTGCAGAGGACTCAGCTGCATCCTGATGGGCCTCAGAGTTGCGTAAATTTTGAGGATATGATGACAATGGTTGTGTTTGTGGAGGTGTGAACACAGGTGCAGATTGTTCAGACCTTTTAGGGAATACTGCCCCAGCACGCTGAAATAAACAAAAACTTTAATTTTCATCTTTCAGAGGGAAATATGCTAAATGTTCTTATAAATTGGTTTCCTCCACACACAAAATGGCTTGTTAAAAGATAACATTGCCAAACAATCTCATATAAATAACTTTTTGGTAAACATACCAGCAGGTCCTGGTATGCAGCATAATATTGCGGGTATCTAGCCCTTGGTCCTCCAAAAGCTTCTTGCCAAGTATCTATAAGAATCAGAATCTTCTCTCTGACATGAAAATCAGGCTACAATTGGCACAATAAATTAAGTCAACATTCACAACATGGAAGTTGGCATACCATTGGATAGTAGTGAAAAATTTCAGAAATAATTATACCTTCTTCTTTGCTATTTTCACCATCTCATGAAGCACATCTCTCTCCGCGACATGCATGTGAACAATGTCCCCACAATTCTTTATGATTGTCTCCAGTAGCTAGAGTAGACCATTATAAAACAAAATGAGCTTTTCTAGTCAAAAAAGATGATAAAGGAATGGTAAATAAATACAGGCAAGCGATACTGCTTCCCGTCTAAACAGACACTATTACCTAGAAGGGTTCAGAGGTGCTCTGACAATGAAGGCAAAATAAAACAATCACAAGAATAATGCATAATTAAACAATCATCATTGAAGTTTAAACAACACACTGATAGTGAACCCGCTCTTTATAAGTATTGTGCAAAGACTTCCTAATTAAAAATCTAGACAGCGACTGATAGGCACCCAAGCTGGAAGAGAAATCCTCCCTTGAAAGGTAGCTATTGAGGTGGGGAGACTAAGCAGTTGACATTACTCGATGTAGGATATAGGCATCTCATGCTACTTTGGTCTCTATCAATAACACGTGAAAGCAACTATGCATGGGGCTATTGAGAAATGGCCACACCGAGAAATTGTCCATCAGTCTATGGATAGTCAAACACAAAGGAAGACATCCACTCTGAGAATATGTTCCAGTTTAGTAGAAAGAGAACCCATCGCAGCCATATTCAAAGGTAAATTCTTTTGTTATCAAGAAGTAACTGCATGAGAAAGATATGATAAATGATTGCCAGAACATCCTTCATCCCATAAAGTAGTCATTTTCAAAAGTTCAACAGGCATACTAATAGAGGTAATAACTCAGTAGACAGCTAGACATCAAACAATATCACCTATGTGATATTCCATTTCGCCATCCCTGAGAGACTATATCACGATAACTCCAACTGGTTATTTAAAAAAGAATCCACCTAATCAAAGCACTAGTCAGTCTCATTCCATCTATCTAATAAAGCTAATAAAATTTCCAATTTCATGCATGAAGATTAAAAAATTGATAAATCTTACAAATATTGGTCAATTATGACAAAATTTCTCAGGAGGACATCAAACTCTTGCAAATTGATAAATCAAATCAACCAATGTTAACATCCAAACTGAAAAGGTAAAATCAATGCTTTCATGCTTACAGTTAGTGCAAGAAGTTGAACTTTTGAATTCTTGCTTCCAATCCGCTTCTTTATACCTTTAACAACATCCTTGGCTTGCCTGTTAAATCATCACCAGACTGAGTTTGCAAACTCTGAGAGCTTAAAGGGGGAGCAAAACTTGAACTCATGCATACAATTGCAATTATGCCCCCCTCCAAGAGGGGGAAAAAACTAAAGTTGAGATGCCAATACATGCTTAGAGAACAACAGATATCAACTGCAAAACTGCAAAACATCACAAAGGTACATGTTCAGATATGCCTCCTTCAGGCCCTCTTCACTCCTTTCTTTTTAGGGTCAACATGAGGTCCAAGTTTGGCAAGGATTCAAAATCCATATGCTCAATTCTTCTGTATATAGTAACGTTAAAATGTTAATTCCTGCTTTTGTTTTTCTTGCTACAGGTAGACAAACTGTGGCCTTGCATTCTCTGTTGGAATTAACAGGATAAGAAACTACTACTTCGCATACGTAAGAAACGTATATTTTTCAAGTTATTCTACCCAGTCCCAGTTTTGCAAAATATGTGGGGAATCATAAATTCTCAGATGCGTTTAAAAATATTTTTTATGCATAAGCATGTATAACCGTTCGTCCCACAAAATGGAACTAGCAAGTAGCAACTTATGGCGAAAAGTAGCAAATTAGATATCACCCAGCACATGTCTAATCGTCTGATTAAGCGCCAATTCCTGACTCCAGAATAGCCAATAGCGAGCTAATACCACTGGTTAATCAATACCATAAAGTTTGGCAAGTCAAAAAGATAGATGGATCAAATATAAAATCCGAAGGCGTGTGTTTAAAATTAACAAGCCAGATCAAAGAGGGCGAAGAGGGAAGGCCTGATAACGATCAGTTGATTAATTGCCACATCGAAACCCAGGTCCAACATCTAGTCCAAAGTCCAAAATTCTTCAGCCGAGATTTCAATATTTCATTACTTTTAAAGCAATATACAGGTAACTTCACTATTATGAACAAATAAGAGAGAGCTAAGGAGAATTTGCAAGAAAGATGAAGTCCCATCCGTCGATACAGTTAAACTCTACGGCTTATCTCAATCGCCGATTGGTATTCCCGAAATCACATAAAAGAAGTTTCAGTCGCAATTTTTTTTTGAGAAACCATACTACAATATTGATTCGATCAAAATACAAACAATGTCACACATAAAAATACATATTTCAGTTATATAAGAAGAAGAAAGCAGAGAGAATCCGGTGCTATGCATACCCGGGGTCGCCATTCAGCATGTCACAGATCTCGATATTCATTGCCCAGTCAGGACCAATGAGCATGTCGCTCGTAGCTCGTTCTACCATAGAATTCACCATCTCGGCTCGCTGAGGACGATTCCAATCTGGTGATCTTTAACAGAATACCAACAAGATCGAATACAGTTCGGGCAATATCACAGGAGGAACGGGCTTCTGTTCCTCTTCTCTCTCCTGCACGCTCTGCCCCACGAACTTTGCTTAGTTTGCTTGTTTGCTATGTGAAAATCTTTTAGGGCAGGTTTGGATGATCGGAGTTCTTTTTAGAATAAGAAGATCACAAGAAAAAACTGAGATCGAATATTAATAAAAGGATGGGAAAATTGTAAAATAAAAACTTTAAAAATCAAACGATTGTTCGTTAGTTATTTTCACAAATAATGAACAAAATACATCATTAATAACATGGGACAAGAAAATACATTATTTTTCCATGACAATGTGTTAGTGTTTCTTAATTTCTTTTTTTTTTAAATCACACGTAAAAATAATATCAAGGATGTTTGCAGGGTACTTCGAATGTTGCCTCCGTCCTGCAGTCTACAATATATATTTAGCATCATGAAAGTTGAAGCTAACGTAATTTTATAACCAACCATCGTAAATTAAAATAACAACCAAAGAAAATACGGAGTAAATACAGAAAGAATCTTGTTCTGTGGAAAATGCAAACTCTACTGACTTTAAATGATAATAATGCTTTAAATGATAATTCATCTGGCCACAATAACAATTGAAATAACTTTTTGGACGGGAAAAAAAGTGAGAAAAAAACAAATAAGATTACCTTTTTCGAAGCAAGTGGCATAGATAATAACCATACAAGCAATACTGCAAAAGTTAAGGTTATATTCTCCATTAGCGTCCAATAAATTAATGCTCATGTCAAGCATAACTGCCCTCACTAACGATTTATACTGGAATTTGGAAGTTCAATCATGCCGCTATTGCTTTCATCATTTTGCTGCCCACGCATGCATGTCACTTAGTTCATCATCGGTCTGGCAGATTAGGCCATTATCAGTTGAGAATATTGAGACGCTTCTTCTTCTTGTTTTTTTTTAATAAGCGTATTGAGACTTTTCCTTCACTGATCTGCAAATTGGTGCAGCAAATAATTCAGTGAAGATCCTTCACTTTTCTTTCTTTCTTTCCTTTTTCTCACCCTTTTCATTATCATGAGTCCCTACTACATACTTTTTCCTGTTCCTTTTTTGTTGGTCATACAGTTCCTTTCTGATGAACTCCTTCACCGTCGCCTGTGTTTTCCAATTTCGCCCCAAAAAGAAAGAAAGAAATGAAACTGATAAAAGTAGCAGCAAGTTGGACTGGATTGGCCGTAATATAAGGATAGAAAAGTTATTTACTTCCTCTCGTCTGCGTCTGACACTAACAAGATAAACAAGTTTTGAACATGCTGGGATATCATTAAAAAATAAAAGGGCTTTACAACACAAACATTGTTCACAGGTAAGCGATGACAGGTTGACAACTCCACGATAATTTATAATTACTATTTTCTGCGTTTAGAAGCTCCATCGTGATGAGTCAGGAGAAGGAAATGAAGTCAGATCAATAAGAAACAGGTAAACGAACAGTGGGAGGGCCAGATTTCATGTCCTCTACAACTAAATTCAAGAGAGTCTGGGCTATGGGGCCTTCCTTACCTGCCAGAAAGGAAAACAGAATCAGCTCACAGACAGACGAGAAACATTAATTTTACTAAGGAATAGTGATTAAAGAATGGTATTCCAGAAATCTCAATCAAACATGAAGCAACGGAAGTCTTGACAAAAGTTTAACTGTCTAAGCCATCTTGGAATAACAACAGGAAGTACGAAGTTTCAGAACCCTGATAACATCATAAAACAATGACTATGACCCGAATATAGCCTAAGCACACTTGATTACAAAAAGGAGCATGTGCCTTAAGGGAATTAATAACTCAGATAGAAACACATTTAATATTGTCAAGGACGGAAACAAGCTTCATAAAGAACATTGGTAATTGACCAGAAGGCAATTTGCTAAAGTCTTATAGAAGCCATATAGATCAGTAATCAATGGAAATGCTTTTCATTTACATTAGTTTATTTATTAAATAAATAGCATTCATCTTTCCAGAAAGCAAGTAGTATAAGGCCATAAGCACTGACCGCCTCCAATGACCTGATCATCCCACTGCACCACAGGGCAAACAAGGACTCCACTGCCAAGAAGCATCATTTCATCTGCCTTTTTCCCTTCCTCCACTGTCACATTTTTCATCCTTATATCCCGAATCCTACCCTCTTTCACCAAACTCTCGCAAGAGTTAAGACTCTTTTGGCTGTACAACCACTTAGAATCTTGTCAAAATGAGGCATGAGAAGCTCCTTCTCTTTATTGACGAAAGCCACATTCATGTTAGGCCCTTCAGCAACAAAGCCATCATCATCCAGCCAGATGCCAGCAAAAGCACCAGCTTCTTCAGCTTCCATTTTTGAAAGCACATTTGGAAGGTAATTCACGCTCTTAGTGGTTGCAAACTGAGGAGGTTTAATTGGGACAGAAGAAGTCACGACTTTAACTCCCTTGGAGCTGAATGGGGACAGATTCTGAATTACAATTGCATAAAGACCGGATTGGTGGCAGCCAGAGGGAGATAGCTGAAAATCACCAGGTCCCGCTGAGAGCCAATATCTCAATGATCCATTTCTACATTTGGAAGCACTTGCAGTTTGTATGAGTATCCTTCGTATGCTTTCTCGATCAAACGGGGGGTTTATTTTGGACCTAATAGCTGACCTTAAAAAACGGTCAAGGTGTTGATCCAGCTCATACAGGCATCTGGAATGCAGAAAACACATCAATCTCAGTCTTGGAAAGTACAAAATAATTGTATACATATAAATACAAGACTTTATTAAAATGAACAAGTGTACTTTATTAGTTTATAACCTTGTTTGGGAGTAGTTTTTTCTTTTTCTTTTTTGCTTTGGGTTTGGGGAGGAGAGGACAGAGGAGGAGCGTAATCTTTCTTCTGTGCAAATAATGTTCAACTTTCGCATTTTCAGAACTAATTATTGGCATCTAGAGTATATCGAAAGACGTGATACTAAATAATATGTAGACATGAAACTCCATTTAATTTATCATGCTAGTGTCCTTAGTTGTGCTGTGCTATATCTAGTGTCCAGATTGTCTAGAGTTCTTTAAAAATTAAAATTTCATATACGCACAGCACAATAAAAGAGAGGTCTCACTATGAGGTGGAAGTTAATCACTAACCCATCCATTATTGCTGCGGTATCAAAGACACCATGGCCCCTGTGAACCATGTGGTCGTCCATAGGAATAACCATAGCAGCAACATTTGTTGTTATCCCACCAAAAATGCTAGAATACATGGCAAGGAATTGCTGCTTGCCCTTTGTCTTCTCTCTGTATGCTTTTAGCTTCTCAAAGGCCTTTTAACAAGGAAGAAACGAAAGAATCCATTACTAGTAATCTATTAATTCTTCAAGGACAAGCACAAGTCAATTTCTATGTCCTCGTGATTAGTGAGGCACTTGAATTATGATACTCATTAGCAATAGCTATAGGTATGTATTAAACCATTTCTAGCTAAAGGATCCTCTGTTACAAAACTTCCTTGGTAAATTAACCACTTCAAACTTCTTTAAAATTAAAAAGAGGGCAAAATAAAAAAAAGGTTGGACCTCCAAGCCGGTCAAGAGAGGGACATCAGAAATTCCACTTTTAGAATCTGCAACGTAAATACATTCCATTAGTTCAGTAATCAAGATCATTAACGATTGAGATCCCAAAGCACTTAAACTGGATTTTTTTTTTTTTGGTCTTTGTTGAGGGGGGGGTGTTAGACAGGTGGGGCCAGATAAAGGGCTTGGGATCCCATTTCGTATGATTTCATACATCATTAAGCAAGAGCAAGTGGTTCATTGCAAATGGAAAAGTGGGAAACGTACAACTAAACCTCCGGGATGATGGGAATTTCTCGCAACCCTAGTTTTCTTGATGGAGCCATCTTGAAGAAAGCGTTGCGTCAATCCCAGGAAAGGGAGATTTCGTGAACCTGAATGTGAAGCTAGATAAAGATGGGGTCGTTTCGGGGATAAGCGTGGGATTTGCGGTACGGGTTCTTGAAGGAACGAGACAGGATCCATGGCCTTGAGCAGAGCAGCTCTAGCTCTGAAAAGCGATCAAATAGCATCTAGATTGTTGGTTGACTCCGGCAACTCATCGGCCTTGTCGAAGGGATGAAGTAATAAAGTAATTAATCAGCAAGCCAGACAGTACCTCATGACAAAACATTCCATGGGAAAGCTGGGAGGGGAGAAATGACGTTTTTGGACTCAAAAGAAAGAAGGGAACTTTAGCAGATTTAGTAAATATTGTATGACTAAATAAACCTAATAACTTATTTTTTTAAAATTAAGATAATAGTTATTTTTTAATTTATTTTAATATAAAAAAATTAAAATTACCTTTAAGCATCACATAACTTTAATTCTCTCACACTAGTTTCGCTTTCACCCACCAAAAAACGTGAAGATAATATTGCACTCTTAATCGTGATTGTGAAGAAATTAACAGTAAATAATGAAACATCTCATATCAATAGATAAACAAAGTTAGACATTTAGCCAGGAAGTCACAAGAATGTAAGGCGAGGCAAACTAAAAACTACAGATTCAGGTTGAAAAATCACGAATATGAGGTAAGGAAGTCTAAAATTGCAACTTTTACATAAAGCTACACTAAAATTGTAGATTTAAGGTGAGAAAATCTGGTCAAACTCTGTTACAAAAGTCAGAGTTCAATCGAGAGTTTTTTGAGATTTTGTTTGATCTGTTTTGAAAAATTGATCATGTATTTTTTGTATTATTAATTTGCGATATTACATCATTAATATATGATTGTATATCAATCATAAATAAATTTATGTTTGATTGTCAGGTTATGTTGATTTACAATAATATATTAGTGATATACTATTATATATCACTAATATATAAACCATATAAGTGAAAACTTACCAATTCTTTTATTATTAATATATAAATGTACATTAATGATATAGTATCACAGATTAATAATGGAGTTTCTTTTTCAATGTCTAATGTCCTCTTCGTTATATTTGGAAAAAACAAAGAGAGAAAGAGGAAAGATTTGCGATGAAGATGGTGATCCAGGCAAATTAAATCAAATATTCTGATAAAGAAAATCGGTATACAAGAAATGAATATGATGATTCAAGAAAATTAAATCCAAAATTTGATGAAGAAATATTTAGAGATATAAATCAAAGAGAAAACACACACAATACAATTTTTTAAGATACAATAAAAGATCCAATAAGCTAAAAATTAATTAAATTAAATATATTATGTTTTAATAATATATTATTTTGAGGATAAAAAAGAAAAACAAATCAGTTGAAATTACTCCACGTCTCGGATAATATCATTTTTAATTAAACATTATTTTCCATGTTTATTGTTCAATTTTAAAAATACAGGAGCTAAGTTTTTTTAAATACTGTACACCAGTTGAAATATGAAAAAAAAAAATCCGAGGTGAAAATGATTCAAACGAAGACTTTTTTTTATATTTTTATGTTGGCTTTTTGATATTTTTAACATTCCTCTTCAAAACAAATATAGGCAATTTTTTAAATAAATATTATAGACTTTTTTATCTATTGTTGTTTTTTTTTAAATGTCGGTTCTAAAATCTTTGATTGATATTTTAAAATTCTGGATTTTTAAGATGTCGATATTCTCACTATTTACCCTCAAAATGTCATTTCCCCAGTCCTATAAAAGCTGGTATAATTGCAATTTGCAAGGTGGTTCTAGTAATTAAGAGCACTGTAAAAAATAATAAATTAAAATTGATTAAAATAAAATATATCGGACGGGTCATTTAACTAATTAAAGTAGTGATTCACAGTTTAGTAATCTAATCGAGTTCGACTCGTAGTCAAATCATTTATGATTAAATTATTATATCAAAATTTTACATATTAAATTTATATTATATTATATTATGTTATAAGCAATATCTTAAGAGTATTATTTTATAAGATTAAATTTATAAAATGAGATTTTATGAATGTTTACTCTTTTCTTAATGAATACCATTTTATTAGTGTATAATGTTGATAATAAATATTTAAAAAGAATTACTACCTGCTGATAGTAATTAAAAAATTACTGTAAGGTATATGAATTGAAAGTTAAGAGGGCAACCTTATTCAATGTTCATTAATAAATGTCAATTACATAAAAAATGATAAATTATAAAATATTTTAAGAGACTTATTAAAACTAAATTTTAAACATAAACTCATGTAAAAAATATAAATAAATACTTAGAAGTTTAAAAGTTAAAGATTTCTGTTTATTATAAAAATAATTTAAGGATTAAAATTGATTAATAGATATTAATGAGAATAAAGAGAAAAAAAACAGCCTTTATTTATGCTGTGCACACTCGTTTGCTGCTCCTACCTAAATCCCACGTTGAAAAATGTAAGAAGGAATTGAAGGGGGTACTGACGGAAAGCATGTGAGCTGCGCTGTATGTCAGCAAAATTTACAACTTTGGATCCGGTTGTGTATTGAAAACGAATTTTATTTTTTCGTCTTGAACTTGAATTTTGTTTGTATTATATTTTTTCGATTGGTTCTATTATTTGAACAGGTTTGGCTTTTCTCCATTTTTGATCAATTCAAAAAAGGTTATTTTTTTTGGAGTCATTCAAATTGAATTAGCGATTAATTTCCAATTCAACTAGTTGAAATGACTAAACTGGTCCGATTTTAAAACTATACGTATAACATAAAAATGTTACCTCAAGACCTTGATAACAGACACATGCATCAATCTATTAAACTTCAAACATTGGCCAAAAAATTAAAATTAAAATATTCTTTATTAATAAACTGCATTAATCCTTTTTTTTTTTCTTGGACTGAGATATTTTGCATATGTGAGCGTCCTTCTTTCCAGCAATAGTCACTACCTTGAACCAACCCAAAACATGAACACGGAATATCCAATTGGGGCCCAACTAGAGCCCAGCGGGTTTTGTTCATGACTATCCGTCATCCGATTACAAGGAACGAACAAACAAACAACAAATGTTTTTAATTGAAAAAAAAAAAAGAAAACCTAAACCTAAAGAAGCTCGTTCTGCATCTGCGTCCTTTTTCCCGGTGACCGTGAGCTAGCCTCTTCGAAGTTCGGTCCTTGCATTACAGCCATGGCTTCCAACGAGTACAATGATGTGCGTCCCGGATACGATGACCACCGCCAGCCACCATCGCAATCTCAAGACCTGGGCTATGATCCGAATTTCGTACCCGATTCTGTGAAGTCATTTGTAGTCCACCTCTACCGCACCACATCCGAGAGAAAAATGTGTACGAGATCCACCAGATGTACGAGAACTCGTTTCAAACTCTCTCGGAGCGTCTCTTCAAGGACACTCCGTGGCCTTCTGTGGACGCTGTCGCTAACTACGTTGACAATGATCATGTGTTTTGTCTCCTGTATCGCGAGATGTGGTTTCGTCACCTCTATGCTAGGCTCACGCCAACGCTTAAGCAGAGGATAGATTCCTGGGACAATTATTGTAGTCTCTTTCAGGTTGTGTTGCATGGAGTTGTCAACATGCAGCTGCCCAACCAGTGGTTGTGGGATATGGTGGATGAGTTCGTTTACCAATTTCAGAGCTTCTGTCAATATAGAGCCAAGATGAAGAACAAAACCGAGCAGGAAATTGCAATTTTGAGGCAGTATGATCAGGTAATTCTGCTGATGGCCAAAGTGAATTTATGGGCATTGCATTATTTTATTACTCTTCTGTCGAGACGGGGCTGCGGGTTAAAATTAAAATTTATTTGTTCCTCAGCTTAGAATTTACGTTATAGAGGGGGACATATCAACTAGGCAAGAGATAGGAAGTTCCTTTAATGCAACAATCTTATCTCAAAGCAATTCAAGTTATCTGAGCTATTGTTCGCCCGTGCTGGTTGCCTGATCATTAGGCCATAACCTGCATGTCTTCATGTCTCGTCGTGGTAGAATCTGTCGTTCATATTATCCATTAAGAGCAACATATTACCATGTCACAGGCTTGGAATGTGTATGGCGTCCTCAACTTCTTGCAAGCTCTTGTCGAGAAGTCCATGATTATTCAGATTCTTGAGCAAGAAAAAGAAGGCCTGGAACAATTTACTGCTACTGATGGGTATGATTACAGCGGAGGGAGTAATGTCTTAAAGGTTTTGGGATATTTAAGCATGGTAGGATTGCTGCGAGTTCATTGTCTTTTAGGTGATTATCATACTGGTCTCAAGTGCTTGCTTCCTATTGATATTAGTCAACAAGGCGTTTACACCAGTGTTATTGGAAGCCACATTACCACCATATATCATTATGGTTTTGCCAATCTTATGTTGCGGAGGTGCGGTAATCCTTTTTTTTTTATGCATCCCCCCCTTTTTTCTTTACTCTGGTTAATATTTGACTGTTTAATTACTTCATATGCATGCTTCTCTTTTATGATGCTATATTCACTAACTTCAAAATTCTTTTCCTAACTTTGATTACCGTTTCATATCTCTTATTGATCACTGGAGTTAAGATATATGGACCTTTAAACGGTGAAAATTAACCTTTGATTCCTTATGATTCCATTCTGATTGTTTAAAAAAGCCCTTAATTTTATTTTCGTTTAATTACAGTAACAAACACCCTTTAGCTGTTTTTCCAAAACCAGAACGGAAAAACCAAAGGGTGTTTGGTTCAACTAGTTGAGAGAGTTGAATTAACTTATCTTGGAGTTTTGTGGGATATGTGTCACGTTAAATAAATATGCCAAAAACATTCTCAAGGTACCCTTGAAGCCACCATTGGTAACGACGGTCCCACACAGCTGGGGTTTAAATTAGCCTGGGTGAGAGGTGGTGACACCGCAGGTTTCATAGAATACCAAGCGATGGAATTAAAAAAAAAAAAACAGAACAGGAAAAATCGTCAAACCATGAATGGTGTATTTTTAGCCATTGACTCTATAAACCATGCCTGTGATGGACTAGCTTGTATTGGAGTTCCTCTTCATTGTCTTCTTGTATTATTCATCTTGACTCAAGTGCTGTTCTCCTGAGATATTATTGACTGAAGATGACATTACCATATCCCTTTTTGAATATTTTCTCATTGTTACTTTTCATGGTCAAGCATTTATTTATTGAGAAAGGAATTTCCCGAACATATATAATCCTAGTTGAAGTTGTACGTCTATGAACCCATCTGATGAGATTGTATTCTGTAACATATAACTTCTGTTGATCCTTTCCAGGAAAGAAGTTTTTATTTATATATTTATTTGAGTTAGTGTACTCCGTTTGTTGTAGCTTTGTTGCTATCACTTTTGTTTACATTTTAAGTCATAAGCACTGTAGTGTTTTGGTTTGGGTATTGTTCTCACATTCTTTTCTTCATCTTCATCGTTTAAGCACATGGCCTAATTTGTAGCCTTTTCTTCAGGTATGTGGAAGCAATTCGTGAATTTAACAAAATTCTCTTGTATATCTATAAGACAAGCAGTATCATCAGAAATCTACACAGTATGAACAGATACTGAAGAAGAACGAGCAAATGTATGCCTTGCTGGCTATTTGCCTTTCGCTCTGCCCCCAAAACAGACTTGTTGATGAAACAGTGAACTCTCAGTTGCGGGAGAAGTATGGTGAAAAAATGATTAGGATGCAAAGATATGACGATGAGGCTTTGCTATCTATGATGAGCTCTTTTCATATGCTTGTCCCAAATTCATTACCCCATCAGCACCTAGTTTTGAGGAGCCTCTAGTTAATTACAATCAGGTATGCTTTAATCCATCTGAGCCAATAGAAAATCTCTGGATTTAAGTGCTTATTCTTCGTAGGTTTCCAATTTGAAGCTTCAAATTGATGTTTGAATTTTCTGTTTAATATGGTATCGGTTACTGATTACCTTCCATTTGCAATTATGAAAGGTGGAACTAAAACTGTGTGAGTTAGGGTCGTCTACCCCACCCCCTAAAAGAAATGTGAGAAGAGAATGAGAAGGGTCTTTCAAAAAGTTCAGTTGAGCGGCTGGTGAGCTATGTTGAAGTGGATTTGAACTTTTCAAACTCAGAGCTCTTGCTAACACGATAGAGTCATATGGGACTGATTCTTTTGCATGCATTTTCCTTTGAGTATTTTCTTTTTTAAACAGAAGCCATTCATATACTGGTACTTCCCTTGGTATCCAATTTCAACATGTTATGCGGACCTAATTTTAACCTTAGCGTCCTCTCTATTTAAATTAAGGCTTTATACTGATCTGGTTATAGTTGCTTTGCTTGTGGGGATTAGTGTTTGGACAGTCTCTGGTCACCCTTTTCCTCTGTGAATTGCTGATTTCCTTCCTCTTTTTCAGGATGCCTATAGACTTCAGTTGAAACTGTTCCTTTATGAAGTGAAGCAGCAAACAATTGTTGTCAGGTGTCCGGACCTTCTTGAAAGTCTATTCAACAATCTCTCTTGCGAAACTTGCAAGTTACATGGAAGTAGACGAAGCCAACTTAAAGGTTACAACACTCTACACACATACAATTCTTGGTCATGTTTACTTGCGTCTGTATATAACTGGCCTGGTATGTGTGCTGCGCACAGTGCTCAAAAAGGCTGTTATCCCAAGTCAAATGGTTTCCTACTATAAGTTTTTTTTAGACTAGACTAGGACTAGAAATGTATCCCCTGCAATAATTTCAGGGAAAATTCAAAATTGCTGATTTCTTCCTCTTTTTCAGGATGCCTATAGACTTCAGTTGAAACTGTTCCTTTATGAAGTGAAGCAGCAACAATTGTTGTCAGGTGTCCGGACCTTCTTGAAAGTCTATTCAACAATCTCTCTTGCGAAACTTGCAAGTTACATGGAAGTAGACGAAGCCAACTTAAGGTTACAACCTACGACACATACAATTCTTGGATCATGTTTACTTGCATCTGTATATAACTGGCCTTGTATGTGGTGCTGCGCACAGTGCTCAAAAAGGCTGTTATCCCAAGTCAAATGGTTTCCTACTATAAGTTTTTTTTAGACTAGACTAGGACTAGAAATGTATCCCCTGCAATAATTTCAGGGAAAATTCAAAATAAGCATGGCTTCAAGGACAGACGCATTTTTCACAGCTTGTGAACAATTCGGCTCCCTGATGTGATAAATTGATATATCTATAGATATATAGATTATTTTGTAAACAATTATTTCACATCCTTTCTAATGCGATGCTTGGCAGGACTATTTTGATGACATACAAGCATAAAACCCATGCCGTTGATGGTGATGGAAAAGTTATATCCAATGCTGATGTGAATTTCTACATTGATGATGTAAGCTTTTTAATTATTTCTCCTTTCATAACCTTTCCTCTTCAAGGGATTCTGATCATAAATACTGGCTAAGTGTTAATTTAACTGTTAACAGAATTCCTAGGCCATATAGATACAGGAAAGTTGTTCTGTTCAATTAAACTTGAACTTGGGACAAACAGAAGCATTTTCTGTCAGTTTCTCTCGAATCAATGATGAAATCTCTGCTCCATAATTCAATATGGCATCCGCTGTCTGTTGGTTGGCCTTTACCTTTGCGGCTTAGCTGACTAGTTTCTTGCTTTCTATTATATATTTATGCAAAAGTGAGGTTTTAAAAATGCAGATCTGTTGACCTAGTAGTCTTCTATAATTATTATCTCTCTCTTGGGTTACATCAGGGTGATTCGAAGAATGGAGAAGTTTATGGGTACTTCTCATGGTCTGATATGCTGAAGAAGAAAAGAGATCTTTGGGACTTTTTGGTCCATGAATGAGGGTGATATGGGTCTCGGCAATTTTCTGTTCAAAAATTTTGTTTTTGCCCACTCATCAAACAGAAATTTCTCATTGGTAAAACCACTTTGGAAACCAAAGGCTTTTCCAAGGTCAACTTGTCTCACTTTGATTAAACCAGTTATTGTAATTTCAGAGATTCCTTTCAGCCCTTGGGGAAGGATTGTTTTGATTTCCAATCTTTGGTGTTTAGTCCCTCGTCTCTAACAGATATTAAAAGCAATTGGAGGCGTTTTTTCTTTTTTTTCGTATTGTTCTCTCTTTTTCTTGTGTGTTCACTTTGTCTACTTATTCTTCTATCCTGTATCGAACCAATTGTTTCTTTCTTAAATAGTGTTGTATCTTTCGATTGACTGAATAATTTACTGCAGGATATGATTCACGTTGCAGAGTCTAAGCCCCCTAAGCGATATGGGGATTACTTCTTGCGTCAGGTGGTCAAGGTATGTTTATTCGCTGTCACTTGACTGTGAGACTCAGTTTCATGGTTCATGTTATTAGATGGGCACTTGGTAATCCTGGCATAACATTTTCATTTGGTGGTGTTTGTAGCTTGAAGGCGTGATCAATGAGATAGACGGTGTAAAGCTGGAATAAGCTGCATGTACCTTTTGCCCTTCTAGGCGGATTTTTCCCTGAGATGGTACTTTGTTTTTGCGGTAAAGGATGCGATTAACTTTCTAAATGTAATACTAATCTTGGCTTTCCACAATCGAGCAATTAGTTCTTCTAACTGAGCTAAAAAGTTCATAGTGCTTCAACTGTATTGATGAGTTACTGTGATTGATGTTTTCATGGTCGAACAATGGTTTAAATCCAGGAGCTTCGCCAGTCCTCGACTGTTATTTGTTTAGACCATGATTTAACAGATAGTTCAGTGGGCCGTTATTAATGCTTTAATTTGTATTGTAATAGTAAAACGAAAGAAAAGGAACAAGTACAAAGGAAAAGAAGGGAAAGGAAAGTGTATATGATGGTTTATTAATTAGCTATTAACATTGCCAGCCATCATAATTCAAAAAAAAAAAGTGAGAGATTAGTGAAAGACAGAAGAAAATGGCGATGGAAATGGAAGGGGGAAATGTTACTGAGGAAGAATGAGTAATTGTCGTCTAAAGAAAAAAAAAAAATGTTCCTTTGAAGAATTGAGATGATGATGATGTTAATGTTTCCTTCTGCCGTGCGCATGCTTTTCCGAAATAGTTCATGTGTTTGTTTTTCTAATTCCAGCCTGAATCTAGCCATGGAAAGCTCGCCGGCTGCTGAGTCTTTTCTACGATAAACTTTATGTTTAACCTTGTAAAAAATAAATTACGTGATATTTGTGGATGAGAAATTTTAAAGAAAATAACAGATATCTTACTAGTTAAAAAAAAAAATTTAATGCTGCACTAATGTCATGTTTGTTAGGATAGAATCTCAAATATGGAAATAAAATTGGGGTAAAAATTCAGATAGAGTGATGATTGATATGTATTAATTAGGATTTTCAAGAACCTTGATTCTAGAAAAAAAGACTGAATTGAATTCTTTCCTTGCTTCTATGAAATCGAGTCAAACTCTTTGAAATTCAGTCTTATAACTCTTCTACCTTTCAACTCTTTGATCAACTATCGTCGTACTCCACTAGCTCCCCAATTTCATTACTTTCTTGATGGCAAAGGTGAAGGATGGAAG
Source organism: Prosopis cineraria (assembly GCF_029017545.1). Taxonomy (NCBI): domain Eukaryota; kingdom Viridiplantae; phylum Streptophyta; class Magnoliopsida; order Fabales; family Fabaceae; genus Prosopis; species Prosopis cineraria. Next base: position 5,380,879 of record NW_026555346.1, read on the forward strand.
CACCTCACAATCTACTGCCATCGGACTTTACAACTATCGTTGTGCAATCTACAACCATCGCCTCTACTTTTGTTGCCACCATCACCTCACCTCTTTTGTGCAATTGATGGGCCATTTCATGGGTGAGAGGTTTTAATTTCTCTGTAACTCTTTTCCTTTGTCTTCTCCTTCTTCTTCTATTTTATATGTCATTTGTTGTCATGGAATCAAGTTCCAAGTGATGATTTATCCCCAGTTTCCTCTAGCCACCACTTCTTTGATATTTATTGCGGACAGCAAGCAGGTTAAAGCATTAATATTTGAAGTGGCTTTGTGAAACATTAAAAGTAGAATTAATTTGAATGGTTGCTGCTAGTTTTGTGCAAAATTGAAAGCAGGTTGCAGTGGGTTTAATGACCATAATTGATTTTGTGTAGCATATGCGGAGAAGTAGCTTTGCGTGGTGTTCAATAATTAAAAAGGAGAGGGATGATAAAAGGGATACAGGAGGCTTTTTTTGTTTTGGGTAGAGAATAGTCTTGTCCTTTTTATTTTAAATATATATATATATATATTTATTAAACTTATATTAAAATTCATCTTTATATTAAACATACTTTTATAATTTAATTTAATTTAATTTTAATTCCACTAAAAACTATCCCATTATATCAAAGGGGGCCTAAGTCCTATATGTTCACATAGGATTTGAAAATCTTCGAACTAATAGGAGTAAAAGAAAAAGAAACTAAACAAATTATATATATATATATATATATATATTCATTGCTATTAAAACAAAGTAATAGAAAGATGTATTTAGAAAAATTACCGTATGAATTGATTTTGGCCAAAGCATTGCATCTTCTCTCTTTCATGGTGCCCGGAGTTCACGGGGTTAAAAAGCAGGCATGGGGTTGGTTGACTTATATTTTGGACCGGAGGGAGCAAATTGCACGAGAGGGTGGTTGTTGCATTCAAGTTGATCTGGACGCGATAATCGAAGCTAAGCCTTATCGTTTGATATCAGCTTCCGCCTTCCAGTCGTGACTCCTTCGTCTCCTTAGACAGTTAGACTCCACTTCTATTGGGGACAATGGCTTAAGATTATTATTATTGACCGTCTCTTTCGTATATGAAATATCAAAATCGAAAATAATAATAACAAATAGTTTAAAACATTAATAATAGCTCACGGTCACGGATTCCTATTTTTAAATGAACAATAAAAATATGATATTGATCGATAGTACCCGTACATGATAATAGATTTGTTATTTTTATACATTTAAAACAAATATAACGCCTGTTCTGTTCATCGAAATTGAGGTGGCGGGCAAGACTGTCACTTCTCTGAAGTGTCTAACATTTTAATTTAAAAAAATGGTTCTAAAAGGTATGTTAATTAGCAAGTACTTTCCATCTCATGTACACTTCATCTATTAAAAAATATAATATTTTTTAATTGAATCTTATTTTTAAATAAAATAATTATTTATCTTTAAATTAATACTATCATTTTATATTTACACTTATGTAATAAAATATTTTATTTTAAAATAAATATAAAGTGATTATTCAATAAGGATACTTACAAAAAAAGATAATGATTATATATTAAAATACTAAAAATGCTTTCATTCAATCATTTAAAAATGGCTTATACTTTTCAATAGAGAGAGTAAATTATTTTTAAAAAAAATTTATTATTTTGTTTGTAGGTTACTTTGTATAAAAAAAAAATCATCAGCATTTCCCTTCACTCGTAACGTCAGTTATACGAGCAATAGTAAAGCTGTTAATAATATTGCTGGTTTGATGGAATTAATTTCAGTTCTCACTTTCTTGATTTTAAGCTTCTTTTTAATAAGTTTTTGTGAGTCAAATAAAATAATTTATATATATATATATATGAGAGAAATTATTTTTAAAGATAAGATATTTAATAAAGGTAAATTGAGAAACTTTTTAAGATAATATTATAATTTAATTATTTTTTATTAATTTTTAATATATTAAAAAATAATTAAAAATGAGGCAGAAGTATAAGTAGGAAGTAGTAGGAAGCAACACGTGGACCCATAAACCCAATCCGAGTCGTTCGAGTAGAAGGGGACGTGCATCCTGCCCCGCGTAACGTCAGTTTATGGCGTGCCGTGATCATAAAGGAGGGCGGGAAATTCGTTTGACTGTTCGAGAGTCAAGGCATCAACATACAATCATCGTCACCTGACGTTTGTCTTATTAAAAAATACTTGTTGTATTTATAAGTTTTTTTAATATATTTTATTAATATTAAAAAAATTTTAAAATTTATTAATTTTATTTAAAATTTAATAAATTTTTAACTTTATCATTATTAAATATATATATTTTAATAATATTTTTTTTACATTTAATAAAAATAAAAAAATTATAATAAAAATTTGACAATGACTTATAAACAAGACGAATAAAATTTTTCTCACCTTACCCTATAAATAATTACAGAGGGAGTGGGTGAGTGGTGATTATTTTACTTTCCGTTTTGATTCGAGCGAACCATCAAAAGCTTCAAAACCAATACAGCATGCGCCCACCGGTCACCATCCCTGGTTTTTCTACCTCTTCCTCTTCCTCCTCCTCTTCTTCTTCCCCCTGCGATCGCAGACTTGCCGCTCTCGCCAGACACCTGATCCCGATGGATTCTCACGACACTTCCGTCTCCGCTTCCCCAACCTCCGCTTTCCAGGCTGATTCTGTCTTCGCTCATGTTGTTCGTGCTCCCGAAGATCCTATCCTTGGGGTGCTCTTTTCTCTTCCCTTTTTTTTTTTTAACTATGAGCTAATCAACTTTACTCTCTCAGAAAAGTTTATCAAATGGCGTGTTTGGTGTTGTTTGGCTCTTGAATTGCCTGACTTCTCTTGTGACTCTGATATAAGATGAGGATCAATGTATTTTATCACATCGGAAACTAGTTGGTGGCTTGTATTTTATGTTAGTTAGAGTTCTCCCACGGGAACAACAGCTAACAGTTGCTTGCTGTTTGTTTTCTGAGCCACCTCACCCATGGGGAGGGAGGGAATTTACTTGTTGATTGGCCTAAGGTATGATCGCGCTGTTAACCCAATCGAAGGACCTGGTCAGTTCGAACCTTCGGGTTTCTTTTTTGATTTTCACGGAAAATCAAGTGACGAACATTGCTACGTTGTCCTTAATACATCGATAGAGTATTACATGTGAATGCTATTAAAAAAACAAGAAAGAAAGAAAGAAAGAGTATTACGTGTGAATGCTCTTGCTGCACGGCGTTTAGTGGATTGTTACGTGTTTTGATTGTTAATCCTCATTTTTCAACATATGCAATCTTTTGGCATTGACCCCATCTACGCTTTCATTCGAGGCCTTTTTGAGATATGTATATTTATATTTTTCTAATGGTGTTTGTTGTCTGGCTTCTTTTTTCTGTCTTGTTTTAAAATAGGTCACTGTAGCTTACAACAAAGATCCAAGTCCAGTTAAGTTGAATTTGGGTGTTGGTGCTTATCGAACTGAGGTGAGTGCTATTCGGTTCCAGTTCTGGTTATTAATTTTCTGCAAACAATGAGCACCATGGGACAGAGGACACATCCTAAGCTTTCAATAGGTTAGGGCTCTCCTCATACAAATCCAAATTCTTCCTTGGCTTCCTCTCCCACTACATTGTAAATGTTTCCCGCTACTAGCCTACTCTCTCACTTCTCCACCTCTTGTCCCGTGCGACAGCTAGCTAATGTAGACCTTGGCCCAACAACTTTAGGCTCACCAGGGAGACCTGTAATTAAGAATTTCCAAATATATGGAGATGACAAGTATTACTTCATGCTTCAACTCTGATTTGACTAACTTGGTTCAACTATGCTATAACAGGAAGGAAAACCTCTTGTTTTGAATGTAGTGCGACGAGTAGAAGGGCAACTGGTTAATGACAGGTCAGTGGGCATCCATACTTTCTTTGTCCTTATTTGAATTGTATTATTATTGATATTGAATTGTGAGGAAGTTTACTCTGCTACTTTTAGGTCACGCAACAAGGAATATCTTCCTATTGTTGGATTGGTCGATTTCAATAAACTGAGTGCTAAACTCATTTTTGGTGCTGACAGGTTAAAAATATAAGCATGCCCCCTTTTCTTTTGTTTTTTGTTTTTTGTTTAAAAAACATATCTTTAACGAACCCTTACTTGATTTGAAAGATAACTTACCGGCTTATTTTGTTGGATGTAGCCCTGCTATAAAAGAGAACAGGGTAACCACTGTTCAATGCCTGTCTGGAACTGGTTCATTAAGAGTTGGGGGAGAATTTTTGGCAAGACATTATCATCAAGTAAGATGCTTCATCCTCAACTTTCCTCCTCTCATTTTCCTTGAAAACTGATTACTATAAAGTGCCACCTGCCAATTTACTTCTTTGGCTTCCTGGTCTCTTCAGCGGACCATATACTTGCCTCAACCAACTTGGGGAAATCACCCAAAGGTCTTCACTCTAGCAGGGTTATCAGTCAAAACCTATCGCTACTATGCTCCAGCAACACGAGGGCTTGACTTTCAAGGTCAGAAATTACGTGTCATATCAGCTTATGAAGTGCTTGATCCTGATCTCTTCTGTATTTTTGCAATGTGCATCACGATTCTGGTTTTGTATGTTAATTAATGTTTTTCTAGTATCTAACAGGACTCCTAGAGGATCTTGGTTCTGCCCCATCTGGATCTGTTGTTTTGCTACATGCTTGTGCCCATAACCCTACTGGTGTTGATCCAACCCCCGAACAATGGGAGCAGATTAGACAACTGATAAGATCAAAAGCTTTGTTACCTTTCTTTGACAGTGCTTATCAGGTAGGCCTCTTAATGTGAAGAGCATCTTTGTGTATAATAAGATAGTACTCCGTCGACCACCTGAAAAATAGAAAGTGAGCCCACAGAGAAATTGAAATTTCATTATCTAAATTATTAGCATGATCCCTTATAGGCCTTGTCTGCAACATATTTTTTTTGTTTATTATGCCTTAAATACTCAATATTTGATCTTTTTTTTAAAAAAAACAAGTGTGTTTTAAGGCGATCTTCTTTTGGTGCTGTAGGGTTTTGCTAGTGGAAGTCTAGATGCAGATGCACAGTCTGTTCGTATTTTTGCTGCTGATGGGGGTGAATTACTAGTTGCCCAGAGTTATGCAAAGAACATGGGGCTGTATGGAGAACGTGTTGGCGCTCTAAGCATAGTAAGAGTTAAAATTCCGAGTGCAAGTCATCAAATGTTGGAAACACTGTAGGCCTTTATATGCAGCTCTCATTGCATGTTGTATCTTATTGACTCTAAATGATTTGATCACTTCTTGGATCTGTATAGTGTTGCTAGAAATGATATGTGTTCCCCCCTCTTGTTAAATAGTTTTTCCAGGCATCAAGTGTTGGTAACTTTTGGTGTTTGCTTCAGAGAGCTGACTCAATTTTTTTCTTTCTAAAATCTTAATTCAGGTCTGCAAATCAGCTGATGTCGCAAGTAGAGTTGAGAGCCAGGTGAAACTTGTGATCAGGCCCATGTACTCAAATCCTCCCATTCATGGTGCATCTATTGTGGCTGCCATTCTCAAGGATAGGTAACCAGCAAAGGTTCTCTGGTTGCTTTGTGCGTTGAAATAAGCAAAAAGGGGGTTTGTTGTTGGCTATCGTTTTTCATTTTCTTTCCTTGCCTTCTTCTGTGATGAAATCTAATTTTCAGATGGTATTGTCACTGTTGATGAATCTAGTGATTCTAATTAATTCAGTATATATACAGGCCATGTCCCAATATATGTTTAGTTCTGATAGATGGGAAATTCTATCGAGGATTGTTCATTAGAAGAGACAAATTTGGTAGTTTAGATATCTTCTTTTATACATTATGCTGTGCTTTGGTGCTTCCAGTTACATATCAATTATATTTTAAGGTAGACTTAGTTTTTAAAAATAATTGTAAATGATGTTCTATACTTGTTGAAAGTGAACCTCATTGAAAACATACCTCGTGTTTAGACATCATTGAATTTGATATATTTATTCTTATAAATAAAATTTAATTTAGAATTTTTCTATTATAATACTGCTAGAATTGAGATTCTGGTATATATTGCATTTTTGGTATATCTCCTGAACTCTTCTGTTATGAAGATCTTTTGTATCTCCACTTTCAGGGATCTGTACCATGAGTGGACTGTTGAGTTGAAGGCAATGGCTGACCGCATTATTGCAATGCGCCAACAACTTTTTGATGCTTTACGTGCTCGTGGTCAGTTTTCTGATAGTCTCCCCCCCTATTCATAGTTCTCTTTAGTTGTTTCTGGGGTGGTTCATTGCCTTGGTGGTTATACTTCTGTCCTATGTTTTAAAATTGTTTTTCAATGTCTCCTTTCCATGTGTGCCCTCACCTGTTTCTAACTCCTAGCTCTTGGTTGTTTATGATGTTGCTTATCTGAGCTTTATTCATTTTTTCTTTAAAATTGAGCAGGTACTCCTGGCGACTGGAGTCACATTATTAAGCAGATTGGAATGTTTACTTTCACGGGATTGAATGCAGAGCAAGTTTCCTTCATGAATAAAGAATACCATATATATATGACATCTGATGGGTAAGATGCTCTATGTTGGTATTCAGGATATCTTTTAGTGTGCATCATACATTTTTTTGTTATTATTTTCATTTCTTGTGCCCCCAACATAAACAAGTGAAATTATTAAAGCATGCACAATTCTACAAAATACAAATCACTTTTGGTGGTGGTATGCATGACTAACATCAATTTTAAGCAAGCATGGTGTATGATGTTTGAAGTGTTCGTCCTGATGTGTGCCATCACAGACTCTAGGCTTATGGAGAGCTCTTGTTATGCACCAGCAGCGATCATATCCAGAATATGAGTTGATGTCCGTCTGTTTTTTATAATATTGAAACTTATTTATATCTTTTACCATTGATCAATGTAGTCTCTCACAAGCGTTGTGGGAGTTATCTAGGTGGAATTTCAGATCATCCAATCTGTATGTTGAATGTGCAGGAGAATTAGCATGGCCGGTCTGAGCTCTAAGACCGTCCCTCATCTGGCGGACGCAATACATGCTGCTGTGACTCGGGTGGTCTAAAATATGAAACCAATACGATCCGATTTCTCTCAATCCTCTGTTCCTTTTTCAGAGAAATAGTACCAGCAATTAGGAGAGAAGGCAATAGAAAATCTACTTTTGGATGGCATTAGCATGTTAACCCCCCCGATGTGGAGGACTTCATTCTGTTTGTTGTAACATCAATAAGAAGTTATGCTTTAATTTGTTGTGAGAATTTTGAACTGAGATTCACTTTTTTTTTTTGTTTGGTTTAGCGAAGAAGCATGCGAGGTAATTGCCTTCTAAATGACTGAAATGCAGCAGATTTTAAGCCGCTCCCTCAATCTACTTCAGCACATGCTACTTTCCAGGTGCAAAAAACAACGGAAGTGTAAAGGAGTTGAAAAATTGCTACAATTTTGGGTATATAAGCTTGCAAGAGTATGGGATTTGAAAGTTTATGATGGATCAGTAGAGTTGGGAATGCATGTGAAGTTTATTCAAGATCGAATTTAAAATATTTTATCCTATTTAAAAAATTTATATGGATAAGTTTAAGCTTAAAAGCCAGCTTGAATATTCAAAAAAAAAAAATTCTTTATGTTTTGAGTTAATTTTAATTTTTAAATAATTCTGTTAAGTATAAAATATTATTTTGATTTTAAAAGAATAAAAGAAAAAAATAACTTATAAATTTTGTACTTAAATAATTTTGTTATTGTTTTATTGTACTATGTATATTTTATTCATGAATATTTTTTTTATTTATAAATTAATGTATTAATTTTTTAAATATTACTTTTATCATGATTATATATAAATATTTTATATATTTTAATTCTGATTAAGTTAATTTTAATTCATAATGATCAGATCACTAATTAAAAATTATTGTTTCAATTATTTTAAATTTTTAAATAAATTTTAGATAAATTATATTTTTTATTTTTAAGAATATGAGAAAAATAATTATAATTTTATTATATAAAACAAAATCATTTAATTAAGAATAAAATACTATTTTTAAATTATTTTTTAAAATTTTTATATTGTTTAAACATATAAGAGGTATTTATTATAGCTTATTCTTAATTTTTAATTAAATTTGGTGTGGATGATGAATAAATAACTATTCAAGAATATTATTTTATTTATTATATTTATTTAGTAATATAGTTAAAAATTTGTACGTGATCAAATTTTATTTTTAAAATTATTTTAATTTATTTTTTACTTTAAAATTAATTATCTCATCTTATAAAAAAAATATAAGGTATATTTTTTTTGGATACTTACTCAAAATTTTTTTAAAAAATAATTGGGTCTTAAAATATAAATCAATATTAAAATATATTTTAAATATTATTTTGAGATATTTTATTGATTAAAAAAATAAAAATATAAATATAAATATTTTTAATTTTTTAAAAAATAACTATAGCAATGCATTCAACTATATGGTATTTTAATATAATATGACATAAAACTTCAATAATAATTTATATTTATTATATTTTTATATATTTTTTTAAAAATATTTATTTTATTCGGGTATTTATTTTTTCAGGCATATTTGAGCTGATCTAAATAGGTGCAAACATTAAAAAATAATATTTTTTTTAAGCCCAATTCTAAATTTTTTAACCTAAATTACTGATTTTAAAAATAAATATCCAATCCAAGCACAACTAATATTTAAATGGAGACTACTTGTTTGTTACTCCTACTTAAGGAGTGAATTATTTGGGGGGCTAAATTCTTTTTTAACTATCATGTATAAAAAAAATTATATTAGAAAATATATTTAATATATCTTTTTAAGAATAGTTTTATATATATATATATATATATCATTAAAAAGTAATTTATTTTTATAATTACAATTACAATGAAAGATATTATCAGCTAAAACAAAAGTGGGTGCATCGATTGAGAATCGTGGGTTTTGGAGGAAGGTTTGCTATTATAGCATGCAAGAGTTTGGATGATGAGGAATGAGAGAATATCTAGCAAGAAGGTAATGTCTCAAACTTCATGGCTAAATGGGATCGTGTGTTCAAGTCAAAGGATATATGATTTGGCAACAGTGTTCACGTAGACATTTGAGCAAGCTCGTTGGGATTGAAGATGACTTGGCATCGTGGTACCAAATTAATTATCCTTGAAACTGACTGCTTTGAGGAGCCACATTCAAAGCTGTAATCTGCAAACTGCAAAGGATGTGATCGAGTTAAGGGATCTTCTTGAAAGGAATTGGCATGTTCGCTTCTCTATTTGCAGCCGTCAAGCTGAGTGGTGCTGTGGAGATTGTAGCAAAGCTCAAGTGACAATGTCTGGTTAAAAGGACTCGTGCCTTAAATGTAGGCTAAGTTGTTTTGGATGTCTTCCCTTTCTATTAAGATTAAGAATAAAATAAATAATATTCATTCTTTTGTCTCACTCAAGATAAAAAGTATCAAAAATATAATAAAACAATCATTATTTTTTAAAAGTTATACTCACCTAACCGAAGTCGATCTTAGTATAAAGCTATGACTACTCATGCATGAGGTCTTATATTCGGGTTTATATAAGGCTTTGTTTGGTTAGAAGAGGGGGAAAAGAAGGGGATGGCAGGGAAGGAAGGTGAGGGGAAAGGAGGGGAGGAGGGGAGGAGAGAGGAAGGGGAGGGGGCATCTCCCCAATTTAGGGGGGTTTTGAAAGGGAAGGGAGGAAAAATTTTAAAAAACTTCCTTTCCCCTCCATCCCAACCAAACAGGGTTGACTCGATTCGAATCTCAATTAGCTAAAGTCCAGAGTGACTTTAACTATGGAATGATTTTTTAAAAAATAAAAGGTAAGTTATACTCACATTACATAAAACTTAACTTAGGTCCATTTCAACGACGGGGTAAGAATGGGAGAAGGTAAGCACCCGTTAGATCATCCATATGAATCGACAATGCTTGGTCAGTGCCATGTGTCATTGTAACAAACATCCCATATATGAGTGACTCACAGGTATTACTAGATAAGATTAGAGAATATTCATTTTCAAGATTAGAAGACTCAATTTAGATTTACATGCACATATTTAGTTATGAGATAATGCACATAAGTATATGGCTAGACATGCTCATGTAATTAGAAATGCAAATTGCACATCTGCCTCCCTATCCTAAAAAGGCAAAGTCAATTTCTAAAAATTACCTGTTTAAAGAGAATTGCATGTAGAATAAATAATACAAAGAAAGCAACTATAAGTGTTACCTTTCAAATCAAGTCGAGTTTCCTTGCTATTTTTGTCTTGCTCAATGTGTTCACAATCTCATTAAGAAATGAGAAGCTTCACTCTTACAGTTACTAGCTAATTATGAAGTATAAAACCAAATAATGATAATCTATGAATGAAAGCTGGAACATGCTCCTCTAACCTACTTTGATAGAGGGGGAGATGCACAGCTTTGCATGTATGCAGTAATCATAATTTTTTTCAGTAATGAAACCCAACTTGACTAGCATCTATTAAAGCAATTTCTTTAAATTCGACGAGGTAGTGTAAAAATTGATGGACACTTTATTCCATAATGATGAACAACAATCTTGTATGACTGCCTCAGATAAAAATAATGCAAAACAAGTTAAAAGAATCATTCTCTTGTAAATATAATTGAGACTAGCAATATATAAGTTCTCAGGATGAACTTATGGAGCTTTATTAAAAGGTTGCCTGTCATTGTAACAAACATCCCAAATAGCTTCCATGGCATCTTTGGAAGCTGCTTCGGAGCAATTAGGATTTCTAGACAATGTTGCCATAACTCTTCGCCTCACACATACTTGTCCATGCACGTATTTTGAGATGGCATCATAACAATTCCCATTTGTAATGACAAATGCCACTTAGATAGTTAGGTTAAATCCCACTACAAGCATAGTAAGCACAATTAGTCCAATCCAAGTTGGCAGTATGACAGTAGTTGAAGCATGAATCAATTCGTGAGCTATTACTTGGTTGAACTTATCTTGTAAATTTATCTTATCCATGCATACTATTATCCCTTCATCGAGAAGGTAACCACCAATTTTGTTCGTCTTGCAATTTGACAACTCTGAAGAAATTGTTGCGCACAGGACAACCAACTTTCTCCAAGCATTCCCTCAAAAATCGTATCATTAAATTTTGGAGGCTTTTTTTATCATGGATTCGCATTCCTTTATGGTTTTTCTACCGCTGGAAGCAGACGATGAAGCCACTTGATCTTCCATGCCTCTGTTGAGAGATGAGGGAACACTAAGCACTCTAGGCCGAGATTTGATCTTATGGCGCTTTAAGTAAATCTATTTCTTTTGGGGCAGCCTCTTCTTTCCAAACAAAGTTTGGGCCAACCTTCAAGACTTATTTGGTTTGCAAGGGAAGTGAGGGAGAAGCAAAGGTTATATAGACTTTTTTCATAGGAGGAAGACATTATGGAATTACTAAATTACCCATAGTTAAAAACATTGAAGCATTGTTTTTAAAATTGGATTAGACCGGCTGGATTGGTGATTGGAGAGAAGAATGATTTGGTTTCTTACTTTAGATGATTTTGATAACTGAGCTGGGTTGGACAATTACAAATCGGGATTTGAGTTGGAAACCACTTGAAGTCATTCCTCTTTTTTTTTTTATATTGGTTATTAAGCATAACTTTATTCAATGTCAGACTTCCTAAATCTATTTAAGTCCATTCACACTTAGACAACCTAACAATTTTTCCCTTAAGTAGGAGTTACCTTTTTAGGGCTAGTACAATTTTTACAGACTACAAACAGTGTAATGTATACAAGACTCAAAAGTGTGCGTAATGATAGGTTTTCAGGTCCCAAACGAAACTTGGTTTTGATACCATGGTCAATAGGTAAAAGAGTAGTAACCAAGTCTTTATGAAAATATATGTGAAAAGTGCAAATAGAATTAAGAATCTAATCAATTCTATAGTTTGGAACCACAATGAGCTAAGGAAAATTGGATGAGGATATTGAATTAAAGAAAAACTCAAAACTTCTCATTTTTTTTAATCATCGATTGAATAAGAAAAGAAAAGAAAAAGGGAAAGAATGGCAAAAGAAAACTAAAGAAACAAAGGATAAAATGATAATCGAATTTCAAAAACATGAAAAGAATATAATATTTAAAGTGATTGAAATTTTAAATTATTATAATATAAAAAAATTTTCAAATTACAATATAAATGTAATAAGAGATAAATTAGAAATCAAAATCCATTGGTCTTCTTTTAAATATTCAAATTTGTAAGTTACTTTATTTTTTTGGTCTTCTTTAAGCTATTCAAATTAAATTTATAATTGCCAACCAATTAAAATTTACTGTTATTTTTATGAATAAAATTAAAATTATTCTTTTAATTATAATAATTATTTTATGGGTTCTTGTTCAAATTCTGATATTTTTATTTTTTATACATGTTACATATATATATATATATATTCTTATTTTTATTTAATTATTAAATTATCAATTCATCAATTGATCTAACTAATTGATCCATGAAAATAATAAATTATAGGTATTTTCAATTTAATGCACGATACAATTTTTAAAGCAATGTATTAAGGTCATCTAGTCCTCTTGGAACTAAGTTCAAGAGCAGAGAATAATAAAGAGGCCTCGAGAACATTAATTAATTTAAATTAAATTTTAAATATTAAATTTCATAAATTTAAAAGTTTAATTCTCAATTTTACAACTTATGCTTCAAATTTTAACAACAAAAATAAATTTATTTATTTTTTAACTATGTTAAAATTTAAAAAATAAATTATATATTCATCACAATAAAATTACAAAGTTAAAAAATAAATTTGCAAATTCTTTAAATTTGACTCTCTTAAAACTTACCAATCATTCTCCCTTTTCCTTCTGGGTATTATCTCAATTTTTCAATCAAATATAAATTTACCCACAAAACCATCTGTTTGTCACGTGTCAAAATCAGCGTCACTTCTTTCCTTCCATTTCCACTCCATTTCTTTTATTTTATTTCTTTTCTAAATTTATTATTTTACGAATCGAATGGGCCATTGAAGGGAGCCTGTTAAAAAAATTATAACGTGAGGTTCTATAATTAAAAAATTGTGGGAAGAGTTCTCAGCAAAGCAATGGAATTGCTGATTGCATTGCTGATTTTCCCCCCACTTATCTAACATCAACGTACATGAAATTTAAAATGTGCGTATGTGCGCATCTATTCATAAATTAGGGATAAAGGAACTCATCTCAACCTTCAAGAAAAATATACACTGCCAGATTCTAGTTATATAATGTGCAGTGTTTTAAAAACTAAACCGCTGGCTCTTAATCTGATTCGATTGACTCCTCAAAATCAATCACAAGAAAACCAATCAAAAATCAAAAAAATTAATTAAAAACCAGAACGAATCCCTTAAAAAACCAGACTAAATTAAAAAATATTAAAAAATATTAAAATTAAAAATTAATTAAAACAAAGAACAATCAAGCATAATTAATATGAATAATCATTTTTCCGAGCATTTATTAATATATTTTTTGAAAAATATAAATATTTACATTTATTTTTCATTTAATTATGATACATAAATTAAAAATTAAAAATTAAAAATATATTATTTTATTATCAAACCAAGAAACTGTGAACCAATTTCAATAATCAATCCAATTTTCACTGTAAGTGAATATTCTTAACACTAGTCTAATCTGCCCACACAAATCAAAGTTCAAGATTTTAAGGTGACAATTTTATTTCAGACTTTACCATCAAAATATTTATTTTAATTCGAGATCGCGAGTTTTTCCATATTTTTTAGTCGTTTCAGTTTTAACGAATCAAATTAGGCGAAGTTAGCATGCAAGACAGGGGAAAACGAAAAACCAAACTCGAAAGGTTACTTAACAAGGAATTGTAGTTGGTCACCTTCGACCGCCAATAAAGTGTCGAGCAAGGCTCTGCATCAGGTACCGTCGCACCAGAGGTACAATGATAAATCGTTTTCCTCCCCCTCCATCTCCCCCTAATTTTTTTACCTGCCTCAAATACATAAGCACACACTACTAGCTCTCTTAATCCAGGTAAGCATATTCTGCAATTTCAACTTCTACAAGTTTGGTTATTCAATCAATATCTTTTATCAGTTGGGTGGAAGATTGGTCACCAGTTATCTCAATTATATCCAATCAGAAATGCTTACATGAAATCCTCCTCCAGTTCCTGCAATGATTTACTTGCGGATGCTATTTGCTTATTGGACGTCATGTTTTCTGACACCATCAGACCCTTGTAGCTCCTCAGTTCTGCTTGCCTCTCCTTTTCAGTTTTGTCCAATTCCTCCCGCCGTTTCTGTACAGAGAAACAGGAATGTATATGTATTTAGGCAAGACAGTTCGCCGTGGTACTAACTGGATATCAAGAGAGAAGACATTTCGCCAACTAAATGCATGCAAATTTAGTTTTTTTACATATTCTACAACCCAGAGACTAATGTCATTCAAACTAATTTTTAAGAATCAGACACCCAAACCCAAGAAATCCAACAGTTCTTAGCACTCGTCACACACAAAATCCACAAACAAAAAAATTCCAAATTGACAGATAGAGATCACACTGAAAGCATTGTGCCACGTGAATTTATCATGAAAAAGCCATCTTTACATTCAAGTTAAGCTCTAGTGAGAGAGGTGTCGAGGCTGTAGAGTAGGGTGACCTGTATAGAAATTGGGAATTTCACAGCAATACTTGGCTCACTATTACCAGAAGTCCAGAACAGCAACCTACCAAACTCACCTTTTCCCTCAGTTGCTGCTTCCTTTCTGCTCTTTCAGCAGCAGTAACTGCTTCCCGCTCAGCTGCAATACACATGGCAAGTACATATCATGATTAATTAACAGGCTTCGCTAGGGCAATATCAGATAATATTTAAATTCAAGATCAGACAAGTCAAATCAAATTTACATGCATATGTACAATTACGATGCACAAGTAGCACATTAGACAATAGCTAGATATGATCATGTAATTAAAGATATAAATTGCAAATTTGCCTCTCTAGCCTGAAAATGCAAATTCAATTTCCAGAACTTAGATGTACAATTTACAAAAGGCATCTTTATGTAGAATAATCATAAAAAGGAAAGTAAATATGTTACTCACCTTTCAAATCAGGTTTCCTTTCCACTTTTGTTTTGTTCAACCTGTTCACAATCTCATTGATCCGCTTCTCCACTCTCACAGTTCGAACCTAATTAGTAAGTATAAAACCAGATAATGACCAATTATAAATACAATCTGAAACACACTGTTCCCTACAGCTTTGAGAAAAGAAAATGCAAAATCTCTACACGTGAATAACATTACCATTTTTGGGTTGTGAAAACCAACTTGACCAACATCCATGGAAGCAGTTTTCTTTAAATTGGACCAGGGAGTGTAAACAACATCAACATTGTTCACCTTGTTTCCTGCCATGAGTTTATTAAAAACAAATGTAAGATCAAAACAAGAGTGGTAAACACAAAAAGACGTTTATTAAAAACAAGAAAATAGTGACATCAGAGGGATGAAAGTTATGAATACGTTTCTTTAAACCTTATAACACAGTAGCTATCAATCTGACATTCGGTCATAACTTCTAGGGTGCGGAGCTAAAGAAACCATAATTATCATAGAAGCAGTAATAGAATTGTGAAACACTATCAATTTGCTTGCTAGACTACACGAGTGACCATTAAATCAATTAAAACTAAGGCTTAGAAGAACAGACAGCCAGCCTTTTTCCTTTTTACCTTGGATTGAATTTGCTTTCACAAGCTGAGCACAGTCCTCCAGCAAGCCTTCACTTATATCATCGATGGTCTGACCTTTATGCAGTCTAAGATAGACATGGGCAGAAGACATTTTATCCACATGGAACCTGAAAGGAGCGAACTTTATCGTTATAGCTTCATGCTGGGGGACAAATATCTAAACAAACCCTACACCGGGAGAAAGAACGTATATTTGCCTGATATTATTACACATTCATATTGCAAGAATGTATGGCTGTATCACATGGAATCTAAGGAGCCAATTGTTAAACCTTAAAGTTCCAAATAACAGTATTGAAATCATAAAGAGAGTTATCTCTAAATTGTAGTAGATATTTCTGTTATTAAAAAAAAAAAAAAACTCTAACTTGGGTAAATAGCAAAGACAAATCAAAATAAAAATAGAACGGCAGACAAATGTTATGCAAACAATTTATCACGATACCGGAAAACAAATAGACAAAGCAATACATATTTCTTTTCGGAGCAGTAAATTTCTACGAAAACACAATGAGAACATTAGAAAAATCGAGCATTAACAGCGGCAAGAACAAATACCAAATCCAATAACTACGCGTAACCGTCAAATATTTGTTCTCAAAAGGAAATTGCAATCCCAAGCCCTATAAGTTTGTAAACATAACGGTATCGGAAATCCAATAAAAACGCAGAGGCGGAGGCGGATTACCAGATATCTTCGATGAAACCGTATTTGATAAGCTCCTCGTTCTCGTATTTGTCAAGACCCATGAAGATGGTGTAATCGCCAGCTTCTGGCCGTGCTTTGAAGTAGAACACCATGGTGTTTCTTTGCCTTTACGCACAAGCGGAAGGAGCAAGCGAGCGATCGACCAAGCGATAGTGTGTCTTAGGGTTCTGAGTTTGAGAGGAATCACAAATCCATGCCCCCGGGCAGCCAATATAGGAAAAGAGCCCTTCTCTCATGTTAGAATTTTTTCATGTACACCTCCGGTTGTATTTATATGAGCTGGCACGTCCGTTGGGGGATTTTATTATTTATTACAATTTTTTTCTATTTTCTTATATTTAATAGTGACGTAGAAAAGCACAAAACTTTCATCCAAAAAGAAAAAGAAAAGCATAAAAATTTTTTGATGAAGCATTTATTATGGATAAAGTATGAAACTTATTAATTGTTAGATACAGTCAATGTTTTAATTTTTCTTGATTTTTATAAAAAATATTAAAAATTATTTATAAATAAGATAGAATTTAGAAGTAAGTATTTCTATAAAAATGAAATGGAATCTGAAAAAGAAAAAGGCACAATTTGGAGGAATTTTCGTGTTCCAAACAAAAAATAAATAAAAAGGGAATATTTCCCTGATTACAGAAAATAAGAAAATTAAAAATTCTTTTTTTAAGGGAGAATGACAAAAAAATTTTAAAAGAATCAATTAACTTTATTGTGATAAACTTATAATTTCTATTCTAAATATTAATGGAAAAAATAAATCTTTTTCTTTCAAACATGTTAAAATTTAAAAAATAAATTATAAATTCATCACAAACTTTTAATTATAATTATAATTATAAAATTAAAAGATTAAATTATAAATTTTTAAAATTTGACACTTGAAATCTAACTTAAATTACTCTTTGTCATTTTTCCTTTTTTTAATTGAGACAACAAAAAGAAAAATATTTTTTAATTATTCCAGTCAAATACATGGATAGCTAAATGGATTTTCTTCATTGAATGAATAGTCCATTGTCCTTGAGTATGGTTTAGTTAAACTTCATAGTTTATATTTGATAATTTAGAGTATTAGTAGTTTATATTTAATGTAGTGTTTTCAGACTCAAATGATCGAACCTTCACCGAGAGAAGAGAGTAATCTAATTCAATCGTTTGACTCATTCTAATAATTGACTCGAGTTGGCCTACTTTAACCCAGACAATTCTTAAAAGATCCAAAAAAACCAAAACTCAAAATGGTTAGACTATTTTGACTCATTTTTCATTTAAAAATTATTTTTTTATTTAATTATTTATAACTGATTCAATCACTAATTTAATTGATTAAATTATGAGAGTTGTGACTCAGTATCTTTCAAATTCATTATCTAGTTTAAATTAAAAAACATTGATTCAACATGTACATTATTAATTGATATTTATTGCTAAAGTTTGATCACGGCAATTCATAATTGTAGTGGAGCTACAATGAAATAATAAAAAGTTAAGCTGAAAATGAGTTAAGAGGCCATGATAAAGACAATTATAAGTTGAGAAAAATTTAGTGCAGTGATTATTAATCAAGCCCTATTTTACTAGCAAGTTTCTTTCAGATGCTGTTGAATGGAGGATTATTTACTTTTATGGGTCTATTTTTTTTAATGAACAATTAATAAATATTTTAAACACTTGGCCAAAAGAAACCAATAATTATTTTGAACAAGTGTCAACTATTATATAATAAACTAGAATATGGACAAAAACTGGAGGGCTAGTCACACGTATATCCCCAAAACAGTGTGCTATGAATATAAAGACCAATCACATTTATAATATCATTCTTATACAACCTCTCATGTGAATATCGCATACGAGACCATAAAACTCTAGAGGCAACCACATTGTGTACAGGCCATGAAACAGAGCCCCTATTTGCAGAAGTCGTCAAATCCCATGTATTCATTCCGCTGAATCTTTTCAATCATGTCTGACGTACCAACTCCACCTATAAACAAACCCAGAATGATATCATACTTGAGAAGCAAATCTGCAACACTACACTCATAACCTTTTGCAGGATACTCACCCAGTGCAATTGTACTAACAAATATTGTGAAGGCTAGAACAAAGATAATCAGAGACGCCCTTCCAAATAATGTAACCAGCTTGTCAATGATGTACTGCCCTATGTATGCTGAAATGGCTGCCACAGTGGTGAGATAGAAAGCTGCAAAACTCAACACCGATCACACATTACTTACAGTTTTGACCCAAAACAAATGAATAAAAGGCGGTGATTGATGAATACTAAATACTCTCAAGTTTACCGTAAGGGACAGGAAAACGGTTCAAAAGGTAATATTGCACAACAGAGATGGAAGCAGAGAATGTCATTCCTAACGTGGCTGTGGCACTCGCTACCTGCACAAATTTTCAGCATGAAAAAGCTTAAACACACTTTGGATTTCGATGTAATTAACGTCCTTAACACATTCTAATGAAAGGTAAGCTCACCTGAGGAGCGATTCCCAATTCCAAAAACAAAGGACCCATGACAAATCCGCTGCCTATACCGAGAAGGCCACCTACAATTCCAGCCGTGACAGCACAAACAATGGCGAGAATCAGATGGTGCAATGGCAAACGAGTGCCTTGATCTCCTTTTGAAGGAATGGCTTTCCAACCCTGATAGAGCCCAATTGCTTGGTATAGATACACTCCAAACGAAACTGGCACCTGCAAAAAAATCAGAAAAGTGATGCCTCCACATTTTTTTTTATAATGAGGATGCTTCCACATTTTAAGCTGTATATACCTCATATCTGAATATACAGTATGCTTACCTGTAAAAAATTTACTATCCAGAATGTGACTGAACATGTTGCTGTGCGAGTCTGTGAATATGGATATTATGTTTGCCTGTTAGTTCGAGAAAATGTTCTTTTTTTTTTTTTTGACCAATAGTCTGAGAAAATGTTCAGAGTAAAAGGAGGAGGATGTCGGGGAAAACGAAAGTGACCTTGACAATCTGCAGGACAAGGTATGCTAGCCAGACAAAGCAAAGAATTCCGAACTCTTTCCAATAAACGTTGCCAATAATGGAAACCTGAATCAGCGGTTCCATTGAAGTAAACAAGAAGAGACTACAGAGATGTTAAGTCGATCATGATTCGCATATATATAATTTGCAAACCTGAGCTTTTTCAGTGTCCATTTGAGGCCCTGCTGGAAGAGACTTGTACTCTGCTAACCCACTAGCCGTTGCTGCATAATATAAAAAGACAAAGCCCGAACCTAGATTTAGTAATACATAATTGAGCATTCACTAATATAACCCTTTATAATTAATAGCTACACGAACCAGTAGACTCCAAAAGCTTGGCGGTCTCCTGCAATTTGACATCCAAGTGATATTTAAAAAGAAAAACGGTACTAAGTCTTTATATAATCGAGTCTCTAGGGATGGTTTCTCTAAACCCGGGACTATATATATGCAACCTAATTAGCAAGGATTCAGTTGGCGTGAATTTGTGGTGTGTATATATGAACCTGTTTTATTATGGTTTCCTTTTTCCACGTGTCAGCGCCCTTGAATAATGCCTTGATTGAGGTACCTGTGTGGGCAGCCAGGTATGTAGCAAATCAACGATATTGCCAAGTGGGGATTCAGTTTATTAAGTAACTAATAAATACCTGTCCGAGCATTCATTACCTGTGAAAATAATGATTAGGAGGAGAGTGATCATCCAATTTGCAAATACAACACTTAAACTGACCCCTATGGTAATCCCCAGCATGAGCATGGGCATCATGAGCAGCACCATATTATAGTCAATCATGGGTATATCAAACGTAGGATGCTTCAACTTCAAGTTGAAGTAAACGGTCGAGATGGCTGCACCGGTGATCATGCCTGTCACACACCAGACCAAGCCATTCTTAGTTCAGACAGAAATAAAGGGAAGCATTAATTTTCTGAATATATATGACCGAGTCATGTGTCACGAAGATGTAGATTGAATCTTACATTTTGAAATAGCAGTTGCTGATTTTGGATCAAACCCAATAATGAGCATTAACATTGGAACAAATATGCCGCCGCCGCCAACACCCCCCACACTCCCAAACGCTCCTCCCAAGGATCCAATCAATGTGCCGACAACGATCTGCCATCCAAATCTCATTTCCTACGTGTTCATCGTTAGAGCACATGAATAATCAAACTTCTGTTTCATTATTCAGATGGGAAATCATTGGAACAGAACATTAAGAACCTCAAACGACACAAACTAGTAGCAGTATGCTTTCTGTTACATAATTTGCACCTTGAGGTTTTAGAGCGAGCTTGATACATATCAGAAGAGAAAACATGTCAGAGAAGGTTCAAGGATAGCATGGGGAGGTGAGAAACTTACTGGCCAGACATGTTGATAACCAGATCGACCAGGTTTCCATAGGAAATCTATGGCGTTGACAAGATAAGTAGAAAAAGGGTATGTATCGTCGTTGGAACCAGCTGTTATCTCGCCTGGGGATTCTCTTTGAGCCGAAACAATGACTAAACCTAGCAAGAAAGTGGAGACGACAACCATGGACGTGTTTGTCCAGACCCGACAATGAGCTCCGATTCGCGCCATTGAGAAGCGTTTGAGAACCAGTTGGTGTTACTTCTTATCAGGATAGATTTTCCTGTGAAAAATATGATCATCGTGAATTATGAATCAATATATTACATAAAATTGGACCAATCTCAATGGGCTACCATTCAATCAAAAATAATTAAAATTATTGGTGCAGGATGTGGTCGTGACTCTTATTTTATTATGGATAACATAATGATTGAAATCAGAGGCCGTCCCTACGGGAGAAAGACGAATACGGAGCAGCTGAATGATTAGGTTGGGTTAAAGTAGGGTGCGTTTGGTAAACTTACTTTTCACATTCTAAACGTAAATTTTAACTTTTGAGATGTGAGATGTTGTTTGAAATATATTTTTAAAATAAAATATACTTTTTAAAAGAGCTTTTAAATGGATATGAAACTAAAAAAATAGAAAGCAACTTTTAGAAGCTTTTCAAACGCAGATGAGAAACATTGAGCATTAATGATTGGTACCTAATATTGCAAAAGACCATGATGCCCTCATCTCCTCCTTCTTCACGTGCACCGACAGTGGCCTCTCTTTCATTTTGCGTATTCTCTCGCTCGCTCGCTCGCTCGCTCGTCCCTTTCTCACTGGTCTCTCGTCCGTCGCTCTGTCGCTACTCCTCCTTCTCTCCTCCGTCTCTCCTCCGCCGTCTAGTCACAGATCCCGAGCTCCTCATCTCCAGCATTTAGGCACCAGCAGCGGCCCTTTCATAAGTTGCCTCTACTTCCTCCACAGCGGCAAACGCGTCTGGCTCTCCAGCTGGCTCGAAACCGGCGGATTCCTTGTCTGCCTCCTTCCCCTATTCATCTCTTTCATTCGCAGCCCCCTCTCCCGACAAGCCAAGCCCTTCATCTTCATCGACGCGCGCTTGTTCCTTTCAGCCTTCGTCATCAGTGTTCTCACTAGCCTCGACGATTACCTCTATGCTTGTAGCTCAGCTCGCCTCCCCATCTCCACGTCTGCTCTGATCATCGCCACCCAGCTAGCTTTCACCGTCGCCTTTGCCTTCCTTCTCGTCAGGAAAAAGTTCACCCCTTTCTCCATAAATGCCGTCATCTTGCTCACTACTGGAGCTGGTATGCTGGCTCTTCATTCATCTGGAGATCGCCCCTGAGGCGAGTCCACCAAGCAATACGTGCTGGGGTTCGTGTTAACGCCGGCGGCGGTGGCCTTGTATGGTTTTTTGTTGCCTTTGATAGAGCTTATGTACGGCAAGAGCAAGCAAAGAGTGACGATTGCTAATATATTAAATTTCATAACATAATTTTTTTTAAAATTAAATTTTATATTTTTTCTTATTGTTTAACATTTTAAATTTTATATTATTTTAAATTTGTTTCACATTTTTAAATATTGCTAATATATTATATTTATATAATAAAAATTATAAATTATCATAAATTAATGTCCTTTTTGGTCATTTTATATTAAAAAGTACATTTCAAAAGAATAAATTTTTATTAATCCAAACAACTTTTAGTTTGTCAAACTTACTTTTGAAAAAATATATCCAAAGTAAATTTTATTACAACAACTAACTTTCACTAAACTGACTTTTATCAAATGAACTTTTATCAAACTACTTTTGACAAACTAAAAATTAAACACACACGTAATTGTCACCGTTTGTCTTGGGAAGAGGTTGTCCCGTTAGGAAAGGATGAGATTTAAGGGCCTATCAAGTCAAATTTGGTGGCAAGTTTCGAATGGTAATGTTCTCATACTCAGGGCATGCTTGGATTTTAATTAAATATAATTAATTGTAAAAATAATTAATTAATATGATTGATTTTGATTTTAATTGACCATATTTTTGAATATAGTTTTTTTAAAATTAATTTTGACAAATTAAAGATATTTAGATGATTTAATAAAAATTAATTTTAAATATAAAAATTATCATAAAAGATATTATTTTTTAAAATGTAAATATTAATAAAATTATATATAATATTGTTAAATTTTTGAATTCTATTCAATAAATAAAATATGTTAATGTTAATATAATAATAATAATATAAATGTTAAACAATATGTGTAAAATAAAAAGAAGCCAGGACCTATCAATAAAAAAATAATATGAAAGTTGAAGAGAGGGACACGAAACTCTCTGAGGATGTGACATGTGGACTGCAACACCTAGTTTCACAAGTCTTGCCACTTTCCCCTCGCTCCCAATCTCCCACGGGCAAAATAGGGGCTTACAATTTGAGGGGTATGGCTTGGTATAAAAATTTTGACTCCCGACACATGGATCTAATGTTAAAAATCAATTCTGATAACCTCCCCATTCCAGTTTACAGTAAAACGTGGTTAAAATACAAATAATTGATTATAAAAAAATGACGGTGTTTGGGTGATTTTTATCAAAACCATGTTTTGATTCATATATAATCAATTATGACGCGTATCCAGACAGCCAGTTAGCGTAATGTTTCGAACAGGGTTATTTTTAAAAGAAGAACATCTCAACGCAATTAAAAAAAAAAACATAAAACTTGGCACTATAGGTGGGAGACAAATTGAAGGCGCTCACTGAAGCGCATCTCTCCCCGGGATTCTGGGCACATGCATATTTCTTCAAGTGGGACGACGGCAATCCAATGTTTCACGAGCATGTCTTTAAGTACATGTAACAAATAACACGTTAGGCATTTCTAAAATGCTTATCAGGTTATCAGGCCATACGTACATTCCTGTCAGCACTCTACCGGAGACCCGCTCTTTAGCTGTGAACCATGGCTGTTGGCTGTTATTCAAGCCACGGAAGCTGGTGTGGTGAAGGAGGATCCGGCTTCGCTCATCGCCCAGGAAAAAATTTGGATGGCCCAGATTTGTTTAATTTCAATTTTGATTTTGATTTTAATTTTATATTTTATAAAAATAAAAATTTATAAATTTTTTTGATAAATACATTCATCATCAATCTAGACAATACTGATTTAATTTGAGTGGTTCAATTTAATATTATAATTTTTATAAACTGACTATTTAGATATACTTTTGACAGTTCAGATTTAATATTAAATTTTTATCTGTAAGATTTAGATTTAAAGTTTTTATTTTTAATTTTAATTTTATATTTATTAAAATAAAAAATATTAAAAAAATTTAATATTGAATCTATATTGTTCACGATATATCTAAATAGTTAATTTATAAAAATTATAATATTAAATTAAACTATGCAAATTAAATTAATACTGTTCAAGTTAATAATAAATATATTTATAAAATATTATAAATTTTCATTTCTCATAAAATATAAAATTTAAATTTAAAAAGTCTAGACCATTTAAATTTAATCTCCAGGTGATCCAAATTTATTTTGAGTGATAAGCACCAGTTTAGTGCTCATCATTTGATGAGCATATGGACCGTCCAAATTTTTAAATTTTATAAAATTTATTTTTTAAATTTTATTTTATATTTATTATAAAAATTATAAAATTTTAATAAATCTATTTTATCATCAGTCTAGACAATACATATTTAATCTAGGTGGTCCAATTTAATATTACTTTTTAAAAATTTATAAATTGACTATCCAAATGTACTATGGACAAACTAGATCTAAAGTACATCTGGATAGTCAATTTATAAAAAAATTAATTATTAAATTACACTATTTAAATTAAATTTATATTGTCTAAATCGATGATAAAGTAAATTTATTAAAAATTTATATTTTATAATTTAATAAATATATATTAAAATATAAAAATAAAATTGATAAATTTAGATGATTAAGATATCCAAAACCAAATACATAGGCACCTCGGCGAGCACCGAAGACGAACTTGGTGAAGGAAAGTTGTTATCTTCGAGAGAGGGTACACTGTTTGAGTCATCTTTTGTTGTTTATCACGAGGATTATCTAATAATGACGTGGGAAAATCTCCTCCGCTACTCTAAGAATCAAACGAATGACATTGAATTATTTACTTTGTGCTAGTTCAAACTTCAGATATCACTATTTCTTTTTTTTTTTTTGAATAAACATGGCAAGCTTCACAGCTTGATAAACAAAACAAACTAAGCTACTCCAACAGGGTTAATCTATTTAGAAACAAATATATTCAAACATTCTAATGGCACCAAAGGAATAATAATCATTTCAAACCCTCTTTTATAGGCATTTTTTACACATTGATCTGCACATCTAACTCCTTTACGATAAGTGTGAGTGATCTTAACATGAGGCATCTATGACCAGGTTTGTTTGATTTCTTTCACAGTGTCATCAAGCAGATGAGGAAGTCTATCATCTTTAATCAGCAAATTCAACACACCTAAAGAATCAATGAACACAATGACAACTTGCATATTGTGTTCTCCATTGATAAGATAAGCATTACAAATTGCCATTAACTTTGTAGCTAAAAGGTTCAGGATACCCAAGTTTTGTTTAAAACTCAATATCCAATTACCTCGCCAGTCCCTTAGTACTCCTCTACTGTTAAGACAAATAAGGCCTTATGTGTTAAGCCCAATTAGCTATGTGTATCCTTAGGTCCAGTAACCATGTGTTAGTTCATTTGTTCTGCACCTATTTTAGTTGTAGACCTATGTTATTTTGTAAATATCTGTACATGGCATTTATCTAATTCTTTTACTCTAGGGTTCAGTGCCCTAACTATAAATAATAATAAATGAAGAGAGGCAGACATGCCACCATTTTACACAATCAGTTCTTCATATTTTTGTTCTTGGTATTAGAGCAATTACAAGGTTAATCACTATGGAAACCCTAAATGCTTCTCGCAGCAATAGTGGTTCTCTTGGGTCTGCTTCAAACTCTCTACTCTCAGTAAATAACCTCCTGAAAAACATTGGAAATTCAAATGGCATGAACCAACCATGTGCTATCAAGCTGGATGGCACAAATTTCCTAATCTGGCACACACACATTCTGCCTATTATTAAGAATCACAAACTCCAGTGATATCTCTATGGCACAAACAAGTATCCCCCTTAATTTATCACAGAAAACAATATGATAACATTAAACCTGAAATTTGAAGACTGGGTAGCTGTAGATCACTCTTATTTGGATGGTTATTAAATACAATGCACCTTGATGTCTCTTCCCAGGCGACCACTATCTCAACATCTACTGGTTTATGGGAGGTAGCACGCCAACTTGCTGGAGCACAGACTAAAGCTCGAGTCTTAATGCTTAAAGCAAATCCGCAACACACAAGGAAAGGACCAATGAAAATGGCAGATTACTTAGCCAAAATGAAAAATCTGTTAGAATAGTTATCTATAGCTGGTAACTCTGTATCACTTTTTGATCTTATTATACAAGTTCTTGCTGGACTTGATGCTGATTATAATGCTGTAGTAGTTCAATTAGCTCGTAAAGCAGAGGAACTTAACTGGATTGAATTTCAAGCTAAATTATTAACTTATTAACTTATAAGAGTCGCTTATATCAACTTCATTAGATTTTTAGCCTCTCTTTGTCTAATAGTTTAGTCAACTTGGCCAGAACTGAATCATCTACACCATGTGCTTAGTATGGTGGCCATAGTTCTAGAAATTTTCGTGGCAGGGGTAGAACAAATTATGGCTTTAATAGTTATAAAAATTCTGATCCTCCTCAGTGTCAACTTTGTGAAAAATTTGGTCACCAAGTGGTACATGCTTCTATCATTATGATAGAACCTTTATTAAGCCTCGACACAAAAATACTTAAAATTTTGGTGGCTCTAACAGCTTAAATTCTAGTGCTAATCATGATTTGAATGCAGCTTATTGGGCTACACATGAAACCATTAATGATGATGCATGGTATCTTGACAGTGGGGTAACAAATTATGTGACTAATGATGTACCCTATCTTAAAAATACTGTTGATCCTACTGATAAGATGAATATTGTTGGTAATGGTGATAAATTAAGTGTTAAAAAGATAGGATCTACTAAAATTCCAACTGTACCTCACAAACCAATCAAGTTACTAGATGTACTCTACTATCCACAGATTAAAAAGAATCTATTAAGTGTCTATAAAGTGGAAAATAACAATGATGTTGATGTTGTGTTTAAGAAACATGGTGTTTCTGTGAAGGATCAACGGACAGGGGAGACAATTCTCAAAGAGAAACCAAGTGAAGGTGGCATGTTTTGCATTAGTGAGAACAGTCATAATGGTGAAGCGAAGCTGGTTTTTGCTACAGTTGAAGAAGCTGACTATTTATCATTTAGCAAGTTTAATTCTAGTAGAATTTTATGGCATTATAGACTTGGACATCCTAATACTATGGTGCTGAACAAAATTATTACTGATTGTAACTTGAAGGTTTCTGAGAATGAAGATATTTTTTGTGAATCATGCAAATATGGAAAATCATATTCACTACCCTTTAAAATCTCTATCTCACATGCCACTAAGCCACTTGCACTGATATATATTGATCTATGGGGACCATCTCTTATAGTTTCTATGAATGGGTTTAGATACTATATCCTTTTTATTGACGACTATAGTAGATATTCTTGGATTTATCCATTAAAATCCAAAGATCAAGCCCTTAATATGTTTCTACACTTCAAGAAATTGGTTGAAAATCAATTTGATTACATGATTAAAATGATTCAAAGTGATTGGGGAGACGAATATAGAAGTTTTACCAAGGAACTACAAGATGCAGGAATTCAATTTCA
Source organism: Prosopis cineraria (assembly GCF_029017545.1). Classification (NCBI taxonomy): domain Eukaryota; kingdom Viridiplantae; phylum Streptophyta; class Magnoliopsida; order Fabales; family Fabaceae; genus Prosopis; species Prosopis cineraria. The sequence continues at coordinate 5,408,799 of NW_026555346.1, forward strand.
ACATTCTTTCCTACATACTTCATCTCAAAATGGTAGAGTTGAAAGAAAATATAAACACATTGTAGAAATGGGTCTAACACTATTAGCTCAAGCAAAAATGCCTCTATTCTACTGGTGGGAAGCCTTTACAACTATCACTTATCTTATCAACCTATTGCCAACCCCTGTCTTAGGTGATGTTTCACCTCATTTTCGTTTACTTGGCCAATATCCAGATTATGACAAACTCAAAGTTTTTGACTCTGCTTGCTATCCTTGTTTTAGACCTTATAATCAATACAAACTTGAGTTTAGATCTACCAAATGTTATTTGTGGGATACATTAATGCTCATAAAGGCTATAAATATTTTAAGTCCTACTGGAAGGGTGTATATTTGAAGACATGTTGTGTTTAATAAAGGAGAATTTCCATTTGCTACAGGTTTCATAAATAAAAAGATCATACCTGAAGAGCAATTTCATCCAAAGGTCTTCTTCAAGCTAACACTAGCATCAGTAGATAGGACATGCATTCATGAAGTTTTTACACCTTTACATAATAGTAATGTGTCATCCTTGTCACCAACTTCACCGGAAACTTTGAGTTATATTACTCTACATGACATTTCTACTGCTGTAACACCTGATGCAGACATTGAAAATCAATCTGTAAGTCATGACTCACATGCAGAGAATTAAATAACTCAACAAATATCAAAGTCTTCATCAGAATAAATTCAACAGGCTATTCTAGCAAACCAACATCATATGATTACTCGAAGTAAGGCTGGAATATCTAAACTAAAAGTACCCTATGTTGGTATGACTCTAACTGTACAAGATGATAAATTTGAGTCTAGCAGTGTTACAGAAGCTTTAAAATTAAAAGAGTAGAGGAAAGCAATATAGAATGAATATAATGCCCTGATTCTCAATAAAATTTGGGTGCTAGTTCCTTTCACTAGTGAACAAAATCTTGTTGACTGCAAATGGGTATTCAAAAGGAAATACGATACAGATGGGTCTTTTCAGAAGCACAAAGCCAGACTGGTGGCAAAGGGTTTTCAACAAAGTCTAGGCATGGATTTTGAGGAAACCTTTAGTCCACTTCTTAAAGCTTCTACATTCAGGTTTATTCTCACCATAGTTATTACATTTAACTGGCAAATACGTTAATTGGACATTAACAATGCTTTTCTAAATGGTGATTTACAAGATCAAGTACTCATGAAACAACCAGATGGTTTCATTGACTCTTAATTTTCAAATTATGTTTGTCTTCTAAGGAAAGCATTTTATGGTTTAAAACAAGCTCCTCGAGCTTGTTTTGACAACCTATAGACAACCTTATCGAGCTGGAAATTTTTACATTCTAAAAGTGACACTTCCTTATTTTTCTACAAACAAAACATGCTTGTTATGTTTGTATTAATATATATGGATGACATCATAGTCACAAGCAACTCCTCTACAGCTCTGAATCTATTTATCAAACAACTTAACAAGATCTTTACACTCAAAGATCTCGATCAATTACATCATTTTTTAGGAATTGAACTTTCAGAGATGATATTGGCCTCTGTCTTAAGCAAGAAAGATATATCCAAAACATTTTTAAACATTCTGGTATGTCTAAATCTACCCCTGTTCCAACACCTATAGTAGTCAACAGGTACTATTCGAAATATGATGGTATACTACCTAAAGATCCTACCACTTACAGACAGATTATTGGCTCACTACAATACCTGATCCATGCATGGCCAGATATCATGTTTGCAATAAACAAACTCAATCAATTTCTAAGCTCTCTAATATCAGTTCATTGGCAAGCCCTAAAGCGAATTCTAAGATACCTCAAAGGGACGTCAGATTTGGGTTTACATATGAAACCAGGTAATCATCTTACCTTAAAGGGCTTTACTAATGCCAACTGGGCCGTCTGTCCAGATGATCGAAGATCTGTTGGTGGATACTGCGCCTTTCTTGGTGACTTCTTGATTTCATGGTCAGTCAAGAAATAGAAAGTCGTTGCTCGCTCTAGTGCCAAATTCGAGTACCGTGCTCTTGTTGATCTAGCATTTGAGCTTGCTTAGATTCAGTCCTTCACAGTCAAACTCGGCCTCTATCTTAGAGAACCACCAATTGCTTGGTGCGATAATCTCTTTATGTCTGCCCTAGCCTTGAACCTAGTCTTCCATACCAGGATAAAGCACATTAGACTTGATGTTTACTTTGTCCATGATTGTGTACTTGCAAGCCAGCTGTCTGTCAAATATGTCCCTTCTAAACAATTGGCTGACATATTCACTAAAGTTCTCTCACACACGAAGCTACTGGACTTTCAAAGCAAACTCGAGAGTCAAAAATTGCCCATCCCTCATTTGCGGGGGCCTGTTAAGACAAATAAGGCCTTATGTGTAAAGCTCAATTAGTTGCTTGTGTCCTTAGGTCCATTAACCATGTATTTAGTTCATTTGTTCTACATCTATTTTAGTTGTGGGCTTGTGTTATTTTTGAAAATATCTGTATATGGCATTTATCTTATTCTTTTACTTTAGGGTTTAGTGTCCTAACTATAAATAATAATGAATAAGGAGAGGCAGACACGCCCCTATTTTACACAATCAATTCTTCATATTTTTGTTCTTCCACAGGTTGCATGTCCTTCTATAGTTATAGACCCATCGACATCGAACTGCATTTCACCTTCTAGTGGTGGTACCTAGTGCGTGTCCTCACGGCATCTTCTGTCTAGTAAAATTCTTCTTGATCCCTTCGCAGCACTCTCCTCCATTGGTTGGTGAAGCAGCGCATGAACATCACTATTTCTGTCAACTTTATTTTGTCCTTTCCCCATTTTTGTTTTTTCATGGCTTTGCCTAGTAAAGCACGAAATCTTTCCTGTCCTCACTGGCATTTATTTATCTGTGTCCTTTTCAAATCAAATTCTAAAATCATGCTCCTGCTTCCTTCTTATCCAAAAATCTGCCGCCACATGTACGCCATTTTCTACCACTCTTTTTTTCCCCCTTTCAAGCACATGCATATGTTTTTAGGAGAATTTTAATAATGTCTCACGTAAATAAATAAATTATTATAAAATCTATTAATAATTGATATGAGGTCATTTATAATATACAAAGAAATTTATGTCAATTATTAATACACCTTGTAATAATTTTTTTTGTGTGAGATTTATATATAATTTGTTCTATGTTTTTTCCCGTCTAATTTTTGGTCAACGCATCTATCTGCACTAGATAATTTCCCTCAATTTTTCTAGATATATTTGTTATTTTTTCGACATTTTGGAAATTTTTCTCAAATTTCTTTAAGACGTAAGCCACTTCCTTCATTTTTTTACCAAGTTTGTTTGTCATTTTCCAACCTTGGGCGTTCTTCTGAATTGAGTCATCAATTGCTTCGTGTGTACGTGTAAGGTAATTCTGTCTTCCTTAAGTTTTGTTTGTTATGTTAGTTAATTAAATCCTCGGGAGTTAATTATTCAATATATCATTATAGCGTTCATCCATTATGTTGATGAATTTCAGACCACTGGGAGGCAACAATTTGCTTTGAAACGGGGCACCTGATTCCTTCTATACCAAGCAGTTAAAGAGTTACTTTTTCAGTCTTCTATTTTTTTTAATCAAAAAATACCTATTATTATTAATTAAAATTATGGGTAATGTTTGTAATTAAGCCAGGCAGCATATTTTGCTTGATTGTTATTAGCTTTTGAAAAAAGAAACAATAACAAGGTTGGTGGCGGACAAGGTATGTCCTACTAATCCTGATAATGTAGAAACAAAGTGTGGACATAATCACCCAGGCATAGCTCAGCTCTCACGGATTTAATTTCAGTGCTCATTATTACTTAAGTAATTTGGACTGTCCAAATTTTTTAATTTTAATTTTATATTTTATTTATATTTATTAAAATATAAAATTTTAATAAATCTATCTTGTCATCAATCTAAATGATTTAATTTAATATTAATTTTAAAAAAAATTATAAATTAAATATCTAAATATATTCAAGATCTAGTCTGTCTATAATACATTTAAATAGTTTATTTATAATTTTTTTAAAAAAATAATATTAAATTAGACCATTCAAATTAAATCAATATTATCCAAATTGATGATAAAGTAAATTGACTAAAATTTTATAATTTTTTATAATGAAAATAAAAAATAAAACTCATCAATTTAGATTATCTAAGTTTTTCATCTGGACGATCCAAATGCTCACGTTGATGAGCACCAAGACCGGACCCAGCTCCCACATGCAGTGTACAAGGGTTCTCTTACTTTCGTTGATAATTAAAAAATGTATTTCTTTTTCTTGTAAAACAATTAATGAACAAATTAATTAATATTTTCACTAACATGTACATCAGGCAATTAAGTAATATTTTCACTAGTCATATGTGCACCAGGCTCATTCATTGTACCGAAATAATTCAAGCTATTTGGTTGAATTCGCCTCCTGTACGTTTTTAAATTTAATTCTCAATAAATTATCATATGCAAGCAGGGCTACACAAAGATCAATTAAGATTGGATTAGCCTTCAATATGAGATATGGTCTGGAAATGACCGGGCTGGATATTTCGGTCGAATCTAGTTAAACCAGGTACCTAGACCGGGGTGGACTTGATCCACCAGACTACAAGATCAATCCATCAGAAAACTTGTGGACCTTAACAGCAATGGTCTCCGACTATTTTTTTTTTTTAAAGTCAAACGGCATATCCATCAGAAAAAACCCAACGAAGAACTAAAAAAATACAAAATACAAAATTAAAGACGAAGTAGGATGAACACCACGCTATCATAAATCACATTGAATTTCGTTCGAAAAAAAAAATGCCATGGAATTAGTGTCCATCTTGGAATTAAATCCTTTATCCAAAAGAAAAAAAAAACCTTGCAGGGACAAAATTAGTGTTCATATGGAATTAAAACATCTAAAGTTGGAATTTACAAAATTTCTGTAAAGTTTGCCTTCTAAATAAAGAAATGAAAGATTTTATATTTTATAAAAAAAAAGAACTTCACCAAAATTCATAGATATCAAATTTAGATTATTTAAATTTGGGTTTTAGATGGTGGGGGAAAATTTTATTAAAAAAAGCTATGTATAATTTATTCATTTTAATATTTAAAATAAGTTATTTTATAAGATAATAATACTCATAATTCTATAATATTTCTAAATAATAAAAAATAATTCAGGCAAGATCATTTATTTAACATGTTTAAAATATAAATATGAAGAATAAATAAAAATTTTATATTTTACTATATTTTTGTATATTTCTAGGTAATTAAATATGTATGTGTATAATATATATTCCTTCCGTTAAAAAATATAAGACATTTTTAATCAAATCTCACTTTTAATTAAATAGTTGACTACTTTTAAATTAATAATATTTCTTTATATTTACCCCTATTAAACATCCTGTAATAAATATAACGTCATTCTGCAATAAGAGTATTTAAAAAAAATAATAATTACACCTTGAAAGACTCAAAATGTCTTACATTTTTAAATATTAAATTTTTTAAAAAATATTTTATATTTTTAAACAGAGGAAGTAACTTTATTAAAAAATAATAATTTATGTGTGATTTTCAAATTTAGTAAAAAAAAAATTCTAACACATGGGATACAAATATAAATTAAAGTTTCGCTCCTTTTTTCATGTCAAAATGAATACTTACTATTGCCAGGGAAAAAATGAATGCTTAATATAAAAATAATTATTTTATTTGTATTTAATATGCTACATTAATATTATGCCCATGCAATCAAGCTGGGTTGTTGTGTCAAAATTAAATTATTAACATGTGTGTCAGTCAAAAGCCAAACCGGGAAGGACAGGTTGCGAGTTGGGCTCCGCGCCTATGCCCGCCCCTATATATGGAGACTTTTTTATTGTTATTTTATGGATTAACATATCTCACGGTATTTCTATAGATTTTTTTATCATATTTATTTAAGGTAATTATACATTTCAGGATTTAAATACAAGAATTCAAGATAAATTGATTTGACTTTCTTGTTTAGTTGAACCAAAAGCACTCCACAGACGTGAGATATTATCTAAAACAATGAGATAGAATATTTCCAACTGCTTAGCTCCGGGTTAATAAATCTTATTTATTTTAAAAAATGAACATGGCAATTTTGAATATTAAACTTATTGTATATATGTATTGTTGAGATTTTTTGCTATTAAATTTATTATTAAAGCAACTTATGTTGGCTGTGTGTGTAAGGGGTGCTTGGAAGATCAACTTTTATTATTATTTTTTAAGCGTTATTAACATTTTTTAAAGCCCTGGTTGATATGATGGAATCATTTTTTATAGAATTATCAATCATAAATGTCCTTTTCAATTTTTTTAAAAAACTTATACACTCCTAACTACTATAATTGGTGAGAGTACAACCATCATTCTCAATAGAACTAAAAAATCACGTGGGCGAGCGCAGAGGTCTCGTAGTTGTAATTTTATAAAATCGAACTGATTCCATCTTCATCCTTATAAAATTGGATTCCACCAATTGTATTAGAATTATAATTTATAGGAATCATAACTCTAGACTACCAAACATACCTAAGCCAGATTTCATTTTTATTTCCATTTCTAAACTCAAAATTTAAGGATACCCAACAAGGCCTAAAAATTATTGAATAAAAGTTAGTTGTAACTTATAATTATAAAATATTAGATTATTTTAGGGGGAGGTGATGCTGCTATTTTAACCATCTTAGGGTCTATTTGGATATTTGCTAGGAATCAATTTTGGGATTAAAATTATAATTTTGCAAAAATTTATTTAAACACTCTCATTTTACAAAACTCCATTTAGCTTGTAAAACTCTATTTTAAAAAGGCTGAAATTTCTTTTATTTACAAAATTCTATTTGACTCATTTTCTTTGTATTATTTATTAATATATTTAAAATTAATTTTTTAAAAATTATCCAAACATCTTTCATTTATCAAAATCAATTTTAAAAAATACATCCAAAGTTCCAAAAATCATCACATTTGAATAATCAATTTTTTGTACAATTAAGTTTTTTTCAATTAAAGTCCAAACACACCCTTGCAAACTTCATCTTTTCATCGCTTAGAATAAATGTTTAACAAATATTGTTATTTTCATATATTATTAAGTAAATGATATGAATGAAATTACCAAAAACAAAAAATACAAGGACTTGGTAGCTAGTTCAAACTTGAAGGGGTTTTTTTTTTTTTTTAACAGAGGACAACTTATTGATTACTAAAAAAGTTAGTGCATATATTTAAAAAAAATGACCCAATTAAGAGATTGGACTATAAAAACAAACGATCAAACTGAAAATATAAGAGGAACAAAAGAAAAACTAACAACATCAAAAAACTAAAATAACGTAAAGCTAACAACAACAACTCCACGGCACAAGGCTGACGGAGAGATCCATGCAATCTAGACAACACCAACTGAGGAAGGAGAAGACTGACAAATTGAAAGTGAAGACCTTCGAGCATCAGATGAAAAACATCTTCCAGACCAATTAGGAACTGTCTTCACGGAAGTGGGTACCACAAGGGTACCAACTAGAGAGTTAAAATCTCTTAATACAATGGCATAAAGCCAGAAGTCAGAATCTCTTAACCAATGTTCCATAGACCTAGCTCCTCAAGTAGCCAAAAGAAACAAAATAGGGACTACAAAACACCAAACCAATAAACCAGAAAACATGAAAACTGTATAAGGTAGCCTAGTATAAATACTACCCATTTTTTATTTCTCAATCATCTTTAAGGGCACACATCGAAGAGGCGTACCAGAGGAAAAAGTTTGTCAAACAATTGAAGACGAGGGTTTAGAAAGGCCATAAAACCCAAATTAGGTTTTCCGCACTGAAACAGAAAAAGAAGATGCCCCGAATTGAAAAAAAACCAGAGCCAAAACAGAGGTCAGGAAGTTAAAAGAAAACAAAAGGGAAGAGGAGAAACTTTTCATGGTTAACAACAAAGAAAGAAAATAAAGAAACTAAGCGAAGGACAGAAGAGAGAATGAAAACAGAGGTAAAGGGAGAAAATAGAAACAGAATTAGTGGAGTGAAAAAAATAGAGTTAGTAGAAGAAGATGAAGAAAAAGACAAGATGAGCTTGAGACAAAGGAAGAATGAACAAACGAAAGAGACAAACTTTCCGGTGGAAGAAGAACCGTGGCAGTTATAACAGTGAAAATAAAGGCAGTGGTGAAAAAGCAAAAGGCAAAAAGGAGAACAAGAACTAAAAAGACGAGGAGCGAGAACTGAAAAAAGGAAACAGAGATGGGGTAAGTCAGCAAAGAAAGTTGACTGTGCGAAGAAAAGCGGCAGAAAACAAAAGACAAATGATGGAAGAGTAATAAACAAGAAAAGGAGCAAGACAAGGAATAAGAACTGGAAAGAAGAAATGGCAAAAGAGAAAGGCTACAAAAGTGGTCAACTGAAAATGGCGGCAACGGTGCAAGTAGCCAAGTACAGGATTAAAGAAGAAACGATGGCAAGACGCTAGGTTAAAAAGAGAGAACAAAACGTTCTCTAGGGAAGAGGGAAAATTCTCTTCATGTTACCTCAAACCAAAAGGATTCATAACTAAAGGGCCTAAAAAAAATCTTTTATATTTTTTTATTTTTTCAATGAATTCAAAAAATATATATAGGATTTATAGCCTACTAGGCTCTTGGGGCTGATTGATCGCTCACGCTTTGAATTTCAACTAGTCACATTTACAATATCATTGTTATAAAACACGGTGACTTACTCTTTACTGCATGAACATTGAAAGCGACCATAAAACTTCAGAAGTACATGTCATGAAATAAAGCCTTTGTTTGTAGAAGTCGTCAAATCCCATGCATTCACTATCGGTCCGCCGAAGCTTTTCAACCATATCTACACAGCACCCAACTATAAACGGAACGCATCCGAAGGTGATGCAATCTGAATCATTCAAATTTTTATTTTAAAAAAATAATTTAATATTTTTGTTTTATATTTTTAAGAATAAAAATTTTAATAGTTAATTTTTGGTTAATAGAAATTTTGAAAAATATTTAGAGGTAAGCAAATTAGTAGAAAATGATTATTAAATCTAATTTAAGATATAATTCTAAATTAAAAAAATTATTAAAAAAATATTAATTAATTAAAATAAATAAATAAATATTATTAAATTATTATTATTATTATAAAAAGAAAGAAAGAGAAAAGGTATGAGAAAGAGGAAGGAAGGAAAGAAGAAAACGCAATTAGCTTTCGGTGCAATCATTACGTATATATTATAATAATAAAAAAAAGGGAGAGAGAGGAAAGAAGAAATAATAAAAAAATGTGGGACCCACTGAATTTTTATAAAAACTCACCTGTTTCCTTTCGTTTCTTCAATTCTTTTCCTATGCACGAGCTGAGGCGGAGAGAACGCGAGTCGCTGGTGCGAAATATCTAAATTTTTAAGGTGAGAGTTTTTAATAGGATATTTAGGGTGTGATTTTAAGCTTTTCAAGACTAAGTAAGTGTTCTAAAAAAATTTTCTTAGTCATCCTTCTTCTTTGGTTTCTGAGTTTGTAGTGGTAGAAAATTTAAGATCTGAAAGAGGGATGAATTTATGTTGAATAAATATGATTTTTGAGGTTGTCAATAGTATAATAAATGTTTTAGAGTATAAATTTATTGATGATCTTTAAATTTGTGACTTATGAATCAAATTCTAAACTAGATCTGAAAATATATGTTGATTTATTGAGGTTTAGATGATTATTTGGGATGAGAAATGAATTATTATGGTTATAGGATTATGATTCTAAGCTAGAGACTCAATTTTTAATTTTTGGATATTTTAGATACGAATTTAGAAATAAAAAGAAAATTTTGATAATAGAAATTAGTTTAGAAGTTGATTTTTAGATTATTAATGTTTATTGATAATTAAAAGAGGAGTTAAAAAATTTTACTTAATAGTATTAATTCTAGATTTGTATTAAGATTGAGATTAGGAATTATGTTATATTTTTAATTCTATTATTAGAATTATTTTATTAGTTTCAAAAATTGAAACTAATATTTATAAATAATATGTTATTTGTAGATTGTATTACTGGTGAAGATTGTGGTGAGAGAGAAATTTTAAGGAATAATTTATTGAAAAAGCCACAAGGTAACCATGCTTTTAATTTGTGATTAGTGTTACTTCATGTTAATTGGGTGATTATTGAGAAAATTATGAATTTGTTTGATTATTGTGGGAGGTGTTGGGAGACTTGCTATTGTTGTTGTATTTATGTGCCACGTGGTACGCCCCTATTGGAGCTCAATAGGTGGCTTGTAAGGGCTCGGGCTAATCTACCTTTAGCCGGGTAATTTAGCACCGAGTGAGGGCTACGGCTCGAGGTTAATGGAGGGATATAAGGATGGTTGTTTGTGTGTATTGTAATATTTCTTATATTTGTTGGAATTATATTATTTTTAATTCTCACTTAGTAAGCACACACTTAACTGTTTGTATACACTATCATAAATTGGCTTTGGTTACTGGGACTTTTGAGTCTCATTATGTGGTTAACAATTTTTAGGAGAAGAGCCACGAGTGACACGTAAAGGAGTCCCAGAGGCTTAGTGGTATAGATCCATTGTTTCTTTTGGGTATTTAATTTATGATTTATAATGTGTTATATTGTCAATATTAGGGCTTGTTGTTTATTGTCAATTATATGAATATATAAATGTAATCATGCCTTTCAAACTATTTCTATTTTTAGTATAATTTGGATGACTGTAATTTTAATATTTGGTTTACTTTGGATTGGTTAAAATGGCATGATTATAAGGCCAAATAACTGGCTTATGTTGAAAATTGACTAAATTGTTTATTTTACTTGTTGGGAGTATAAAGATGGACAAACGTGATTTAGCTTAATAGCATGTGGGAGGTAAAAATTTATCTGAAATGTTATAGTGTATGAGTTGAAGCCAATTATAAAATATTTTATATTGAAATTATTGATATAAAAATGTGTTGGGTGGCTGTAACCCAACTATGATTGAGTTAAATTATTTTAAAAAAAAAATTTGATGTGTTACATGGCTCCCCAACCTTGACAGAGCCCAATTGCTTGGTATAGATACACTCTAAAAGAAATGGGTAATTGCAAAATAATCAAAAAAGTGATGCTTCTATATCTTAAGATAAACCACATGCGTACACAAGGTATGCTTACCTGTAAAAATTTTACGATCCAGAATGTGACTGAACATGTTGCTGTGTGAGTCGATGGATATGAATATTATGTTTGGCTATTAGCTCGAAAAAAAGTTTTTTTTTATTTGGTCAATAGTTGCAGAAAATGTTCAATGTAAAAATATGAGGATGTAGGGTGGGACGATAGTGACCTTGGCAGTCTGCAAGATAGTGTATGAGACCCGGACGAAGCAAAGAATTCCGAACTCTTTCCAATAAATGTTGCCAATAATGGAAACCCGGTCCCAAATTAATAGTTTAATTCAATGAAACAAGGGCCAAGAATTTTTCCCAATAAAAGAAAAAGAAAAGCAGAGTATGATATGAAAGATGTGAAGTCCATCAATATGATTAACTCATAATTTGCAAACTTGAGCTTTTTTAGTGTCCTTTTGAGGCCCTCCAGGAAGACAGTTGTACTCTGCCAACCAAGACACAATATCAGCAATATCCAACTTGAGCTTCGTCTAACTTGATTCAACAAGGACATGATTAGAATAGAACACTTTGAACTTAAAAGACACTAAGTCGTAACAACATGCTTTCTATTACGTGATTTGCATCTTAAGGATTATAAGAGTGATCCTGACTTCAGAAGATAAACACGTCAGCTTAACTGTGTGTTAATATGATACTGTTGGAATTGGTTGCTCCTTTAGTTTATAAGATTCCATTTGCTTTGCTAACCTTCTTGCTAAAAAAAAGGTCGTAGTACCCTCTATGATTTTGAAATCCTTGATCATCCACCTCCTTGTGTCTCCTCGTGATGTGGAGAATGGTGAAAAAGTTTGGCTTAAGCGCAGTTTGGTTTCTCATATAACTTCTTTGTTCTTGTTTTATGACAGTTTTTAGCTCTTTGGTAAAGAAGAAGAAGAAGAAGAAGAATTAGTTGCTCCTAAACAATTGAGTTCATACTGATCAAATCATAAAATTGATTGCAATCAAATATATAAACTTAAATGAAGTCCTATCTCAATTTTGAGCAATTACAAATACTAAATGCGAAGACATACATGAATCCATTGCTTTGAATCAATGTTTGAATTCACAAACGGCTGTGTTTTCTATATTATTATCGGGAAGAATTTTTTAACATCTTTAACAAGGGAATAGAGAATGTTTTTAACCAACCAGCAAACCTGATAATCATGATTCCTGTTTATAACTCAAGTTTGTAATATTTACAATTTAACCCTCAACAAATTATAAATATTACTCCAGTTTCTACGCATTAATTCCGTGGTAATTAAATCCTTGAATTCTATTGCTAGGGACGTTTAGTGGAAACCAATAGCATGAGGAGGTGGGAGACTTACAGTCCCAAACATGTTGATAACCAGATTGACCAAGCTTGCTTAATAAATCCATAGATTTGAGGAGGTACCTCGAAAATAGGTCTGTTTGGTTCGAACCATATATGTCGCTTGGGATTTTTGTTTGAGCTGAGGCAAACGCTTGAGCTAGCAAGGGGCTAAAGACAGCCATGCACATGTTCCTCATGACTTGCCAATCCGCACCGAATCGAGCCATTGAAAAGTACTCCTCGCTTTCAAATTATAAAATAAATTAAAATAAAATTATACATGCTAATACAATTTCATAATGACACCTTATAAACTTTTCTTTTCAAATAAAAATATAAATATTTTAAAAAATACATTTCATTTGATATAACTTTAAATTTATAATCATTTCAATTCTTTAACCACTTAAAAATAATATTGAAAAAGTATTATTAATTTTATAATGATACATTATAAACTTTTATTTTCAAAATAAAAATATATAAATTTTAAAAAATATATTTCATTTAATATAACTTTAAATATATAATCATTGTAATTCTTTAATCACTTAAAAAAATATTAAAAAATATTATTAATAAAATGTTAAATTCTTATACTTTAATTGAGATAATAAAATTTATTCATCTTATAATTTGAAAGGGATGGAGTACTAGAAGGAAATGATAAGCATGCATAAAAGTAAGAAAAATATAAGAACCAGCGTAATAAAATTCGTGGGAAATAAATTAGAAATGGATAACCAGATTTTCCAATAAAAATATTATTATTATTTATGAAAGAAGTTATGTAACAGCGAAATATTGAAAAACTTTATCGTTCAAAACCATAACTAGTTAAACGCAGGGCGCACTTTCGAGACCTGACAGAAAAAGAAGCAGGCAAAAGAGGAGAAAAGGCACCCGCACCCGCATATCACTCAACTTGATGAGGAGGGGAATGCGTATCAGTCCCACGTCGTGTCGATTAGAGAAAGAAATAATGTCGTGGTGGTAAGAGCCTCGTGGCTCAGGAAGGAGCAGCTGGAGAGTGGAGATAGAAGAGTTTCAGGTGATGGCCGATAAGATGCAAGGAAGGAGGCACATGATCTATAATCCAAGCCCAGCACGCTTACTTATCCCAACATTACAAGTAAAGTGTCTTGAGATGATATTCATTTATCACTTTATCAAAAAAAATGTAAGATGTGTTAAATCAAATTTTACTTCTTAATAAAGTAATTATTTATTTTTAAACTAACACCATATCTTCATGTTTATATCTATTTAATAGTGCAATTTAAAACAAATATAAAGTGATTTTTTTATTGTTGGGCACTTTTAAAAAAAATGCGATAATAATACCTTAAAACAATAAAAATGCATTATATCTTTTACCATTCAATCCCTTTAAAAATGTCTATGTTTTTTAATGAAGAGAATATCTATAATAAATTTGTGTAGTAAAATCCTCAATTTATAAAGTTAAATAATACACTTCATAGTTAGAGTTGAGAATATAAGTCAATTTGCACTATATGAAGTGGTGCCCATATTGATTAGGAAAAATATGTGTTAAGTTGGGTTGGGTTCAATCCATTTTTACAGGGATTATAAAAATTTTAATCTAATACAACCTTTCAAAGTTAGCTGGTTAAATAGGCTAACCTGCTAACCTATTTATTTTTTTAATTTATTTTTTGTATGATTTTTTTAATATATGTTCTAATTTAATATTCCTTTATGAGTCATTCTAAATTTAACAAAAAATAAACTCATAATATTTGTATAAAATATATAAATTGAGTCGACTAAGTATGTCATGCCCCATGTGGTGTATACCTATAAAATTTCTCCTTTTTTCTTTTTTTAATTTATTTAAAATAATATGAGTTAAAAGGGCCAGCCTTAACTTATTTGGATTAACCCATATGGTTCATATGTTGTATGGTTCAAGTAAAAAAAAATTATTTTTATTCGGATCAATTTTTTCCAACTTAGCTAGACACTTATGATTAATTATTTAGGTTAACATATATAATTTAACCCATATTCCTGAATTTACAATCACACATCCGTCAGTTATTAAAGGGAAAGTTAATTTTTATAAGATTTTTACTCAATTATATTTCAATCTTTAAATTTTATTTTATTATAACTCAATTCTTAAAATTTGAATTTAGTTGTAATTCAGTTTAGCATATGTAGGATATTATATTATGACAAACTCCTGAGTCCTGACACTATTTGTAACTTAGTTATAATTTAAGACTAATATTTTAAATTACTAAACCCTGTTAATCTTTATAAAAATTATAAAGATTAAAATTTTAAAATAATTTTAAAATTTAAAATTTTTATTTTTTAAAATATAAAAATTAATATTTAAATGGTTAAAACTCTATGAATTGAGTTGTAAGAGTCAAAGTTCAGAAATTAAATTATAAAAATTAAAATTATAAGGATTAAGTTATAATAGGTTAAAGTTTAGGAATTAAATTATAATTAAATTAAAATTATAGGTACTAAATGATTAATTTTTTCTTTATCAAGATTGAAGTTAAATCGAAGTATTTAGTGCTGGGTTCTTTTTAACAATTTAGATAAGGACATCCTAATTGAAAAAAAAAACAGAGAAATTAATGGATACTCTTTCATCATTCTTGTCTTAAAGATATAAGGTGTATTTAGAAGAAAAAAAATGAGTATTTTTATCTCTTGACTCTAGCTATTATAAGTACTTCCTATCTATTGGGAAAAATTCTTAGATGAACTTAGTATGTCACACAATTCGCGATTCATCTAATAAAAAGTATAACATTCATATATTAAATTTAAATAAAAAGGAAATTTTAAAATTATTACGTTTAATTATTTATGTGTGTGTTATTGGTTGAATTGAATAACCTGTATCCGAATCCAATAGTTTCACTTTCAGGAGCGGTGGAAAGTTTTTTTCTTTATATAAAAAACAAATTCTTTTTAAATTTTATTATTATTTTTATTATTGACGATGCGTGTATGAGCCGTAAGTTTCTTATCAATTACTATTGAATTTCAACATCAATGATGTAGTGCTAAGCCGTGACCACAAGTCCTCTTAATTTAAAAGGTCAGTGTTTCATCAAATTTATTGGAGATCGTTCTTAATTTTCCACACTATGCAAAGTCATTTTTTGGTCCCAAATGAATTGAAAACAGCGTATCACCACTCAAGAACCATTTATGCTTCGGTTAGTATGAGAGAAGAGTGAGGAGGAGAGAAAAATAGTATCTTTCCCTACTTAGTTATGAAAAGAAAATTGAAAGGGAGTGAAAAGTAAGAGAAAAATAATATGTAAGATCTACATGTTTTATATCTAACTTTTCTCTTTGAATATTAAGAGATTTTAGAGAGAAAATTTAATTTTAAAATTTATTCAGTAATTTTTAAATTTTATATTTATACTTTAGTTACATTTTAATCATTGACTGTGGTTAAATAAGTAATATATTTAATTTTTAGATTAATTAAACAAATAAAGATTCTAAATTTTCAGTCAGGTTTTTTATATTTGATTTTTCTTTCTTTTTATTTTCTCTTGCTTAGTCAAGCATAATAAAAAAAATTGCATCTCTTCACCCTTTTCTTTTCTTTATTTTTTTTCTCATCCTATTTTCTCTCCTTTCAATTTTTCACTGTAAGCCAATCATAGCATTAGTGTGTTGTGGCTCTGAGGCTGATTGCCTGATGCAAGACAATGGCTTGGTCAAGGTTAATTCAAACAAGTTATATATTTTTTTTTTTCTGACATACAAAAGACAAGCTATAGCCTGAACAAAGTTCACAAACAAGTTATATTATCTATTTCATGCATCACATAGCGAAGATGATACTACTCCCATGTTGTATATAGATTTAATTTAATAAAAATAAAGAAAACTTGAAACTAATAGACATAAAAAATTTTTTATATAAGATAATTTATTATTATAATTTTATGTTTTATGCATTGTTTTTAGTATTTAATTTTATTAAATTATACTATTAATATAATTTAATAAATAATTAATTTTACATTTTTAATAAAATATTAATATTTATTTTAAGATAAATTATGCCACATTGACTTATTTTTGTGGGTCTGTCATTGCTGTATATAAATATAAGCTATTTGTAATTAGTTTAATCAAACTAAAAAAAATAGGTAAATTACTGATAATGTTTAGGAAAAAAATATTCACTCCGTTAAAAAATATAAGGCATTTTTAATTTTTTAAGGTGTAATCATTACCTTTTTTTTAAGTGTCCATATTGATAATGACTTTATATTTATTATAAGGTGTTTAATAGGAATAAATATGAAAAGATAAGGTTAGTTTAAAAGTAAGTAGTTACTTTATTGAAGGATGAGATTTGATTAAAAAATATTTTATATCTTTTAATGGAGAGAATATATTTAATGCTTATTAAATGTATCGTCTTTTAAAATATGTGTATGTATCATACATGCAACCTCTCACCTTTGTATAACAGGAAATTATGAAAGAGAAAAATTAAAAGAAGATAATTAATAGTCATACATTTTCACGCAACATGATTTATAAAAAAGACTACCAATTTTGTTCTAAAGATAACTTATATACAAAACAATAAATAATATATAATCTAAAAAATCTACTTAGTATTGAAAATAAATGATTTTATCAACACGTGAGTTAATACAAAATAATTTTAATCTAAATTGGATCCCTAAAGATCTGTTTGGTTGGAGGGGAGGGGAGGAAAAATTTTAAAAAACCTCCCCTTCCCTCCACTTCACCAAATGAGGGGAGAGAAAGTTTTTTTAAAGTTTTTCCTCCCCTCTCCTCCACAACCTCCCCCCCTAATTTGGGAGGATGGCTTCTTCCCCTCTCCTCCTCTCTTCTTAAACTAAATAAAACTTAAGGCATTGTTTGGTTTAAGGGAAGAAAAGAGAAAGAAAAACATGGATCCCTTCAAATTGTGGGGGGTGGAAAGGGAAAAAATTTTCTTCCCCTCCTCTCAACTAAATAAGGTCTAATAGACTTTTTAAATATCTAAAATGTGTTTTGACACATGTTGAGGTTTTGAGTGTTTTTTCCTTCCTCCTAATTTCATATCACCAGATTAAAAACTAAGTAACCTTATTAATCCCCTTATTTAAATTACTTTAAAAGTATGAGGTCGCATATAATCTTGAGTAAACCTCCGCTTAGATTTCAAAATGATGCATATTTTTCAAAATGCAGACTGATGAAACATATTTTTAAGACTCAAGTCAAGCGATAGCCCATTTTATATGTGGCCGCATCGGATATATGATTTTACATGATATAATATTTTAAAATACAAAACTGTAACAGATCACTGTATTCATAAATTGTGAATAACGCGATTAATTTTTCAAACTCAATGAAACATACAATATGCTCATATCATATCACCCAAAACACGTCAAAATATTCAATTTTTTTTATCGTACTTGGACCAATCACAATTTACAAAATCATTCATAATCTCATCACCCCAGTATTACCTGGTAAACAAATCCTTAATGGCAGGAATACGATCGAAAAAGCAACCAGATTACAGGGGTCAGAGACTCTAATTGCAGAAATCGTCAAATCCCATGTATTCATTACGCTGAATCTTTTGAATCGCGTCTGACACACCAACTCCACCTGAAACCCACCAAATTAAAGCATCAAAACTAGGTCGACCAAAAGCTCAAAAAATCTCTCGTACCGTGTAAGAAATAAAGAAAAGTGCAATACAATGCTCTAACTTTTTGCAAGACACTGACCCAATGCAATTGCGCTAACAAATATTGTGAAGGCTAGAACAAAGATAATCAGAGACGCCCTTCCGAATTTTGTAACCAGCCTGTCAATGACATGCTGCCCTATGTATGCCGCGGCTGTTGCCACAATCGTAAGATACACAGCTGCAAAACCCAACATGAGTTTTCGTATATTACTCACACAGTTTTGAACCAAAACAAATTAATAAAAAATAAACTATAAAGAAGAATATGACATTTAAAAACCCTCAAAACATTATTTACAGTTAAGGACCCTGAATTTATTTTTTAAAAAAAAGACCCTAGTTATCAACTCATATTTAATTAATTTTTCTTATTGAATTTTTTTAGCTCTCATCTTTCACATTCTTAGAATTCATTTTTAATATTTTCAGCACTCAATTTTTCAATTTTCGAGTAGTCAACTCAGATGTTTTTAATACATCTTTCATATGGTTTATTTAAAACTGAAAACATGGAAGGCAAATATTGAAAATATTTAATATGACTAATGGAAAAAAAATAAATAATAAAGACTGAGTATTCAAGCTGCTACAGACGAGCAATGAAAATGTGGAAGATAAGTATAAAAATTTAATTTAATTGTGGTTAAGAGTCATGATCCTTTTCAAAATCTTATGATTTCAAGGTCGTCCTTAGCTGTAATTAATATAATTGAGGATGAGTCTCTAGTTTACCGTAAGGAACAGGGAAACGGTTCAAGAGGTAATATTGTACAATTGAGATAGATGCGGAGTATGTCATTCCAAGCATGGCTGAGGCACTTGCCACCTGCACTTGTTTTTTCAACATAAAAGACTCATATATATGTACACTTTGGATGTATGAAAAGAACGAAAGGGAAAAGAGAAACTGACTTGAGGAGGAATTCCAAATTCCAGAAACATAGGACCCATGACAAATCCGCTACCTATACCAAGAAGGCCACCGATGATTCCAGCTAGCGTAGCACAGAAACTACAGAGAATCAGATGGTGCAATGACCAATTCGTGCCTTGATCTCCTTTCGAAGGAACAACTCTCCATCCTTGATGAAGGCCTATTGCTTGGCATAAATGCACTCCTAGAGAAGCTGGTATCTGCAATAAGTCATAAAAGTTATCATGCATCAGCATTTTAATTTAAGCTATAGCTCATACACGTCCATTAATATCCTTACCTGTAAGAAATTTACTATCCAGAACGTGGTTGAACATGTGTCTGTATGTGTCTGTGAAAAATATAGTTGAGTGGTTAGTTCAAGGAAACGATCAGTGCAAAGGAGGAGGATGCAGCGAACGACGAAAATTACCTTGACAATCTGCAGGACAAAGTATGCGAGCCAGACGAAGGAAATAAGTCCCAACTCTTTCCAATAAATGTTGCCAAGAATCGAGACCTGAATCAATAGTTCAGTTCAAGTAAATTGTGCGCGCGCGCGCGAGAGAGAGAGAGAGAGAGAGAGGCTATGAAAGATATATTACGTGAAACATGATTACACATGATTCGCAAACCTGAGTTTGTCTGGTGTCCTCCCTTTCAGGCCCTGTGGGAAGAGAGCTGTAGTCTGCTGCCTCGCTAGCCGTTGCTGGATTGAAAAGCCCATGCCATAAACTGTTTTAGTATATATAAATATATATGAGCCTGGACTGAGTTAGCCCTTTCATGGAAATAATCAATAAGTACACTAACCAATATACTCCAAAAGCTTGGCGGTCTCCTGCATTTTGAAATCCAAGAGATAAGATTTATCCCGCAAAAAATGAAAGGCAGGATTATTGAGTCTGTTAATTGAATTCGGGGATCGTATATCTGATTATCTCTTGCCTTGGGACTAAATGTAACCTTACTAGCATAGCATTATGATCAATAGACAAAGAAATGTGAGGATACTTTTTTTTTTTAGAAAAAAAGAAGGCGAGGAAATAAAAAGTAAATAAAAGTAATTATAAAGGATATACATGTTTGTAAGCTAAGCGCATAATGCGTTAACATCAAGATATGAAATAACATTAAAAAAAAATACCTTTCGTGAGTTGAACAAATTTTGTTAAATTCAATTATAGGTGCAAATTTTCAAACAATATGGCAGCATAACAGAAAGGTCTATTCCTACCAATTCCCTTGTTAAGATATTTTTTAAAGGATTGAATGTTAAAAAATATAAATTATTTTTAATGTTTCAAAATATAATTAATGTATTTTTCTCTAAAAATACTTTTAATAGATAAATTATTTTATATTTATTTTTAAGTAAGACACAAATTAAAGAAAGATAACTATAAAAATATGTTGTTTGTTTAAAGACAGTTAACTAATTTATTGAAAGTAAAATTCAATTAAAAATGCTTTGTAATTAATTACTACTGTCAAAGTATAGCTCGAGAACCTGTTTTATTATGGTTTCTTTTTTCCACGTGTCAACGCCTTGAAGAATGCCTTGGTTGAGGTGCCTGTTGTGTGTTCACAAAAATAGCAAATCAACCATGCATGTTTCTGAAGTGGGGATCGAGTTGAAGTAATTAAAGCATCTTCAATCTGAACATTCATTACTTGTGAAGATAATGATTAGAAGAAGAGTGATCATCCAATCCGCAAACACAACACTCAAACTAACTCCTACGGTAATCCCCAGCATGATCATTGGCATCATAAGCATCACCAAATTATAGTCAATTAAGGGTATATCAAACGTAGGATGTTTCAGCTTCAGGTTGAAGTAAACTGTCGAGACAGCTGCACCCGTGATCATACCTGCAGGCTCACACACCAGATCAGGCCATTCTTTCTTAGTTCATGAGACAGAAAACAAAGATGTGTGTGAATGGAAACTCGATTACATTTTGAAATAGCGGTTGCTGATTTTGGATCAAACCCAATTATGAGAATTAACATTGGAACAAAGATGCCGCCGCCGCCCACACCGCCCACGCTCCCAAATGCTGCTCCTAGGGATCCAATTAGTGTCCCCACAATGATACGCCATTCAAATTTCATTTCCTACATTTATAATTACGACACATTAGTATATAAGAGCAATCAAACTTGAGTTTCATCGAACCCTTAGCTTATTTAACTAGCCTGGAAATCATCGGAACGGAATATCTTTGGTTAACATGGATCAGCTGTTTTCGTGTAGGAAAGCTTGGTGGAAAGAAATTAAAGAAATAGCAAATTAAGGGGATTTGAGAAACTTACAGGCCAGACATGTTGATAACCAGATTGACCAGGTTTCCACAAGAAATCCATGTCTTCGACTAGGTAAGCAGAAAATGAGGCTGTTTCGTTTGAACCAAGTATGTCGCTTGGGATTTTTCTCTGAGATGAGGCAATTACTAAAGCCAGCAAGGAACTCAAGACAGCAACTATGGGAATGCCAATGTTTCTCATGACTCGCCAATCTGCACCAAGCTGAAGTCTTGCCGCTGAGAAGAGTGAGAATCACTTGTTATGCGAAGCTGAATATGTAGAACAAATTTTATAAAAGTTATTAGTCATATATAAAGTATAAATAATACTCCATTAGTTAAAAAATATGAGGTATTTTTAACTGAATCTCACTCCCAATAAAGTAGTTACTTGTTTTTAAATTAACTCTATTTCTTCATATTCATCCTATTTAATAGAGTGTTTTACTTTGAAAAAATATAAAGTGATTTATTTAATAGGGATACTTTTGAAAAAAAAAATAATGATTACACTTTAAAAGATTAAAAATATCTTATTTTTTAAACATCAAACTTTTTAAAAAATACTTTATATTTTTTAACGAAACGGAGTAAAATATCATAAAATGAAAGGCAAGAAGCCCGAGAACCAATATTAATCGAGAGAAACAGACAATTAATACTGAAATGATGGTTCATTTATGTACAAGAGAAGACGCAGTGTGTAAGAACTTGCAATGGAATCGAACCAATGACCCATCTTGTAGCTTCTGGAAGATCTGAACCATGTCCTTATGCTGCACAGTTACAGCAAGTTCAATCCCTCAATACCTGGATCATGGACAACATTAATTAAATCCCTCGACAAAATCGTGGGAATGGCAGCTGACCTTTGGCATATTTATGATGGATAAAGCACTTAGCCTGCTATTTTGATTTATCTGTCGATTTACATGGCTTTAATATAAAAACACACAAGAAAAGATAAGTGGCTGAGAGAAGGAAAATATATTTGTCGTCATAGGAAGAAGGAGCTGGTTGAGGAGAGAGCGTCGTTCCCGGCAGTTTGGGCTGCAAGAGCCTGCAGGAGTACAAGGAATTAATATCTGACATATTCAATATTCAATACCCAACCCTTTCCAATTTTATTATCTTAATTATCTGGCCCAAATAATCATCCTATGCAAACCAGATTTTTTTTTTTGGCCATGATAGATGCAAGTTACTCAGAAGATGATAATACGTAAGAATTAAATGCTGTATCAATACAAACACACAGTTTTTTATTTTTACCAGATATATATATATATATATACATGCGTAAAATTCGAACCAGAATATAACTGTACTTTTAAATATCACCTGTTAAATATTTAAATCTGCCGGGTTATTCCATTGTTATTGCAAGGGTCATTCTACTTTTCGATTGTTTGAATCTGCCAGCGTTTTCCTTTCAATCAGAAAGACAATAGTACTCTCTCTCCATTATGTCTTAAGTAATAACACGCAGATATTTTCTCAAAATCTTGTTCACTTTCGAAGAGATGATGACCTTGAAAAGAAATATGAGCCTCTTTTATCTCTCTCAGTTTTCAATTTTTTAATTCTTTTTCTTCCCACTTGGACAAAAAAATCTTCTTTCTGTTTACTCTTCCATAGTTTATTTCTCTACAACTTTTAAATTTCCTTCCAAAAGATAGGACAGGACAGGCATATACATATTTTTGGGTGAACTGAACCACCCGAATACCTTATCAGAATTCAATAATATTTTAGAAGTGGTCGACAGAATTTGTGTGTGTGTGTGTGTGTGTGTGTGTAATTAAATTAAAAAACAGTCGTCACGAGGAATAGATGATCCATGAGTTTCTTATATATCCAAACATGAAACAACAATATCAACAATACTAAGTGGTGACCACAAGCCCACTGCGTTTAAAGTAAGGGCCAATGTTTTCATTAAATTCACTGGGGATCGTTGTTTTTCTTCCCACTCAATAAGTGGGTAATGCTTGGCCCCAGATGCATGTATTGAATTTGAAAATAACATGTGACAACATAGAACAACCATCTAATGCGTTGTCAGGAATCAAAAGCTTCGTTAATCACGTGCCTGTGAGGCTGGTTGATAGATACATCTAAAAGCCCGATGCAAGAGACTATAGCTCCGTCAAAGTTTTTGACAGGGGAAAAATTTAAGCCACCTTTTAATTAATTTAATTTACGCCAATCATAAAACTATGAGGTTAAAATGACGCTAAAGGTTACTTAAATTTATTCATTCAAATCAATCTCTCATGGTATAAATTTGTGGGTGGTCTTCAAAATTCTGCAACGCACCTTTAATCAAGATTCCCATCCCTTTGATCATTTCTGCAGATAAGTTGATCTTTTGGTCCTTTATACCAGTTTCCCAAACGCTAACATCAGCAATCTCATATCATTTGACATGTAAAAATATAGGCGTCATTTGCTCAAGAACTAGCTTGTGGTTTTTTGAAAAGATTAATTTGTTTTGTGTGCATTGGAATAGCCATAATCAGTGTAATTTGTATCATTTTTGAGTACGATCGATTAATAAAGTGGATCAGTCTTGGCATGGAACATTATGCTAAAAAAGGTGAATCGAGGATGATTGATGAGGCCACAACAAAGATACATGATCTTCCCACTCCCACACGCATGTTCTGAGAACGATACAATTGTAGAGATTTTTCAATCTCGTGCATCCGTCATTCATTCATCCTTTTTTTTTTTAATCAAAAGCTGGAATTCATTCAAAACAAGAAGCAGTACAAGGCACCTGAAACAAAATTAGAGGAAGCAAACCTCCTTCATCATTCACCTCCTAATGCAAAGTCAGGTGGTGCATGATCAAATATCCAGAATGAGCTACCAAAAAATAAGCTTCCCTAGCAAGAGAATGAGCATGACTAATGACATTCTTAAAAACAAAATTAATGGAAATAGTTCAATTACAATAAAAAAGATTACAAGCTTTTTGATAATATCATGGTAAGAGTGATCTTCAAGATAACCTCTAATGATGAGGTTAATAACTTCAACGTTGTCAAAATAAACTTCTACATACTTAAAACTTTTAAGCCAACAAAGTTTAAGGCCTCCATAAATTTTTAAGACTTCAATAATGATAGGTGAATAGTTATCAAGTTTATAATTAAACCCTGTCAACTATCCTCCATTATCATCACAAATAGCAACTCCGTTGAGAGAGGAGCCATCAACATCAAATCTAACTTGCAACGTATTGCTCCCCTAAAGCAACAGCATTGGAGCGAAAAAGCCTCCACCGGGCACCAGCTCCGCCCACCCTCCCAAGAGCTGCCCCACCAAAAAACCCATCCCAATTATACTTCGCCACCTCAATTCCATCTCCCGTACAGTAACCAGCGTCATTATAATTGTAACATACCATAACTCATAAATTCAATATAACAGGAATAAGGAATCTGAGTTAATGCAGGAAATCGCGCGTCAAATAAAACTGACTTTAATAATTAATACATGACAGTGAAGAATGGCTTGTAAAATTGAGCCTTCAAATTTTAAATTTGATGTAATGCCATTTTATTATTCTTATTTGTTTATTCTCCCTCCCTTTTTTGGGCAATGGCTCAATGCTTTCTACTACACCGATGCATGATCCATTCTCTCTCTGTCTTATTATTCTTATTTGTTTATTTGTTTATTTAATTATTCATGTGGCTCAAAAAAAAAAATTATTCATGATTTCGTCACGGCTGGCTCTACCAAGAGGTTCCCCTCATCGCTGTGGGATGTCGCTCTAATAACAGATGCATTCCAATTTGCAAGTGGCCCAAAGAGGAGTTTGCTTTGTTCCTTTTAAGAGGGAGTGAGATGCCTTTTCTGAACATAAGCCTAACTTGGCAGGCCCAAAGAAATCAAGTCGCGGAGGATGAATTATTATGTTATAATAAATTTTTAGAACCATAAAATAATTCGAAGCACGTATTTCAGTAAATTATTTTCGATTTCAATGCAGAGAATGAAATTTCTTTTAAAATAAATAAATAAATAGCGCAAGTGAATAGAGTTCCGATACTTTAATATTGATTTCCTGTAAAAAATACACCAATGAAGCTTAGTTTTTTTAAATGTAGTATTTAAACATGGATATTTTCATAGGAATAAGCTGCAAGCTGATAATTTATAAATATTGCTATGAAAATAGCATGAGAGGCAAGGAAAAAATTAGATAAAACCATAATGAGAGAATGAGAGAAATAAGAGCTCATTGGAATACAACAAATCCACCTTATATCTATGAGCACCGATACAATCAACTAAATCAAATAAAACATATAAAATAATAATAAACAAAAGATATTGGAGTAACTCAACGATATGAGAGAAATTGAAATGTATGAACACCCGCAAAATCCTATAATATGTACAGCAAATATGGTTTATTTATAATTTTATAATATATATAGATAATAATATATTTTAAATAAATAATAATGTAACATTAAAAATAACTATTAATATAAAATATTTCTGACATCATTTCATTATATTTTTTGTTTTGACTAAATTTTATTAATGTCTTGTTTAGTTTCAAAATTATGCTCCACAACCTATAATTATTTTTAAAATAAGAATTTTTTTAATTTAAAAAATAAGAACATTAATTCATTGAAATTTTAACCATTCGAGTTGCGGATGGCATTAACAATTTTTTGTTGGCAGTTTTGTTAAGGTTTTTACACATATAATCCATGTTATAAAATTAACCAAACAAACAATCCAATATTTATTATATTTTATATTGTGACTGATTTATTTTATTTTTCAATGACATATAATTATATGTTAATGATAAATTTCTTATAAATTTTTAATGATAAATATCTTGCATATTAATAATAGACTTCTTATATATCAATATAAACTAGCTATATTCTCAGATTTTAGAAAATTTGTTTTATATTTTCTTGGATACAAAATTTTTCAGTTAGTATGTTAATTCATCTTTTTTATTTTATTTTAAAGGATGTCACCATAACTTTTTTTGGGATACCGTAACTTTTAATCCCTTATGTTTTCATGAATTATTAATTTGGTCCCTCATGTTTAATATTTATTAAGTCAATCCTTTACATTTACTTTGATTGTCATGTTAATTCTCTAAAATTTAAAATATAAGTTAGCCCTTAAAATAAGTTGATGTGTAAATTATTTTGCTGGTATGTAATATATATGTGGATAAATGAACACACTTCGTCCCTTTTTTTACATTCCTATTTTATAATTTTTAATTTCTAACATTCCCTCCTATTTTTCAATTGGGGCATTTTAAACTCTCACAAAAAAAAGTTAGGGCATTTTAAAATAGTTTTAGAGGCAACTCGTGTGTGGCCAAATATATCTTAGGATGAAACAATGAAGTACAATTGTGATGCAGTGAGAGGAGACCGACATAATCTAACGATGGTTGTGTGTGATAGGCTCTAACGACAACGACCAAGCTGACTAGTTCTCAGGAGCGAAGACATATTGCGACAGTCTTCATAACCATCTCATCTGCTTCATAATTCGTATCGCTCAAAACCTAGGCAACATTAACTTGACATGCTCCTCTTGGCTATGCATATCAGACAAAAAGAATAGCCAAACAATAGATTGTGCGAGAAGGGACGGTGCTATGTTTCGTTTGGATATTCTTTTAAACAAATGTTTGGATAATTAATTTCTTAATTCACGATATGTTTTTTATTTTGTTTTTCTCTTTGTCCACATCAGCAATATATTCCTTTTTTATTAACTTATATGGCTGCCATCTCACAATTCTGTTGGCCATCTCATCATAATTTAATAGTGTTAATTTTTCTTTAAAGGTTACGGATAGCTTCAATATTTTATGAAATATAAAGGACTAAATTGATAAAATTAAATACGAGAGACTAAATTGATAACTCAAACAAAAATGAGGGGTCAGAAATTGTAGCACCCTCTTTTTTGTAAAAAAAAAAAAAAATTAGTTTTCGGGTTATAAGGCCTCCAACGAGACGTTCCAGTGACCAAAGGAAATCCGAGCTGGCAATTCCTAAGTTTGTGATTGGTTCGTGCACCTCAACCTACGTGGGTCAGTGAATGGGAGCTGAGATCCCCCTCGCTTCCGTAACTGCGTGCAATAGCCAGTAGATTCACCACGCACTTGCGCAGGATATGCCGATATGGGACGCAAAAGCCAAAAGCCGTCGAACCACAATATCCCAACCCGGCAAATCACAGTATAACGGGCAAACAACAACTCACCACGTATGAAGGACCATCGCCCTCGCTTTTGCTTCTATTTAGAGGCCTCTCTCTCATTGGCCGTCACCGACAGAACTGCTTGTCAACTAATACGGTAATACCACCCATTTTTTGGGCCAAAAAAATAAAATAAAATAAAATGCCAGTATCGATATTCCATTTTTGCAAGCGCTCTGGTCTTGGTAAAATTTAAAAGTTAAAACCCTACTCTTGAAAAGTGTGCAATTCTTCGTCTCTACCTTGGCCTGTCCGATCTGCAACGGATGCGGACTTAGACAGGAACAAGTTGCGTGGAAACCAAAACTACAACAATCTTCTGCGCGAGGAGGTTTCATTTCTTGGTCGAAATGCAAATTCTTATTTATTTTTTTTTTTTAGCATTTGGGCAGTTCACGTCGTACTGATCAATGATTTACTTTTCATGTTATTTGAACTGTTTCTGATCACAGGGGAGGCCATAAACAACTGGCTTCGGTCCAGTAGATCCACAGTTTTTCACAATAATTTGACATATTAAGGCGATAAAGATGAAAAACACGGAGCGAATTGCGAATTTCGCTTTAGCAGGTGAGCTTATGTTGCTGCTTGTTGGTTCTCTTGTACCTCAATCGACGTTCTTAATTCTTTAAATTGAGCGATGTGTTGTATCATTATCGAATTGATTGCTGATGTTCTTTTTGTACTTCTACGCAATGGGAGAGGTGTGCGTCCTGTGTTCTGTTCTTTGTTTGAACTGCAAGTGGACTTATGTGGACGTGGTTTTGAGGTGCTGACATATGCCCACTTGCTGGGCATTTACCTGTTTTTTGGAATTAGTGCAGCAGGATTTTGGCCTTGCTTCATGAGCCCGAATCTTTAAGTTGGTGGAGGGTGGGAAATCCGATTAGGTGGCTGTAAATATCCCTTAGCCTGTGGCCATTTTAGTGTAATGCGCATCATATATATCATGTTGCGGATTAAAATAAAGGGAATATTGACTATAATGCTATCGTATTAATTTGATGGCCGGACTAGAAACCAATACAAATTTTTTACTAAAGGTTAGGCTTCATAGTTGTTACTGAAAATGCTTTTGAAATCTTATGTAGTAATAAATTGTGATAAGTGTGTTGTTCCAGTGGTTTTGTTGTTCTCATGATTTTCATTTCTTACGATACTGTGCATGCGGGTTCTCCCTCAGTTAATTCAAAAGCATGGGACGGTTCAAGTGCCATATTTTCTATTTTTAATGCACAAGGGAGATGACAAGTGAATTTTTTGTTTTTCTTTGATAATTCCTTATTAAACACATGTAATATGCCATGGCAGGTTTATCATTGGCTCCACTTCTTATGAAAGTAGATCCAAACCTAAATGTTGTCTTGACTGCATGCCTCACTGTGTTTGTGGGATGTTATCGCTCTGTCAAACCAACTCCGCCTTCTGTAAGCAGTAGTATTTATCTTCACTCTTTTCTTTATATTGCGCATTGCACTTTTTTGTGGCTCAAAACATGAGTAACCTAAATTACATTGAGTTTAATTGTGCAGGAGACAATGTCCAATGAACATGCGATGCGGTTTCCCTTTGTTGGCAGTGCGATGTTGTTATCGCTTTTCTTGCTCTTCAAGTTTCTATCTAAGGATTTGGTGAATGCTGTGTTGACAGCCTACTTCTTTGTGCTTGGGATTGTGGCTCTTTCGTATGTTCTTTCCCTTGCATCCTACATTTTCCTTCTCATGTAATCAACAGAAGCTATTCTACTAGCTTGCTACTTCATCTCACACTTTTTTTTGTACTTTGTCCAGGGCAACATTATTACCATCTATCAAGCGGTTCCTGCCAAAGGATTGGAATGAGAACCTTATTGTTTGGCATTTTCCTTATTTCCGTTGTATGTTCCTCTTTATGTTTATGCCCTCCTGCTGAAAATTTTCTCCTTAAATATTATGGAATCATAATGTTGTTACTACCAGTTGTTTGGCTACTCAATGATGAAACTTTTGAGATGTCATTGCTCATTACTTCAGCAATTGCAACAGTGCAACTATCTAATTTCCAATAATATTCACTCAGGTTCTAAAGGGCTACTATAGCATGAATATGACTCGACTGCATGAATTTATCAATATATGAATAATGTGTTGGCTGGCAATAAAAGATAATTCAAAATTGATATAGTTCTTGTTGTAACTAGGGAGCAGGAGCAGAGCCACTTAGTGGTGAGGGGGGCAATGCACCTCCTCATTTTGGAGAAAATTATAAATTTAGTGTATAAGTTTTAATATTTTGCATTCACACCCATGAAATATTGAACTCTTTATCCTTAAGTTTTAATATTTTGCACCCCCTACCCTTGAGTTTTAAAATTTTGCACCCTCTCAGTCTCACCATTAGAGTCTTGACTCTGCCACTGCTAGGGAGTTTGGCAAGATAGTATTATCTCTGTTCCACCTTCTACTTGTCTGGCCAAACAAGTATTTGAACCTTTACTTCCTTGAATGGTCTTTGGGTGCTCTAATTTTTATCATGAGACGATCCTCCCATTTGTTGAGCATTTGTGTTGTTTTGTTGCTTTTGGTTGATTTCACTTGGTCTAGTTGACCTTAACTTGGTTGTATCATGCAGAATGATATTTTCCTTACACCTTTCTTGCACAGCTTTGGAGATTGAATTTACAAGGTCACAGATTGTTGCTGCAATCCCTGGGACCTTCTTTTGTGCATGGTATGCTAGGCGGAAGCATTGGCTGGCAAATAATATTTTGGGTCTTGCTTTCTGTATTCAGGTTTGGCACATCATCTATTGATGTCATGCCTCGTTTTTGCTTACTTTTCATTGATGTCTTCATCTGTTCTATCAGATCAATTTTTATCTTACTGTCAATAGAAGAAGCTGAGGGAAAAAATGATAGTACTTTGAGATTTTTGTGCATATACTCCTTCTGTTTTGATATATAAGAGAAAATAACTGTATCACACATTTTAAGAAAATCGATTAATTGTAATAATTGTGTTTAGAAATAAAAAAAACTAGACTAAAATACCCTTGCATTTAATAAAACAAGGCTGCATTAGTGGTTTGTTGTGAATGAAAATTATGAGTTTATGAGGGTTAGGAAAATTGTTATAAATGTTTATTCAGATATGTGATTTTGCTTAACAATGAAAACAAAACAACAAGTGGTAGTTTCTTTCTTATATATAGAAGCGGAGGCAGTAATATATTAGTTTGTGGCTTATGTTGAACAGTGGAATGAAATAACCCCATCTTTGATATTGGCAGGGAATTGAAATGCTTTCTCTTGGGTCTTTCAAGACTGGTGTCATTCTCTTGGTAAGCATTGTCTTTGATTGAGTTTCATGAGGCCTGAACCATTCCTGACCCTCTCAAATTTTATTACTAAGTATGTGTTTGGCATTTTGTTTTGTAGAACTGTTATGCTTTGACTGCAAATAAACCAAATCAACCACCTTTTGTACACCAAGAGAGCTTTTTGAGTGCTTATCCCAAAACACCAGGCTGCCGAGCCCATTTTTTTCTCTTAAAAATAAAGTATTACACATTTTGTTTGTTTTAGAAAGGACGATTAATAGATCTTGAGATTGGTTTACTCCCCCCTGCCCTCACCCCCACCCTTCCTTCCGGGTCCTCAATGTATTAAAGTACATGTTTATGCCATCCAGATTGTTAACAAAGGTTTTGGCTGACGTGGTTTGCAGGCTGGACTTTTTGTATATGATATTTTCTGGGTCTTTTTTACTCCAGTGATGGTTAGTGTTGCAAAATCATTTGATGCTCCAATAAAGGTAAGAATTTTAGCCAAGTGGAAATATGAAAATTCAACTGATTAATCTAATGGATAAACGATCCCTCTTATTCAAATACTTTTGCAGCTTTTGTTCCCAACTTCAGATTCTGCTAGGCCATTTTCGATGCTTGGCCTGGGTGACATTGTTATCCCAGGTAGTCTGAATTTTATATGTTGGTGTATTTTTCTTATGAAAGTGATCCTGTGTGACAATTCATTACTTGTTCTAGTTAAAGTTAAATTTACTTATATCATGCTTTTTTTCTTGGGATCCTTCGTTATTTAGAAATTTGAAGGCATTTACCCAGTGTTGCTTCATAAGAGGCAGTTCTCCTGATGGTTTTGATCTTTAACTTTGTTTCCTGTTGGACAACCTCTTTTTACCCAATTTTGTGAGGTGCCTTTGATAATTATGATGTGTCAGACATGAGACATTGGGTTACGAAAGACATTTATTTGTCTTTTAAAGATTACGAATGTTTATGACAAGCAGCCAATCGATATATGAGATGTATGCCCATATGTGGATGTCATACTCATGTGCAATCACTCAATTGGTTTATTATTAATATAAATTCTGACCACATGTTTTTGCTTCAGGGATTTTTGTTGCACTGGCCTTGCGTTTTGATGTGTCTAGAGGGAAGGCACCTCAGTATTTCAAGAGTGCATTTTTGGGATACGCTGTCGGCTTGGTTCTTACCATTGTTGTGATGAACTGGTTCCAGGCTGCACAGGTGAGAAATATATGGTTTTGATATCTCTTTTCGTCCCGTGTGTTTTTCTCCTCTTTTCTTCTTGGGTTGTGAATGGAGGTGGGATAGCACTTATTTTCTAGCAAAAGGCAATCAATCCTCTCTCATGTGTGTCCTGTTCTTATGTTCTTGTTTCAGCCTGCACTTTTGTATATTGTACCTGCTGTAGTTGGATTTTTGGCTGCTCATTGCATATGGAATGGTGATGTCAAACAGGTTATTTATCTGTACTTTCGTCTGTTTTCTGTTGTTTTTATCAGTTTGATTCACCTTTTATTTCTTATATTGTTCTCAATCTTTAGTTCTGCTGGAATAAATGTGAAATGTGTTGAATACTGCATCCTCGTTTGATTAGAATACTATTTTATATGACGGCTTGCTATCAATTACTATGGGCCGATTTGGTTGGATCGTATGCGTCAGGATGATGCATTTCCCTCATTCATAGTATTTGGTTGGGCTAGAGCTAGATAAAGGTGATTACTAAAATGCCCATTACATGATGTTGTGTTACTCTACATATCGTTGAACGCTGATTTTGAATATCGTAACCACTTCCAAAAGGCTCTTTGGTGTCTTCCATTCTACATCTTGCATTTGTATTATGACTTGATTTGGAGGATGTGATATCGTCAATTTTACGAGAGGCCGTTACCTTCGTAGTCTTCAAAATAACATAGGACTTGTGTCTGCATATGCTTTGTTATGATTGGTGAAGGTGTTAATAGCTTTCTACATTTCTGCTACTACACAGTTGTTGGAGTTCGATGAGTCAAAGACTGCCAGTTCATCTAAAGAAGAAAGTGATTCCAAATCTAGCAAGAAGGTTGAGTGAGTGACAGTGCCTTCAATACCGTAGAACTTCTCGTGTCAGGAGATATACTATTATTCTCTGGGGACCTCATTGCCTTTCAAAGCTAACTTATTCGGAAGAACGCCTCTGTAACAGATTTTGTGATCGAGAAAATTATTAGTATTTTATTTCTTTTTTTTTTAAAATTTTTTGGTTTAGTTATTTTGCTTCCCTGCTCCATTGCGCGTTTTGAAAACTTTTACGTCAAAATGCAAATGGCTTTCTTTTTCCTCTTCCTTTCTCTGACGCTTGTACGTGATAATAGGTTTCCTCGTTAACTTGGATATATTTGCAGCACGCGGGCGTTTTTTCTGCATTGTTGATGGTTTTACAGCTACACCATCATTCCAAAAATAAAAGAACGTGAATGAGTCATCATGTGGGCAAAAAAAAAAAAAAAGTCATCATATATAATGAAGCAAAAGAAACGACCCACCCCCACAAGACAACGAACCATAAGGGATCGATGGTCAAATTATATCAGAGCACGGCACTGGGAATCGAACTCATCGTGCATGTTGGTGAACTAAAATTAGTGGTGATTGCGGGATTGGGACTGGTCATATCCCATGTCCCATCCCAAAAAACCAACAGAATTGATTTGTGTTCGTGTTATCTCAAAATTCTCGTTTCGGGGTTCAGATGCCTCAGTAAGGTAGACAAAATATGAAAAAGAAACATGAATTGTAACATTTACGCAACTTACTATGTTCAAAATTGAAATAACGCTACATGAATATAATCATTGAGTGACTATTACAATTTAAAATTAGGAAAATCATACCTAAATCCTGCAGAAGATAATTTATTATTAAGAAATTTCATAAAATTTATAAAATATTCTTAAATTTTAATTTTTTAACTTGTTAAAGAGTATTTATAATTGGACAACAGTCATTCACAACTTGTTGTTATTTGTAAATGCCCATTGCTCAATTATAAATACCTTTTGCTCAATTATAAATGTGCAAAATTTGAGACTTAAAAGTATTTTATAAATTTTATAAAATTTTTTGATAATAAAATTTATTTTGTAGCGCCTACGTGTAATTTTTAATAAAAATGAATACAATCATAACTTAAAAATCAAGTGCATAACGATCAATAATGACAATAAAATTATAGAATTGCATAGTTTAAATACACTAGCTAAACACAATATCAAGTTATTAATTCTTCTTCTTTAATTAAGATATTTCAATAATTACATATTATATTATAAACAAAAATATATATGCATATTATTGATAAACTACTACATATTAATAAAAAAAAAAAATTAATATTTTAGTCTTTCAATTTTTAACTTATTTTTAACTCAATTCTTTAATTATGATTTATTGTAACTCAATCTTTTAACTTTTAATTCACATATAACTTGACGCTTATTTTTCAAAATGCTTTTAAAAATTAACCTTATCAAATAAGAGGCATAAAAAAAAATGTTCTTATTTTACTTTAAAATACCCTGCTCTTGCACTTTAATGTAAAATTTAAGCTAACATAAAAAAAGAGAATTAACAAAAGTTGAGGGACTGATTTATAGACAAATAAAAGTTAAAGGATTGAGTTATAAACAAATCAAAAATTGAGGGATTAAATCATAACGAGTCATAATTAAAGGATTGGATTATA
Organism: Prosopis cineraria; assembly: GCF_029017545.1. Classification (NCBI taxonomy): domain Eukaryota; kingdom Viridiplantae; phylum Streptophyta; class Magnoliopsida; order Fabales; family Fabaceae; genus Prosopis; species Prosopis cineraria. The sequence continues at coordinate 5,443,663 of NW_026555346.1, forward strand.
AATGAAGAAAAAATTGGAGGAATAAAAAATTAATTTTTTTATAAAAAATATGCATATTATATTTCGGACAGGACATCCCGAAGATGGTCCAAATACCATCCCATATATACATACATACATATATATATATATATATGGTCTTGTCTCCCAAAATCCCATTCCACTTTTTTTGTTTTTTTTTTTTTGTTTTTTGAGATTGGGACAATGGGGACGGTATTGAAGTCAACAAACATAAACACCCCTCACTAAAATATTGCAGGAACAAGAAAGATATAGTACGATAGAGCCAGTCGGCTAAAAAAAAAAAAAAAATAAAAGATTAATAATCAACGCAACTCTGGCTCTCCGAGATATTCACGAGGTGTCAGTCTGTCAGGATCTAACGTTTTTTACTTTACACGCCCGCCCGCATACTGATGTGATTCAAATTAATATTTGTTTATCCGTATGGTAGTGTGGATTTAATAATTTTATTTTTTAAAAAAGAAAAATCATATTTATCTTTATAACAATTCAATCCCATTAAAATTATATGGAAAACATTGAAGGAATAAAAACGGTCATCCGTAGGCTAACGAAATAGGTTGAGAAATATTAAAAGAATAAAAATGGAAGAGAACTTTCTCCTCTGCCTTCCCGTCCTTTTTCCTTTCCGTTTTCTTTAATTTTTAACTATTAATTTTTAACAATTAGATCGGGATTATTATCATTGAATGGTTCAAATTTGATATCTTATTAAATATTTTAAATCACATTTGGTTATTAGAATGAAGTAAAATGTAATGAATTAAATGTAAACAATTTAGTATCTCAATTCATATAAATAAAAAAATATATATGTGTACCTGTGGAATCCATGAACGTCTGAGAGGGTTCGATTACTTCAAGTGTAGACAGGTGCACAACACACTGGCTCTCAGAGTCTTCAGAAAATTCAGAGATAATAGAGTAGAAGAAAATGAGTCATATGTTTGCGGTTCTCAACTAATCAACTTATAAGGATCAGATCGTAACCGCCTTATTAAATAATTAAATAATTATATTATCTATTATCTCTAACTCAATCAGTTAAGAGACAGAAAATAACTGACGGCTATTGGATTGTGGGTTGGGCCTCTATCAATTGGACTCACTTGTGTGGTCCACCCATATCACAGTCCACACAAGATCATAAGGACCAATCTGCTTGGGTTCATTAATTAATGTTAATCCATTATGAAATTTCAATAATCTCCCACTTGGATTACATTAATTAAGCAAGTAGTATAAACAAGCCATAAATAAAATTCAAAAAATAAAATTTCACAAAATCACTGGATTCTATGAGAAAATAAGTGATATAGCGTCTCATAATTTGAATTAAAACAAAATAATAATCTTTTTTAAAACGCAATTCAGTAAGATAATAACATAAATCACTGATCCCTATAGGGAAACAAGTGACATGTATAATGTATCAAAACAGAATCATTAAATCATATGGGGATACAAATGATATAGACGTACCTAATTGAACTGAACATAGAATGGTTCTTCTGACCACAATTTGGTAAAGAGACGACACAAAGTCACTTAATCGTATAGGAAAATAAGTGACATAAGGTGTTATAACATAAATCATTGAATCTTATGGAGAGACATATAATACAAAGCACCACAACATCTCTAAACCTGGATTGGAAACTCATTAGAGAAACAATACAAGATCATTGAATCTCAGGAGGAAACAAGTGATACAAGATGCATAAACACAAATTATTGAATCCTATGGGGAAACAAATGATATAAAGTATCTCATTGGTTTTTTTTTTTTTTGAAACAAGAACTAAGCATAATAGCAAAATTGGCCTTAAACTATCAAATGTTCTTAAAAAAAAACAAAGAACATAACTCAAACTCCCACTGAACTAAGGTTATCTTAAAAAAAAAAGATCAATAAAACCCACATAGGTAAGCCTTTGGTCATCCAAATGCATAAGCATACATTCACCACAAAAATGAACCAAATAAGTCTGAGTGTCTATAATCTTTTCTAACAAAATATTTGAGAAAAGTTCAAGGTAGACAAAATATCACATTAATAGTTAGAGGAATAACAAAATGCATGTCCAATAATACTACCCTCAACTATATAATCTAATAAACGGCTTTACAACAAGTGATATATATATATATATATATATAGGATGCACATTCTAAATCTTCATGGTCACAAATGTAAAAGAGGATCACATTTTTAATAACAAACTCTAGGTGTCATATACCTTTCAACATACAATAATTTTTCAAAATGATCTCAGTATTTTCTTGCTAGGATTTTGTAAGTATTTATTAGGGGCTACATGAAGTAAAATCTAGATCAAAGACCAATGCATATTTTAGCATCCTCAGAGTCATTCATAACGGAAGCGTACAAAATTCTTTATATGCAAAATGGTCCTCTCAGCATTAATTTTGAGGATGTTAAAACTTAAACAACCTTACACTCCTTAAATAGGTATCAAATTAAAAATGTGCACCAATTTCTAAACACTTGATTAAAATAGGTTGCCTGAGACAAATCAAAATTGTAATTAGACATATTAAAATGGATATTAATCCTTGAATAAAATATGTCAAATAGAAAATTTTATAACAAGGTGGCATGACCACAAGTATGTTGTCTCATCAATGTTTTCAGAACCGAACCAGACATTGAACCAGAAAAGTCAGCGGTTCATGGTTCACATGGTAATAATTAAATTAAAAAAAATTATATATGTATATAATAATTTAAATATAAGAAATACATATGAAATTGCTATTTAACTTAAAAAAATCAAATATTTTAAGTTTATCATGACTTAACAAGCTATATGATACAATATAATATCAAATGATTAAAAAATTAGTCATTTTAAAAAAAAAATTGATAAAAAAAGTTTTTTTTAAACAGTCCGGTTTTTGAAAACCGGATCCGGTTCCTGGCTTGATTCCGGTTCTCTGTCCGACCACCGGTTCGAAACGACTCAAATCAGCTCAATTCTTAAAACAGTTTTTTTCCTTTGAACTAGACTGAAAACCCGACCGGTCACGGTTCGACCGACCGGTCCGGTTCGATTTTCAAAACAGTATGTCTCATTCATTTGATTACTAGCTAGTGACTAGCTATTATCATGGAGCATAAGAAGCCAAAGATTGCTTTTCCCAAATAATTAACAAATATACACAAATTTGAATTATTTCACGTAAAATTAAAGAGAGCCAATAGCCTCATTAAACTTCAAATATCACCGCCTAGAGACTTGTTTATTCTCAGAGATGGTTTTAGATAGTTACACATCAAATATTTCCAATTAAATTCTACAAAACCATCTTATTAAGGTATTTCAATTCCTTCCTTCAAGTCTCTATTCGCCTAAGATAATTTAGTTGTAAATTATTATGACATCCATGAGTAATGTGATAATGTTCTCACCATATATAACAGGAAAGGTTTATTTTTAACAAGTGGATTCATTAACAACCTCATCGTTATGAAATGAAGTTGGTGAACAAACATGCTTAGATAAAGATGATGCTCTTAACAAGTAAACCAATAGTCTAGGCCCATAACTCTCACTATTTATTTGAAAATAAGATTCAAATTCGATTCACTTGATAGTGAGCAATAAAATTAGCACCGTCTTAATCCTATGCAATAGTAAACAATGAATTTCTTAATAGATTTTGAGATCGAGCTTCTTCAACTAAATATCTCACTTATGATTTCCAGTCTAATACAAATAATTTATCTTATATTATTTTAGACACTAGATTACTAAGCATCCAATTCAAATATGAATTAAGGACTTTATTAAAAGGGTTCTAACAAAATGTATTTAATGTTACCATACCTACAGGGTACAAGAAACATCAAAACATTAAAAAAAACCCTTATTTGCAAACTTGCCAAAAAATTAAATGCCCAACTACCAATAATAGTAATCTTTATTTTACCGATAGGGTCATTTACCAATACAGTATTCTGAGATAATTTCAAAGTTTTAAACACAAATTACACTGACAATGACATACCTATGGGATAAAATTCATTGTCAACATAACATTTTGAAATAATACACTACCATGATTTGACTCACTATAACTAAGCATACAATCATTAAGTGCAAATGGCTCTTGGCATATGGATGAAAATGAAAATTTCAAATATTTATAATTTATCCATCCCTCTAATGAAGTTGGATTATTAATTGTAGAACATTGCATATAGGGCTTACAATATAATGTATTTTACATGTTTGAAGTATCAAGAGCTCATCATAAGTTTAAAATGTATAAAAGAATAATATTCTAGTAACTCCCACTTAAATGAGCCTCGTCTTCCAAAGTTGTTCCAAACTTGAAACACTTCACCCCTCATGTTGGAAGTTCTTATGGGCTACTACTAATATTGTATGATCCTTCAATCTCTTCCCTCCTTGCGTGAAGTAAGATGATGTCAATAATTCATACTTATGTTGTGGTAATTTTATAAACCATAATCCTATACAAGTTCAAGACATATCCCATTTAACACCAAAAGTCCCATTATAACTGAGTGCTATTAAGCATTAAGTAACATTTATTGTCAAAAGTGTTGTCTCTAATTCCTTTCGTCAATGGTGATTTCAATTGCTGCTAAAGAGATTTGGTTGGACTTATACAAATGCATATGATAGGCTTTATTAAAAGTACTGGACTGCCAAGAGAGATACACTTGTTTCAGTTCTCTCAGAGCAAAGTAATTCTCAAAGTGGTAAGGTACATACTTAAGAACTTTCACAAATAATTATAATGAGTCTTATAAAGAGCCTTTACAAAAAAAAATAGTTGCTCAAAATAGAAACTGAAATCGCAAAACATAATATAGGAAATGATAATTATGCATGCATAACATAATTATAGTACAGAATTCCCAACAAGTAAATTTCAATTACACAGTTATCATTATGTACCAAGAAGGCTCATATAGGGCCTTAACAAAAGATAGTTGCTCAAATTACAAAATTGAAATCGCAAAACAGAATATGAAAAATAATAATTATGCGTGCATAACATAATTATAGTACAGAGTTCCCAACAAGCGAATTTTAGTTATGCAACTATCATTATGCACCAAGAAGGCTTTCATACCACATCGATTTGGCTCACACAAATGTCTTTACCCAAGAAATGTATTAAATATTTCATACCTATGAGGTATAATAAGTATCTAATACATCAAAAGTGTTATTTGCCTATCCTTAAAACTAACTACCAAAATCACATTAATAATGTTATACCTATAGGATATATCCATTATCAATACTATAAGATCTTAAGTGTTACAAAATTACAAGCTTCATGACCTTAAAACAAAACAATTTCAAAAATCCTTAAGGTCTTTAAGGAATTAGAGAACAAATATGGGACTTGACCAAAATTTTAAAAGGTGTTCAGGGGTTAAAATTTAATTTTGGAAGAGACTTGGGGTCAAACAACAATTCCAGAAGTTAAGGGACTAGATATTAAGTTCCAAAAATTTCTTGGGGTATGTCATAAATTTGAAAATTATAGGCCAAAAGAGGTAATTTTAAACTGGGGCAAAGTATAATTACTGAAATCCTTTATTTTTTTAATTACACTGATATGGGCCCATGCGATTTGGGCCGAGGACCAATTTCATTAACTGAATAGCCCACCAAAGCCCCTTGCCCTTTCTTTGTTGTTTTTTTAATGTCCTAAATGGGATTGGGCTTAAAATTTCGGCCCATGTTTTCAGTCTTTCATCACTAGGTGGATCCCTAGGACCCGATCCGACTGGATGCTTGACCCAGCTGGCTGTACTGTTCGGCAGCCGCTAACCAGAGAAGATAGAGTGACCACGTCCGACGCCGGCAAACACAACGCCCACCTCCAGCGAACACGACAGGCACCCAGCACCGGGAACCATGACTTTTGGAGGGCTGGAGGATGACGCCGGCGACCAGATGAGGAACACACGTCCACGACGTTGTGAACCAAAATCTCCAGTAGCAACTTCAAGTGACTGATAGTGGCGAAGATGACAGACTGAGCAGAAGACTCACGACTTCCTAAAGACGCACCAATGCATCAGCCTCCAACGAAACTGACAGTAGCATTCTCAATGAAGAATCTGAATTAGAGATGTACTATTGTGAAGCTGAGTGAGAGACACTGTAAACCAAAATCATAGATGTTATAGCCATTCTCCAGTAATGCTACAGTGAAGAACACGGCCTCATCGACGTCTATGAAGCTTAAGAATCCCATTCAGAATTTTTTTTTGCTGAACTCCGATTACGGTGACGTTAGGAACAAAGGAAAGAATTTACAAACTGATTCATATGTCCAAACTAATATAGGGAATCAGTCAATAATTCTTAAAATCACCAAGGAGAACTTTTTTAAGTTAAACTAGATATAATTAAAAGAATTTATATTCAATTAATCACATTAAATTGAGATACATTAAATTTAATATTTACAACATGCAATGTGTAAGCAGTTTAGTATATCAATTCATATAAACAAGAAAAGTAGAGAATATATGTGTACCTGTGAAATCTATGAACGTATCTCGAGTACAGACAGGTGCACAATCCACTGACTTCCAGAATCTTCAGAGAGTTCAGAGATAATAAAGCAGAATAAAATGAGTCGTATGTTTGCGGTTATCGACTGATTAATTTATAAGGATCAGACAGTAACTGTCTTATTAAATAATTAAATAATTATATTATCTATTATCTCTAACTCAGTCAATTAAGAGATAGAAAATAACTAACGGCTATTGGATTGTGGGTTATGCTTCTGCCCATTGGGCTCATTTGTGTGGTCCACCTATCATAATCCACACAAGATTATAATGACCAATCTGCTTGGACTCATTAATTAATGTTAATCCATAATAAAATTCCAACATTACAAAAATAAAGATAAAAATAAGATGATTAAAGGAAACAGGTGAGCCACGAGCATATTTATAAGAGAGAGAGATAATTTAGTTTATAGAGTTGAGAATCATGATTTATGAGACTTTCTAAAAAGTGTGATGATTTTTAAATTTACAATATATATTAATAAGTTTTTAAAAAAATTAATATTTTAATCCTTCAACTTTTAACTCACTTGTAACTTAGTCCCTCAACTATGACTCGCTGCGACTTAATCTCTCAACTATAACTTACCGTGACTCAATTTCTCAATTTTTGATTCACCTATAACTTGATCCTTATTTTTTAATTTTTTTTTAAATTCTTATCAAATAAGAGGGATAAAAAAATACTCATATATTATTTTAAAATATCCTCATTTTGCTCATTGATGTGAGATATAAGCTAACATGAAAAAAAAATTAACAAAAGTTTAGGGACTAATTTGTAAGTGATTCAAAAGTTAAGGGACTAAATTATAGGCGAGTTATAGTTAGAGACTGAGTTATAACGAGTTATAGTTAAGAAACTGAGTTATTAGTAAATTAAAAGTTGAATGACTAAAAGATTAATTTTTTTTAAGTTTTATCATACATATTATGAGGGAAGAGTGATTTAATTTATTTTTTTAATTCATTTTATTTTAATAATCAAACGAAACCTTATTGTTTTTGTTTTTACTGTGTTGTTTAGAGAACCTTCTCCCGAAAAAACTGTTACATGGAGTTGGAGAGCACTCACACCATATAACCTATAAATAATAAGGTTTCTATACTTTTTTATTTATTTTATGTATTGATGATAACTTACATTTTAATTGCTCTACGAATAACTTTCTTATCTTTTTTAAGACCCACCCAATTCATAATTATTTTCTAAATCTATAAATTAAAAAAAAAATATACAGATCCTACATAAAAAATTAATTATTATAAAGTTCATCAAAAAATAAACTAAGACCATTAAATTATTAATAAATTATAATAATTAATTTTTTTATATAAGACTTCAACTTAATTCCCCCTGTTCATTGACAATTGGAATGCTTGAATAGTTATCCTCCAACCCCCAGCCCAACCCTCACACCTAAAAAGAAAAGAAAAAACTAATGGTGTCTGAATACACAACAGAAAGAATAAAGGCCTAGAAAATTTTGGGCCTGAGTCATGGGGCATTAAGCACCGCAAGGCAATGTCTGCTCCTAATGAGCCACTAGCGAGAAAAGGCCCATTAATGACCCAAGTCAGTGGGATGCTAAAACGATTAAAAAAAAAAAATCAATTTGATTCCTTGCCCTAAAGGTGCATTGTCCAAAGTACCAGAGGAAATAGCGGAAATGTCAATTATTATCAGGAGAGGAAGTTCACCGTTAATGAGTTTTCATCTTTATCTCTAGCCAAATTTGATTCCTTCTTCTGTTCTTCTATTTCAATTTCTTTCAACGGTGCTCCAAGGAAATTAGTTTCTGGAATTAATAGAATTCCTGCTAAACAACATGGAATGAAACAGATAATTCCAATGCCTAGTCATCCTTCATTGCTCCTCATTGATAACGCGGTCAAGGTTTAGATTGGCGACTTACCTTCAAAATCTGCTGCGAATGCCCGCTTGATGAATCGTCAAAGGGAGTGATATGAATGATCGATGATCACTCCCAAGTTAAATTACTCTCGTTTATTCTGATTCTGCTCGAATCGGGATATGCTGAAGTTGTGGAGATGGTATACAAGCTGCTTGGCTGTTCACCCAGTCAAGACACAGGTCATAAGTTCTGGTTTGATATGGGGGGTTGGTGATATAGGTGCCCAGGCTATCACTTACTCCACGGCCCAAAGCCAAAGGCCAAATGAGGTAATATTCCCCTCATTAGTCATATGAGTTAACAAACTTTTCCTTAAATTTGCGGTTTCTTTTGCCTCCTTGAAAAATGTATGTCTCTCTTTCATATATATTCGGTGAATGAATCCCTGCTCATGTGTGAGTTCGGTGATTGAAAACTTGTTTTGGAATGTAGAACCACATTATAATGTTAAACATGCATTCATCGGGGGAAAAGGTGGGAAAGTATGTGATTCAGCTAAGTGATTTGAAGCTACTTTGCCCTGGTGAAATTATTTTCTCTTTCGCATAAATGCTAGTACTTTACTTGAACAATAGGGACAGCTGAAGAGGGGAAGACTAGAGGTTCACTTTAACAAACTTGAAATGCTCCCTGACCTTTGTGCCTGTATCTGAAGTGTAAAGAACCACTGCTTTTAGGCATATATACACTGGCACGCATGTCTGATACTCCTTTTGCGCGTGATCATGTTGACTACTTACAATCACAAGGTTTGCATTCGACTCCACATGACAAATATCACTTTTCCATTTGTCCCAAATAGTGAGACCTTGGGTTGATATGGGGGGCAGGGAAGATTGTGAGACAGGGAAACCATTGACATGGTCCTTGCCGTTGGGTCAATGAGAAGGATTTTCTTTGATAAGATTGATATTGATAATATGGTAAAAATATAATACTTATTTTTATTAAGAATCCACCATTTCAGATTTACTTTATGTTCTAACTTTCATATTCTTTCCATGAAATTAGTAATATAAGACAAGCACAAACTTCGTGAAATTTCAACAATGTATTTGGTTGGGTTACAGTGCGACACCTAGGGTTTGCACATCAGATCAATGAGTTTATTTCTTTTGGTTAATGGCAATCTCTCTTCTATATATCAGGATGATGATAAAGAATTTAAGATCAACTGGAAACGGATGGTTGCAACCAGCTTGTTTGGGTTTGGATTCGTTGGTCCAATTGGCCACTACTGGTAAGAAGCACTACCTTTTCAAATTCTATTTCCTGGTTGTGTATTGGCATTGGCTTATTTTGAGATATCTGTTTATTTATTCTTAGATCCTGGGTCTTTATTCATTTCATAGCTACAAAGAGTTTCATGCAAAGGAAACTGCTTCATGAACTCTTCAGTGTCCACTCCACCCCCCCCCAAAAAAAAAAAAGAAATACTCCCTCTAGTCCTATTTGTAAGACACATTTTAGAAATAATTTTAGTCCAAAATGTAGGACACCTTGTAATAATTAAATCACTTTTTTTCCTTTCAATTTTACCCTTTCTTGATTAGCTTGAAAGTATTTAATATAATTGTATTATTATTTAAAATTAAGGGTAAAAAAGAAAGTGCTTCTCATTTTTTTTATGATATCAAGAAAAAAATTAACTTTTTGTAAGATGCATGAAACGGTTGAAAGTGTTCTACAGTAAGGCCGGAAGGAGTATGTCTTTATGGCCTAGTAGAACTTGGAAGTTGGAAAATTTGTGAGATAGTCTTGAATGCTGCAGTTGGGGCTGTACTGTATGGTGGCTGCTTGTTTCTAGGGGCAAACAGTTACCTCTATCCTTGAAACAGGTTGCTCATCAATGCCAATGCTTCAAGTCAGTTGAAAGAGGAATTCAATACTTCTTAGAGCTGAAATCTGTACTTTCTAATATTCTAGCCATGTATTTAAGACATCTAAAATTGGACTTGGTTTGGCCTGAGGAGGGCTGTTGTTTTGGACCTTGCCATCAACATAGGTTTTTGGATGTGGACCTATTACTCTATTAGTTCTTCTTCAACCGTTGAAAAAGCTTTTCTGCTACTGGCTTAATGTGGTGAATCAGAAAAGGCTTCAGAACACCCCTCCCAAAAAAAAAAAAAAAAAAAAAGAAAAACAAAGAAAGAAAGAAAAAGAAAGGGACTTCAAACTCCGTGTGATTTGTGTTTTGCAAGTTATATTCATTTTGTTTGGTTCACATCAATCTCTTTCTCTGATCTTCGTTAATTTTTACAGGTATGAAGGCTTGGACCGATATATAAGATTGAGACTCATGCTTAAACCTAATTCCTTCCGTTTTGTTGCCACTAAAGTCGCTGTTGATGGGTTTATCTTTGGACCGTTGGATTTAGCTGCATTTTTTACCTACATGGGTTTTGCCAACGGGAAGAGTTTTCCTCAAATTAAAGAAGATGTGAAGAGAGATTTTCTGCCAGCCCTTGTTTTGGAAGGAGGCATATGGCCGATTGTTCAAGTTGTGAATTTTCGATTTATACCTGTGAGGTATCAGCTCCTCTATGTCAACTTCTTCTGCTTGTTGGATAGTTGTTTCTTGTCTTGGATTGAGCAGCAACAGGATGCTCCCTGGAAAGAGTGGATAAAATCTTTTCTACCTGTGAAGGAAGAGAAGCGCCAAAATGGATAATTGCTCTTTAATCTCCCCTTCTTTTTATCTCCGGCCTCACCATTCATTGTGAACATGACCAAAAAAAAAAAAAAAGGTTGACGAGGTTGGAAGCGTAAGAATTCTTCTCAAGACTTTCAGAGTCTAAGATTCCATGAGAGATGTGTTTCTTCTTGAATCCAAGTTGACAGTTTCGTTGAATACATGCAAGCTGAGTTCGCTTTCTATTCCCTAGTCCTCCAGCATCTTAATTTGATTACCTCTTTCCGTAACTGGGATTCATCTATTACACATTATGTTCAATGCTGTTTGTTTGGGAGGAAAAAGTCATCGTTCAGACTGTTTCCTGACTATAGACCATCGCAAAGTTTGTCTGTGAGGGAAAAAGTTTGAATTCCTCCATTTTATACTGAGGATCCAAGCAATTATGTCGTTACTTGTTATGAACATTGACACTACCTGTTCCTTATGGTTGCATACCCACAGCTTCCTCGCCTGCTCTTTAGCCTTATTTTACGTTTCTTTATATATTTGGGTACAAAAGGCAGCCCATGAAGGATACTCGCATTTTCCCCCCAAGTTTTTGGTTGAAAGACGTAATTGTGTTGCATGCTGCCATCGCTTTCTTGGAGAGAGGAAGAGAGGTGAGGAGCCAAATCAGCTGACCCATGAACATGGTCACTTTAGGACAGTGTTCGCAAATGTAAGTTGGGATTAGTAAAGATCTTTATATGACAAATAATAGGACAAGGGGATTTTTCTTTTTATGGGATCGACATTATCCCAATGAAAAACTTGAGTATATGTTTCAGTGAACAAGCAATTCGCCAAGATCAACTCAAAAGTTGAGCTCCAGCTACTTGATTCTAAAGAGTAGGACCATAAGCACTTGCACTTTCACTAACCCATAAAACCTGTGACTTGGACTCGACGATACGAAGTTGAAATTTGTCAAGTCCTCAAATCCCCAGCAAGCAATTTGGGGGTGCGATATTCACGTTAAACTAATGTTTTGGTTGCGGCTGGGGGAAGAAAATGAAACTAGAAGGCGGGCAGGGGAGGAAGGCTAGGTACGTACGTGTAGATGTATAGTGCAACTTTAGGATAGCAACAGTGGGGATGATTATCAGTTAATGATTATTAGTTGGGCATGATTATCCCACACATTGTATCCCATTATGAATATAAATAAAGGTATGAACACATGATTGAGATGACTTCATGAGGTGGAATGAATCTAACACAAGCTTTTAGTTTCGTACCTACCGTTTCATTATGATGACTAATAAATAAGACATCAAAGTTAAAGAAGAGCAACAGGGGGAGGATGATGGACTTAATCTGTCTTGTTGCTTTTGTAAAAGGGAGGTTCTATTAAGTATTTATCAGTCACGGAGAGAGAAGGTGAAATGACAGATTATCTCAATATAGGCCCAAAGAGGGGCCCAATCGAGATGTGGCCGGTCGAGGATTTTACGGGCCCAATGAACAAGCATTGCTCAATCAAAGATTGAAGAAGGAAGCAAATGTGCTTGCCTTGAACAACACCCGCACGGTTTTGATACCTGACAAAAGCTGAAATATAAATAATTTAACAGTAAATAACAACAGATTCCAAAGTAAAACATGTGTTTTAGATTTTTAATTTGCATGGATATAATAATCTAATGGAATAAAACAAATGGTTATTTATATTAGAAGATAACAGAAAGCAACAAATTATGAAATCAAATAAAATGTTTATATTTTTTTTATATAAATAAATTATTTAACTCTAACTTCTAAACATTAAAAACATACCTGCACATAGCATGGCACGAGAAAAAAGAAAAATACAATTATATCAACTCAAGTTGTGTGAGTAGTGTAAGTAACATATTCTTCGGTTGATAATTTAAATCCTAGTCTTTATATATGAAACGAGTTAGCAATTTAATTGAAAGATCTACTATTCACTCTCAATATCTTGCGAAAAATAATCTTTGCTATTAACGGGATCTGCAGCCATAGATGGAGGGTTGTGTAAAATCTAGTTTAACAAAGAATGCTTTTAAAAAATTTTAGATCACCCTTGACCCTTTCCTTGTTGACTGGGGTTTCTTCGTTGAACAGTCTCGAGATTTTGGATTTGGGAAATGGGATAAGATGCCCTTTATCGACTCTTGAAATCTCTACAAAATCTCTACAGAATCATTTGAGGATATGTAATTGATCTTTTTATATAAAAAAGAAATCTCTACAAAATCATGCCAGTGTCGTCTTTGGTTCCTTCTATTATCCCCACCCCGGCTTTACGTAATATTTCTTTCAAGAGTATATTAAACAAATAATTGCTTTCGGAATTTAATTGTTGTAGTGATGACTTGGACCCACTTAAAACAGTTATCCACCCCAATCACCTAAAGCCTGTCGGTTTAAGAATCGCGTGGGACGTGGTGATCAAATGCTGGCCAGTAAGGAACAAAAAATATGGATGACGAGGGTTTCATACATACCTTCAGGCAGTGGCGGAGTCACATATAATTGAAAGAAGATATATGCCCGCCTCACTTAAAAAAAATAACATATTTAGAAGTTTAAATTTTTTATATTTTATAATTTACACATTTTACTTATTATACTTTATACCTCCTTATTTTTATATTTTAAACTTTAAACCCATTTCAATCTTACTTTTTTAGCCCAAATCTATTCAAATTTTTAACTTATCCTTATGAATATTAACCCACAATTTCACCATATATAAATACCAATATTATTTATTAATTATTTAAAAAATAAAAAAAATTTAATATGACTAAATGGATTCGCTTCTCATCTTGAATATTACTTAGGAACTAGTTAAAAAAAAGGACAATAATAAATAATATATATTCAAAACTCAAAAGTAAATTGAGTGAATATGTTTTACTAACTTGCTATACTTACAAATTTATAATTGAAAACTAAATAGGAATAAAGAAAGAAGAGAAGAGAAATAGTTAATTTGAAAGAGATAAAAATATTTTTCTTTTATCAAAAATCATAGCGCCGTCAGTACTCTCCTTAATTTAGGATCCTGACTCTTTCACTGCCTTCAGGCTCACTATTTCTTGCCGATCACTTTCTTTGTTATAATAAAACCATTTGTTTTTATAGATAAAATGCCAAAACATCAATGACAATTAAAAATATGCTTATATTATGAAAACAAGGGCACCTTATACAAACATAATACTTCTTTTAGTTCTATTTATAGGGTAGAGGAAGAATTTTTTTTAATCCTATTTATAAGTTACATTATTAAATTTTTATCATAAATTTTATTTTTTACCTTCCATTGAATATTAAAAAGAAAAATATATTATTAAAATGTGTATATTTAATAAAAATAAAATTAAAAATTTATTAAATTTTAATATAGAATTAATAAATTTTAAAATTTTTTTAAGACTGATAAAATGTATTAAAAATAATTTATAAATTTGACTAAAAGAATAATCTTTTGATAAAACGAATGATAGAAAATCATGAGACTGCTACAGGCGCCAAACTCCACGAGCAGACTGACAGAGAAGAAAGCAGACCAAAAACAAATTATTTTGTTCCGCATTTGCCCCTAAGGCGCGGGTGGGTCCTGTTGAAAAGACCAGACAGAGGTATTGTATTGTGCTTGTGGTGATTAAATTTGAGACGAAACATAAAGCGTCGCTGATTTGGAAACATAAATAACTTTGAGGCACTATCGGTCAAACTTTTAAAAATTAGACCAGTGGTTGAACAACTGAGACTGTGGTTCCCACTTTACCGATCAGGCTTTGGTCGCATTAGTTATTAGTAAATTTATGTGGTTTTAATTTCATATATTAACTTCATATGATTATAAGTATAGGTATATATGAAATGATCATCAAATGTATTGTTTAAAAAAATTAAAACTAAAATTATACATATTAAAAATAATAGAGATAAATAATTTACAATACAAATATAAAATATCTGTCCATATATTTTAAAAATAATGTGGAGATTAAATCAAAAAAATAGAGAAGGTCTTAATTTTTTCTAAATATGACAATCAAGTATTCTTGAAGGCAAAGTTAAATTAAAATTTTAAACATTTTGTTTGAGAAAAAATATAAACAAATATTTAAAGTGCGTAAATTAAATAAACCAAAAAAAGTGCGTGAATTAAAATTTACACGCGGTAGATGTGGAACTTCTGTGGGCCTTGCGTTAACTCATGGGGCCCCAGTATTGGAAGAAGGATTCTTTAAAAAGATTAATATCGAAATCAGTATTTAAAAAAAAAAAAAGATTTTCATGGCTGACACATAAAAGGATAGGTACAAGATTTAAGAATTCAAATTAAAACGAGATTCGTGATTTGATATTAATTTTGAATTTAAATCCTTTAAAATTGAGATTTGTGATTTTTTGTAATTTTTTCAGCTTTTTTAGTAATTTTTTTATTTTACTTTTTTAAAAAATATAAAATCTTCTCTTTTTTATTTTTTATTGATTGAATCTTCTCTTTCTTTATTTTAAAAGTAAATTTTACAGAAATTTACTGATGTTAACTTTAAAGGATTTAAATCATTAGTTTTTTTTTATGAGATCTTTAATTGTCATTCTTTCTAATATTTTTTATTTTGTGAGTTTTTTTTAGTTTTTTAAATGAAAGAAAGATTGAACCGATATTAACCAGTTGAGTGCCAATTTTTTGTCGGTGACTTGGTTTTCAACGGATTTAGCCAATATTGGTTGGTTTTGGGGTAAATTTCAGGGAACATCTCAGGCCATCTGTGAATGGGTCCCGGAAGATGGAAATGATTAGAATAATAATTATACATAAAAAAAGATAGGATCTAAGGGGATTCAAAGCTCCGAGAAATGACAGTTTGACAGTAGCTCTGGATTAACGTTGACCCCATATGGCCTCACCCTTTTTCTTTTCCTGATCACAAAGAATCAGATCAGACCAAGGTGACAGGGCAGAGCTTAATCAGATGTCATTTTGCCTCAACTTGCACTTTGTGGGGTTCCCCCTCCCTCATAAAGCATCGCAAAAGTTCTCACTTTGAGCAGTTAAAAGCAATGGTTGCTGCTATTACCCGAGTTCAATCAACCAAGTTGGTACAAGGGAAAACGGGTAATTGCAGCTTTGAAATGTTAGGGTTTTCGCAGGAAAATCAAGTGATGGTGGCCCTTGCTAGTATTTTTTTGCAATGTGTAATCATTTCGACATCGAAATTGCATGAAACTGGTAATCCAATCTGTACATGAGGACCTCCACCATCTCCCCCAGGGTACATGATCATCATTATCTAGCCACCACACTGCCACGCCATTCCGAGTTGAGAAACAGTTTTCCTCTCCGTCTACTAGTCTCCGCCTTCTTCCCTAAAGTCAAGAGACCAAAGACTGAACTGAGTAACAGAGCAGAGCATTGTTATGGAGAGATAGAGAGTCAAAGAGGCAATTAACATGTTACACTCAATTCTTATGGCCGGGGAAAAAATCCACATTAATTAATCAGAAGCATGTACAGGTCAAAGACTCAAAGTAAGCACAGGTCATATATGATATAACCATAGGCTTGTCAATCACATCCCATCCCTCTCTGGCTGCCACTCTACTTCAAATCCTCTGTAAATTGATCGTTCATCAGCAATGTAGAAGATTTACAGATATAAGCAGCTAGCCAGCTAGCTAGCGAGCGAGGGTCCTCCCTCACCAGCTCAAGTAAGCTTTGTCATAATAAAAAATCAATAATGCGTCCTCGTCTCTCGGCCAGCGAGAGCGTGGTGGCTGGTGACCGGTGAAAGCTGAGGAGGGGCTCCATGTATGGTTGGGAGAATCTTTCTCGCGCCCCTTTCTCACTTTTATGAATGGAGGAGCAACAATGTGGAACGTACAGGCGTGGAAAGATGAGCCCATGTGTGATGCCACCACAGAAAACCTCCCATGACCAGATATGGATGAGTCATGTACAATCCAACTTTAAGTGGTGTCACTGTGAATCATGAATCGGGTAGTGCCAAAAGTGACGAGGATGCTTTGTCTCGGCTTTCCAGCAACGCTCTATGTCTAGAGATATTCTCTTGGCATCCATGGATGCCCCCAGCAATCCTCGTTTCGTGAATCCCACCGCGTATAATCCCTTTTCGCCTCTCCAGCCATTTGGGAATGGCCTCCTCGGAAATCCATCTTCCTCGCTGAACATGTCTCCTTCCTGCCCTCGATCATTGCACATTTCCTTGTTAATATATATATATGAATCTTTTTCATTCTAAAGAAGAAAGGTTTCTGGTCGTTTACCTTCAGCCAGGAGGGCACGTTACTTTTGTAACCGGTTGCGAGTATGATGGCGTCAAAATTCTCCGTCCTGCCGTCAACAAATTCCACGGCGTGTCGTTTTAGCCGCTTCATGCCTGGACGCACCTAAAATACATCCATTCAATCAGTCAAACGACCAATCCCCTCGGTAACCGGAAAATTAAACACCTTGCCTGGCTGCTAAATAAACGTGGTTGAATTAATGCTCCCTTTTTCGTCCCTTTGCCTTTGGAACAAATCTAATATTTTAACCCCACTAATTTTACGGACGGCTTGATTGAAATTTGAAAACCAGAATGATAAGATGGGAAATCTCACGACAAAAAAAGGGCCGATTTCAATGAACAGGAGATTCATTATTATATTTGATTAGTCTCCCGGTTATACTTCAAATATTGACAGACGCAATAAATAAAATTAAACCGCTGAATAATAATTTTTAAAAAACTAAAACTAAAAGCAAGTTACTGGGGAAGAGGCAGGTGAGAGAGAGGGAGTACCAGAATGTGGCCGGATTTAATGAAGGAGAGAGTGCCGACGTCGAGGACGGGTGTCTTGCCGGAAAGGTTTTTGAGGCGAAGGGGACCCACGGAGGGGCGTTTCAGTCCGAAGCGAGAGGTGTCGCCGAGCATCAACCACGAGACTATCAGCAGAAACGCGTCCACCATCCTCATGGGCACCCACTTCAGCAACCACATCGATAATCCAAACGTCGATTTTCCCAGCAGCTCCCTCGGCAATATGTGCACCTATCAATCAATATATTCGACAATTCCATCATGTCTAGCTCTACAATGGCCATCAATTTCGGAGCTTGAAGCCCACCAGATGACAATGAACATGAAACGGGCTTGTTTTACTTGCTAATTAGAAAAACGTTTTTTAGGACTAACTGACTTGCATGCGGTGTAATTCTCACAGGTCGATCGTGGTGTCAAAACTTTTCCAGAATTATTGCTGAAGGCATGCATTCTTTGCATTTAAAGACACAGGGGGTTTGAGATGATCTTGGGTTTGGGTTTTTGTCCGGAACCACTGCTCCATTCATGATGAAAAGGAGAGTCCGGAATCAATCAAAATGTATTGGGTAATCTGTTGCTCCGTCAGATTTAGCATTTTTCATATTAAATAGCATTTTTCATATTAAACGAAGAATTCCAAAAGTAGATGCACGCAAAACTTTTCTGTTGCTGCAAAGTGCATGTCCAGGAATTCGGAAAAAAAAAAAAGAAATATTAATTTAAGGATTAAATGGGAAAACAGAAAAAGTGGATTGTTTCTTACTGTATCTTTGACCACAAGAGAAGGAGCAGCATTATAATTGCAGAGGTCCAAGCACACTTCCATGCCGGAATTCCCGCATCCCACCACCAACACTCTCTTCCCTCTGAACTCCTCGCCGCTCTTGTACAAGCTCGTGTGCCTTATATCCCCTCCGAATTCCCCCATTCCTTCTATCTCCGGCACAACCGCCTCCGCATTCTCTCCCGTCGCCACGATCAGCCACCGGCACAAGTACTCCGTCGTCCTCTCCTCCTTGTCCACGGTTTTCACAAGCCAGACCCCAAGCGTGGCGTCGAATTGCGCCTGCCTCACCGTTTCGTTGAACCTCGGCCTGATGTCGAACCTCTCCGCATAGCTCAGCAAGTACTGTATGAACTGCTGCTTCGTCGGGTACGTCGGGAAATTACTGGGAAAACCCATCAATGGAAGCTCGCAGAACTGCTTGGGCAAATGAAGACGAAGGCGATCGTAGGTTTTGTGTTGCCACAGAGAAGCTATGCAGTCGGATCTTTCTAGAATCAAACTCGGCACTCCTCTCTGTCTCAGACAAGCTGCGGTTGCGAGACCAGAAGGCCCTGCCCCAACGATCACCGGACCTGGTACCCACACGCTTCGCCCACGATAAGACAATTTGTTTTCGTTCATTTTCTCAATGAACAACGGATCATTGGCTTGCTTTCCTTCTATTTCTCGCAGGCAATACCCCATGAAGAATGAAAGCTATTAACAAGTCACTGTTAGGCAGAGCCCGGACGACAGTGGAGTATATATGAAGAGAAGAGTGGGGTTGGGGAAATTTGGAGGCGATGAAGAGAATGAATATTGGTTTGTAGGTTGCTCTGTTTCTGTATTGCCAGCTGAATGGAGGAGGTTTAAGCAGAAGGATGAGCACCAAGTACGGGCTAAGGGTGCCTTTTCCCTAATGTCCGTTATACTAGGGGTGTTCAGTCCGGACCCGTCCCGATTGGCCCGTATCGTTATCATATCGGGACGGGTCTTTTTATTAGAAAATAATCACGGGACTTTTATACGGGACAGAAAAGAGGTAACGACGGGACACGGGATACCATCGGGACGTCCCGTCCCGTCCCGAATATTATATATATTTTTTTATTTTAATATATTAATTATATTAATATAATTTATACTTATATAATTATCAATTATAATTTAAGAGTAATGCTTAGTACATCTTCACTAAGTAGAAGAACAATGATTTGATGTTATGTTTGACTTGTCTGTTGTACTAATCTTATAGTATAAGATCATTTGTATTTATTATTATAATGTGTATTATGATTATATATTCATATTTTTTAAATTATTATTATTTATGATTGTGTTGTTTTGATTTAAAACTTAATAATTATATGATAAAATTTTAATGAATGTTATTATCCAGATCTTTTTTCGATATTACCATTTATCGGAACGGCGGGACGTCCCGATCTTGTCCCGGTCCCGTCCCGACTCTTAACGGGACGGGACGACTTCCGACGGGACGGGACACGGGACCAAAATTCAGTCCCGATCGTTTTTCTCGGGACGGGACACGGACGGGGTGCCCGGTCCCGTCCCGTCCCGTGAACACCCCTACGTATCTGTATTCCTCAATTTATTAATTTTATTTTTTATTTTTATTATTAATTTTATAAAATAAGAGCATTTAAATATATTAATATCACAAATACACGTATATTTTTAAAATATAAAAAATATAAATCGTTATTATTTTAAATATCAAGATATCCAAATTTTGATTTTATATAAAATTTAATAATTTAAAAAAATTAAATAAAATTAATAGTTGGGACATTACATTAAAAAAAGTATATTAGAACCCTTAGCCATTACATAAGTTGGGCGTTTTCGAGTAAAGGAAAGGAGGTGGGGATTATCATTGTCATTATTATTATGGAGATTAAAATGGTTTACGAGATAACAAGAGGAGATTTAGAATGGATATTGGGGTTACATCATGCTGATCAATTTTGAATGGTTGACATCCGAGGGATACGAATGACAAGTGGGATGCATCATTCCCATAGGGCAATGTGGGGAGTTGTGGAGTGTGAGTTGAACCCAGATGCTGTCCTCCCCCTTAGTGGGATGCATATTTTTATATTCTCGCCTCTACAAAATTTGATTAATCTGCTCGGTTGGATTACTAATTACTGATTCGGCATGGCAAATTACGCATCAAATTTTGACCATGGTTTTTAATTATTAACCCTTGAATTAGTTACCTCAGCTTGCTGCTGAATTTTGATAGGGTTCTGGATTCATTAATTAGTAATTAAAATAATGATGTGTTGAATAGAAAACACATTAAAAGCAGACTTACTAAAGGTTAAAAAGCTACTGGACATGTTTATAATCATATCGAATATATAATTAATTAATGTGATTGAAATTATACATAAAGAGACTGGGAGCTGCGATCTCCAAAATAAAAGGAGATTCTATATGTAATCATGGGGTTGAGGTAGTAACGAGGCAGATTAGGATGGGCGATATAATCGCGAATCCTTCGAAAATATATATAATAAAAAGAGGTTGAGATTAAACCAAAAAAAGAAAGGCACGCGTTTTGGAAGAGAGGGCGGGAAAAGTCGTTAATTTCATTTTCAACGACAGAGGAGGTTTAGCTGAGAGAAGCTGGAGGATGGCCGACAAGGATTCAAACTTGAAGGGATGCTGAGTGGATAAATCACAATAGATTCCCTCAGATACTCAAATCATGACCGTGTATACCACACTTAGTTCGGTTTAATTTGTTGATCCTTTGGCCTCCGAGATCCTCATGATCTGATACACCGGTGAGTCTGTAAATAGTATCCAGCAAATTATTGTAATTGAATCAACGTATCATAGGATAACATTCAAAATATACAATAGAAAATATAATTGTCGTATTTTAAATATATGGAAATAAAATCATTTATATATAGATGGGTTATATACAGTTCATTAAAAATCATAAGTCTCTGTACTTGGAAACTTTAATCAAGCTGCGCAAAAAATATAATTTAACAAATTATAATTCCCTGTTAAATTTAAAATATTGATTTCGTATTATTTTCTTGGTCCATTTAGTCAATTATTTGATGGAAGTAGCTTCACTCTGCTTAGCACTACAAATCTGGAATAGATTTTGATAGATTTTAAAAATCTTCACTGTTGAAGTTTAAATTATTTGAACTCGATCGTACACAAAAAAGAAAAATTAATTCAAACTGTTCAAAATTGTAGTGAAAATGCAATCAAGAGAAAACATATGAGAGTAATTAACTAGCCAGTCTTGATCATAGTGGAAAGAATTATAGCCACTTAGATAATAGATCACGAGTTTAAATTTGTGTGAATCTAGAGATATATACTTTTAGAAGAGCTGCCCCCAATTCGATATAACAATAATTGAATGAACTAAACTAAACATATTGGACAGAAACCATATCATTAACTCATCAATTTTTAGAATTAATTAAACTAAACTAAACATATTATACTGAGTAAACTAACTAACTATTGTTATCATGGGAGTCTTGGGAGATGCTGTAGACTGTAGTTCTTAGTTAAAATCATAGCGTTCAATCTTCTACGATTTATCCTGATGGTCATTCTATCTCACTTGTTTTAAAATATCCTAATCTATTCAACAGAAAATATAACTTAAATTGATGAATCATATCATGAAAAAAATTTATATTCCAGTGAAAAATCTAAAGCCTGGGAGAACATCAAATGAATTTAATTAAGAAATTAAACAATATATTACTTGGTAATTTTTTTTTCATTTTGTGATGTGTTTAAAACTTGTCAAAGTTATTTCCTTTTATTTTACAAGCATCTTAAATCGTTGAGTTGTTAATTCAGCTCTTACAGAACGCAGGGCGTTATCTATCGATTAATTTCGATTGCGATCAGATTGATGCAAATATTTTAGTTAAAAAATGATAAACGCGAATAGATTTCGTTATATATTTAAGATAATTAGCTAGTATAAAAAGAACATAGATTAAAGTTCATTGGATTAAACTGAGAGAGAAGAGGACCATATTCTTTATTGACTAAAAAAATAAAAATTGAGGAAATACAATATATATGATATTATCACAAAATAGTTATAAATTTTATTCAACAGCAGCAAATTTATTTTTGATTTTCTAATCAATAACTTGGAAAAAAAATGGCCAGAGAGTAATGAAATGGGCACTGACAATGCTAATAGAAGAAACGTAGCTTCCTTTAAATAAGGTTTGAAGTGTGAATTCGGCAGACAAAGCAAGTTATATTAAGAACAAGCTCTGAAATGAGACCAAACAATGCTCAATTTGACTCAGGCTTAAGCTAAAACCAAGAGTATGCTTTTTGGCTAGGAAGGCATGTGAGAAGCGAGGCTCCGAGAAGTACTGAAAATCAAATTAAACCCACCGATAATGCCTAATTAATGTCCACGTCCTAACTTGATCGCTTTGTGTACTTCAAATATATGGCGTATTAATTGATTAAACTTCATAATATATCTATATAAATATATATATATATATATATATATAAATTGTTAAAACCAGATCACATGCGAGGCTACTTGTTGTAGGGAATTTCAAGTTATATGCTGTATTTGTGTTATCGAATTTTGCTTTATATGGCTGAAATGTATATTTAGTCTCACGGAATGGGCATTTAATTATTGAACCATTATAGGCAAACCGTACAAAAAGGCATGCGAATAACAAGAATACGCTGTGAATGTCAACAATAAACAATAATTTTATTAAAAAACTGCCCGGGATGGAAAAAAAATTATCAGTTGTTCATTTTTTTTTTTAAAAAAGGTATAGATGTTGATCCTTAATATACAGAATATTGCTTTAAATAAGTATTCGAGTTATTAACGTTCACTCAAATAGACAAAGAAAATGAAGGTGCAATAATATCACTTAATAGTTGTCAGCTTTTATGTGTCCATGTAACAGCGTACCTTTTTTTTTTTTTTTTTCCTGGTCAGCGCCATGTAACAGCGTAACGAGAAGATGTATCGTTATCGTTACTGGGACTTCATATCGAATTCACAAAATAAAATTATGTAACCAACGCCTACGCACCATGGCATTTTTCCCCCCGCCAACACTTCACTTTCCAACGGTTGAAAGTGTTACTTTCTCCCTCACTTATATACTCCCTTGATAAAACTAACAAGTTTTACTTGTAAAATTTTTTAAAATAAATATTAGCCCCCACTCAATGTTTTATGTTCAATTTGGACCTCCCCTATTTATTAGCTTCTAGATCGGTCACTAATGACAGCCTAAAGTTAGGAGCTAAATATATAGAATTCAATCAAATATATGTGAAGTTCGTTACACATGACATCCATTTGTGCACGATCACTTTATAATCAATTTCCTGTTCGTCTTATTATCTGTACATATATTTAATATTTTTTTGTTTAATTATCGAGGCTATAATTAATAAATAGACAGTGCGATTGCATTGGAGGGAAAGAACTAGAAGGCAAAGGCTTAAAGGGGAAGAGAGAGATGAAGGAAGGAGTGGAAGTGAGGAATGCCTCAACATTTATGTAGAAGTGAAATGAAGTTAGTGCAAACAAAGATGTCATATTGATGAAGCAGGACAAAATGAAAGGTACGGTATATTTCGTTGTCTAAAACTCTCACCGATCTCTATATATCAACAGTATCATGTTACAAGTTTCTAGTTACCTATTATTAAATGAAGCAAGTGGTCCACCCGTGTATGTGTACGTATGTGTTTATAATCATCAGGCGCATTCATAATCACTAGGTTCATCTAAAAATTAAGCTCATTTATAGATCATCTGTTCTTTATCTCTAGTACTTCGAAATATACATATTAGTTTATATAATGTCCAATGTATAGTGAAAGCTTTTTTAGAGGTAAAGGGAGGCAGAAGTATGTTTGATTTGATTGAAGCGAAAAAAAATCGCAAAGTTCGTTTCTTGCATGTGGTATAAAGGTATGTGTTTATATTTTATTGTTTTAATTATTAATAAAACAAGGGATTTATAGTTTTATTCTCCAGAGATACGATTACTAAATCCATTATACAGGACATTCGTAGTTAATTACGTTTTAAAGAAAAAAATAATTCGAACTTTAATTTTTTTTATATTATAGAAAAAGGTGAGTGTTGTTTTAAATTAAACAATAAAGATCGAAATGAAAAAGTAGAATCCATGTTTGAAGTCCCATGAAATGGGAACTGGTCCGAAAATAAACCTAGTCTACTAGGCTTTGTGATCCTCTTCCCAAGTTATTTAAATATTTAATCCACTTTTAGTATCGCTGCTTAAAAAGTTGCGCTTATAGATGGGCCCATCAGATATGACTTCCAAAACCCAACCTACCGCCTAGAATTTAGTTAACCGCTGCTCTCTAAGGCGGTCTAATTAAAGACATAAGAATGTGTTTTAACGTTAATATATTAGGGCACCATTATTCTTCAATCCTATCACTTCAATCACCTTTCAATATATATATATATATTAAAATGATTATTCAAATTTCACAATAGGTCGCAGATACATATGATGATGATGCGTTAGTGCCTGGCCTCCACAAAGATCTGCCAAGCGCATGCTTGTATGTACACACACACACACACAATCTCAATTACAATGATTTTGTGTCTATTTTTTAAATTTCAACAACAAAATAATTTAGTGCTCTCACTTTTTATCATTCCATATACCAGTGTAGTTTATATTTTATTTTAATTTAATAATAATATAAAATAATTAAGGGATCTGGGATTAGTTTCGTTCGTTGGAAAATATATATAATTCAGCAATGAAATGCTAAGTGCATATATCATGTGCTTTAAATTAAATCGATCGCCACCCTCCCCTAATTGTCGTTTTTCTATGGTTTGTGGATATGATATAATCAAGCATTTATCTTGAATTCAGTGGATGATATATGATTATATCCCTACTTATGCTTAATCAATAACAATATTTTTATTTGATGTTTTTTAATCAATTGCTGTTGGCATGCCATGCCTTGGTGACGTCAAAATTCGTCCGGGGCACAAATCAAATATTTTAATTTCATATTTTTCCTGTAAGAGATTTGAGATCATGTAATAACGCTTCGTCATTATTTCTCAATTAAACACTGCACACGATCGAGTCAGCTTATAATTAATTTCAAGATATTACTTTTTTACGAATCATGTTAACCTGATGAAAAGGATAGCGGCGTAATTAAGCTTATTGAAGCCGGGTCGAAGGAGTAGCAGCTGATCAATAAGGACCTGTCTAAAATGCTTTGAAAATAAAGTACCCACCAAATGTATTTTAAATTGCTGTTCAGTGGGCGAAGCTTGTAATTATGCCTATAATTATAGATTAAATGTATATGATGCTGGAAGTCCTAGTCTCGCGTGCATTCCTGTCTTATCATGTCGTGTAATCATAAACTGGTGGAGGGGTTGACATTGTTAATTAATAAAGATTTTGAGATTAATTAATCAAATTGAAGAGAGCCAAATTAAGCATGATGAAACTTTTTTAGGATCCATCCACACCCATCTCCTTAATATCTTAATATTTGGTGGCAAAACACATAATTAATAACGAAAGCAAAGCATTATAATAGCAGAGCTGAGTGGGGACGCGAGGGAAAAGAAAAATGAAAAAGCTGGAGGTTTTTGGAAGTACCTTAAAAAGTCTTGGGCACTTGAGTGTCATAATATGCTAATTATGTTACAGCTTTGGAAAAATCCAAAAAAAATAAAATAAAATTGAAAGTAAACAAACAACCCTAACCCAAATCATCAAGATCTGTTTTGAAAAAACCTCGTGCCCTTTTGCCTGTTAGGAGAAGTTGTAAATTCACAATTAACCACCGTACAAATTGTCATTCCTTTAAATACGCAATCCTTCCCTTACTGACATCAATTGAACCCCCCATTCCCTTTTCAATAATTCGGATTGAAGGAAGAAGCAACAAATACCATAAAAAAGACAAAAAACCAACCATACACTCACCCGTACCCAAACACTTTTTTTACAATAGGAGAGGAAATTAAAAAGCTAATATTGCAGAATTATATATACGAATATATGCAGAATACCCACATAAATAAATTAAATTAAAGTATACGCAGCACTCAGAGAAGTAGTCAAGTAACATGTGACAGTCAATGAATTAATCACTACACACGTTAAGAGGGCTTTTCTGATGTTTTGTAATGAACTTTCCTTTGAGTAGAATATATACTAGACGCACACAATTGAATAATTTCTTAGGCCAATAAAGCTGGGCGATGATATATATTGCAGCGCGTACTCTAGCTGGCTGCCCATAAATAAGTTCAAACGAGAGCTTTTTGGGAGCACTTTTACGCAATAGAGCACTTTATATTCCATCAGGCATCATTCCTCACAACATAATTATATGATGTATCTTCACGATAAGGACGTTTCGAATATATATGAAAATAAAACCCTCGTTTCTTTTTTTGGCTTTAAAGGAGGAGGAGGATAAACTAAAAATCAAGGGAAAGCGGAGATGAAGGGCTGTTTAAAATTATTTTTATTTTATTATTTTTATTTTATTATTATGAGAATTGATATTTTGTAAAATATGTTTTGAAAATAAAAAATAATAAAAATGAATGTTTTAATTTTCTCACCTTTATTTGTTCTTCAAACTAATAATTTCATAACACTGAAAAGATATTTTTATTTTTCTATTTTTTAAAATAATATTTCATTTTTTATTTTTTTAAAATATTTTTAAAAACACATTGCCAAATAATTTTTTTATTATCTTGTTTTCTATTTTTAGAATAAATTGCCTAACAGTCCCGAAAATTTGGCCAGTGGTGACATTGGCAAGTTATTATAAGGATGACATGACTTTTATGATTAGAATCACTATAATATAGCTCCACTAGATGTCTGTAAAATCAACTTATTTGAACCACAATGATGTGGCTTGGTGGTTCCTCACCTAGTCCCTTAACTAAGTTGGAGGGATTCAATTGACCGGCCACTTTACCTTTAATTGGGAGGATTTAGTGGCGTCTGAATTAGTTTGGGATCACTGATATGCTTGAAAAATGTTTGCCTTAGGATATTGGATGTTCTAAGTAAAAAAAAAAAAAGAATTAACTTATTGGGGATTGTGGATCATTCTCTCCACTTGTTCTGAAGCTTCTCTCCTTTTCAATAATGCCACTAATACTATTTCATTACGCTCCCCTATCATAATATAAGTTATTTTTTTGAAAAATTTTCTTAATCCCAAATACAGGACATTAGGTAGATATTATATAGTTTTTTTAATTACACTCTTGCTTTATCAAGTAATTAATGAGAATATTTTGAATATGTTGAATGTTTTATTTTTACACTTAAAGGTTAAATTGAAAATATGTGAAAAAATTTTAAAATTAAGATTTTAAATAATTTTTATAAGTATAAATAAGTTAACAATAACTTATACTTCTTATGTTTCTTATTTTTAGAGAACTATCACTTTTTACTTGTATTTTTTATAAGTAAAATCATCAATTTTTAACAAGTATTTATTACACATTTCTTAAATCACCTCTTATAATTTACTTAACTTAAAATAATTAATACATGCTTATATTAATTAACACAGGCATTTTAGTTCACTTTTTTATTTTTAAAATAATTATTGTAGTTAACCAACTCTCTTACATTGTGTAATATAATTTTTTTTTCTTGCACTCTCTCTGTTTTTTATTGTTAAAGAAACTATCACTTTTGACTTATTTTTTTTTATAAACAAAATTACTCATTTCAATAAATATTTATTACATATTTCTAAATCATCACTCATAATTTACAACAATGAAAAACAATTAAATGACCAATGCATGCTTATATTGCTTAACAGGAATATTTTAGTCCATTATTTTTATTTTCAATACAATTATTATAATTAATCGACTTTCTTAAATTGCATAATATAGTTTTTTTTTATTATATATAAAAATAGAGGGAGTATTATGGTTAGGAGGAGTATGGTATAAGCCTCTCAAACTCAAAAGCTAGATTATTTAACTATCACCAATTATGTCCCTAATTTTGTGTCTAATCAACTTTATGCTCAGTTACATATGTTCATCGTAACATAGCGTGGTTAATAATTAGGCGCTT